>NC_057411.1:5130424-5440955 GCF_019320065.1 Cervus canadensis
AAGTCCACTTGGTTTTCAAAGGATCAGAGTGAAAAATCTAAAGTTTACAGCAAATGTAGGTAATCAGAAGATCATCATCAATAATTACATTTGACTCAAATTGTAGTGAAGCTAAAATTCACACCATACTCACCATTGTCAGCGACTTCAAAAATATTCAAATGAAACATTACAGGTTTTTGCAATTCTCTCTCTTTTTTTTTTAATTTATTTTTTCAGTGGGTTTTGTCATACATTGACATGAATCAGCAATAGATTTACACGTATTCCCCATCCCGATCCCCCCTCCCACCTCCCTCTCCACCCTACAATTCTCTTATGTTCTCTTATGCCCCTGTGACTATAAACGCTCTTCCTTTTGCTTTAAATGCTGGATTTCTACTTGTCTTTAAAAGATCTCTGGGTTGCGAAGATCCCCTGGAGAAGGGAACAGCTACCCACTCTGGTTTTCTGGCCTGGAGAATCCCATAGACAGAGGACCCTGGCAGGCTATGGTCCATGGGGTCACAAAAAGTCAGTCACGACTGAGCGACTTTCACTTTAAAAGACAGCTTAGGTGATATCTTCCACATGAGAACTATGATTGTAATGAGGTCATTGGAAGAAATGTTAGGCTGTGTTAGTGGAATATGCACAAGGTTCACATACAGGAGTGTGAAACTACTGCCGTGAACTACGTTAGTCAGAGCACATTAGGTGTACATGTCCACTCACGGATGTTATACCTTAAGAAGCTGACAGTAAATTTGAGACTATTCAGATGGGAATGCATAAGATGTTGAGTCTTCTGGAAAGTGTTATATGAATAATACTTAGGAGAAATAATATGTTTAACTTAGAGAAGACACCAAGGAAACAGTGATAACTGTTTGTTTAAAAGGTGATAGCTCTGTTTAAAAGGTCAGCATCTGAAAGAGGAAGGGAAAATCAAATTAAAGTTACTTAATGCTGATTCTAGAACTCGAAGTAGAACAAGGGATTTATACAGCAGCCAGTGTCACCTAAGGGTACAGAAATCTTTCTGATAGCTATTCAGTAGGGAAAGTGTTTATCTGGAGAAATCAACTGCTATCTCCACCCAAATCCCTGAAAATGTTCAAGCACAAACAGAAATGATGACTTTAGGTGGATTTTAAAAAAGATTCCTGCATTCAGGGAGTGGTTGAACTGGACCACTTGAGTCTTTTTCCATCATAAAATCCAGCAAAAGTGGCCCAGTTCCTCCACAAAATTTGCTTATTTATCAATTCATTCAATAAAATCTGTTAATTTAGTTAAAATATACATGTAAATTTGATAGAGATTTCAGTCTATAAACTAAAAGAATATTTGTCTGTCACCAATTTTTGAGACATTTTTGATGTTTCATATTAACCTACAATACCTAACTGACATTTATAGGACAGTATATCCAATAACAGCAGAACACACATTCTTCTCAAGTGTACATGAGATATTCTTTAGGATAGATCATATATTAGGTCATAAAACAAATGTCAATAATTTGAGAAGAATTGAATTCATACAAAACCAGTTCTCTGACCACAGTGAAATGAAATTGGGAACCAATAGCAGAAGGGAAATTTTAAATATGTGAAATTTAATACCTTCCTAAACAAAAACAATGGGTCAAAGAATGAATCAGTTTGATATTAATAAAAATGAAAACACAATATACCACAACTTATAGCTAAAATAGTTATTAGCAGGAAATTTTAGTTATAAATGATTACATTAAAAAATAAAAGATTGAATACCATAACTTAATCTTCCATCTTAAGAAATTACGAATGAAAATCAAGCTAATTCAAAAGTAGCAGATGGAAGGAAATAATAAGATCATAGTAGAAACAAATAGGAACTAGGGAGATGGAGAAAAATCAGCAAAATCAAACGCTGGCTCTTTGAAAAGATCAACAGCAATGACAAAAACACTTGGCTAGACTTATCAAGACAAAAAGATTCAAATTACTAAAATCATGAAAGAAAGGAGCTTCCCTGGTGGCTCAGTTGGCAAAGAATCCACCTGCAATGCAGGAGACCCAGGTTCAATCCTTGGGTGGGGAAGATCCCCTGTAGAAGGAAATGGCAACCCACTCCAGTATTCTTGCCTGGAAAATCCCAAGGACAGAGGAGCCTTGTGGGCTATGGTCCATGGGGTTGCAAAGAGTCAGACACAACTTAGCAACTAAACCATCATGAGAGAAAGAAGGGACCTTTCTAAGGAATCATATGCAAAAGAAGAGTTGGTACTACTGACTTATAGAGATAAAAAAGGATTATAAGGGATTATTACTCTGAGCAATTATAAGGTCAACAGATTAGATAACATAAATGAAACAGACAAATTCCTAGGAAGACAAACTACTGAAACTTACTGAATAATAGAAAATCTCAAAAGACTCATAATAAGTAAAGAGATTTAATTAATAATTTTTAAAAACTTCCTATGAACAGCTCAGGAACAGATGCCTTCATTGATAAACTTAGTGATACATGTAGAGAAGAACTAACACCAGTCCTTCAGTTTCCTCCAAAAACTAGGTCATGAGATCCATATTATTCCTGACACCAAAACCAGGAAAGGTCAAAGAGAACAAAATGACAAATGATATCTCTTATGAGTATATATGTAACAGTTCATACCAAATTACTACCTAACCAAGTCCAGATATACATGCAGCAGTCCACACCAGAATACTGGGAAAACAAATCTAACAACATATAAAAACAATTATACACCATGACAAAGTTGGATTTATTCCAGGAATACAAGAATATATTGAGTTCAGCATTCTGAAATCAATGTAGTAAACCAAATAGAACAAAAAACCTTCAAGAGATGGGAATACCAGACCACCTTATCTGCCTCCTAAGAAATCTGTATGCAGGTCAAGAAGCAACAGTTATAACCAAACATGGAACAACTGACTGGCTCCAAATTGGGAAAGGAGTACATCAAGGTTGCATATTGTCACCCTGCTTATTTAACTTATATGCAGAGTACATCATGAGAAACGCTGGGCTGGAAGAAGCACAAGCTGGAATCAAGATTGCTGGAAGAAATATCAATAACTTCAAATATACAGATGATACCACCCTAATGGCAGAAAGTGAAAAGGATCTAAAGAGCCTCTTGATGAAAGTGAAAGAGGAGAGTGAAAAAGCTGGCCTAAAACTCAACATTCAAAAAACTAAGATCATGGCATCTAGTCCCATCACTGCATGGCAAATAGATGGGGGAACAATGGAAACTGACACTTTCTTTTCTTGGGCTCCAAAATCACTGCAGATGGTGACTGCAGCCTTGAAATTTAAAAGATGCTTGCCCTTGGAAGAAAAGCTATGACCAGCCTAGACAGCATATCAAAAAGCAGAGACATTACTTTCCCAACAAAGGTCCATCTAGTCAAAGCTATGATTTTTCCAGTGGTCATGTATGGATGTGAGAACTGGACTATAAAGAAAGCTGAATGCCAGAGAATTAATGTTTTTGAACTGTGATGTTGGAGAAGACCCTTGAGAGTCCCTTGGACTGCAAGGAGATTCAACCAGTCAATCCTAAAGGAAATCAGTCCTGAGTATTCATTGGAAGGACTGATGCTGAAGCTGAAACTCCAATACTTTGGCCACCTGATGGGAAGAACTGACTCATTGGAAAAGATCCTGATGCTGGGAAAGATTAAAGGCAGGAGGAGAAGGGGACGACAGAAGATGAGATGGTTAGATGGCATCACCGACTTGATGGACATGAGTTTCAGCAAGTTCCGGTGATGTACAGGGAGCCTGGCGTGCTGCAGTTCATGGAATCACAGAGTTGGACATGACTGAGCGACTGAACTGAACTGAACTGAGCATGATTACCTGAATAGACTCAAAAGAAGAACTTAAAATTTAACACACATCATACTCAACAAACTAGGTATCAAAGTGAATTTCTTCAACTTGATAAAGGACATCTACAAAAACCCACAGCTAACATCATAATTAATGGTGAAAGACTGAATGCTTTTACCCTGAGATCAGGAGTAAGACAAGAACATCAGCTCTTACCATTTTTATTCAACATCATGTGTGCGTGCTCAGTCACCAAGTTGTGTCTGACTCTTTTGCAGCGCCATGGACTGTAGCCTGCTAGGACTCATCTGGCCCTGGGATTTCCCAGGCAAGAATACTGGAGTGGGTTGTCGTTTCCTACTCCAGGGTATCTTCCCAGTCTAGGGATCGAACCCATGTCTCCTGCATTGGGAGGTGGGTTCTTTACCACTGAGCCACCAGGGAAGCTGCCATTCAACATCATACTACAGATTGAAGTCAGAGCAATGAGGCAAGAAAAAGAAATAAAAGGTATTCATGTTGGAACGGAAGAAGTAAAACTCTCTCTGCTCATACATGACATGATCTTATATATAGAAAATCTCAGGAAATCCATGTAAAAATATTGGTGTAGTCACTAAGTTGTGTTTGATGCACAATCCCATGGACTGTAGCCCACCTCCTCTGTCCATGGGATTTCCCAGGCCAGAATACTGGAGTGGGTTGAATAAATGAATTCAAGGAGGCACAGAATCCGAGATCAATATACAAAAATCATACATGCAATGGAATAATAATAATAATATATGCAGTGGAATATTACTCAGCCTTGAAAAGGAAGGAAATTCTGACACATGGTACAATAGGGATGAACCTTGAGGATATTATGCTAAATGAAATATGCCAATCACATGCACAAATGCTATATGACTCCACTTATACACAGTACCAACTGCAGTCAAATTCATATGCAGAAAGTAGGATGGTGATTGTGAGGGACGAGGTGGTGGGAAGAATGAGGAGCCATTTAGTGGATTTAGAGATCTGCAAGATGAAAATTGTTTTGGAGGTTGGTTTCACAACAATGTGAATGCATTTAACACTACTGTATTACACACTTTAAAATGATTAAGATGGTAAATTTTACATTGTATGTATTTTACTATAATTAAAAATAAAAACAAAATACTTAGTAATAAACTTAACAAAAGAATTATATGTACACAGAAAATGACAAGCATTGTTGAAAGAAACTGAAAATTTAAATACATGGAAAGACATTCTTTGTTCATAGATTGAAAGTCTTGATTTTGTTATGAAGACAAGTCTCACCAAATTGATCTACAGATTCAATTCAACACATATTAAAATTCTAGCTATCTTTTTTGGGTAGAAATTGACAAGGTGATTCTAAAATTCATATATAAATGCAAGAAACCTAGTGTAGCAAATAAACAGTCTAGAAAAAGAAGAGCGAAGTTGGAAGACTTACAGCTTCCAATTTGAAAACTTGCTAAAAATCTGCAATAATCAAAACAGTGTGTTACTGGCATAAAGATATAGATCAATGGAAAGATCAAAAGACATACAGATCAATGGAAAAGAATTGAGAGTCCAGAAATAAGCCTTTATTTTTTTTAACCTTTATGTTTATATCAATTGATTTTTTACAAGGATGCCAGGAAAATTTAATTGAAGAAGAATAGTCATTTAAACAAATGGCGCTATGATAACTGGTTTGTTTTTTTTTTAAAGTCGCTCAGTCGTGTCTGACTCTTAGTGACCCCATGGACTATACAGTCTGGAATTCTCTAGGCCAGAATACTGGAGTGGGTAACCTTTCCCTTCTCCAGGGGATCTTCCCAACCCAGGGATTGAACCCAGGTCTCCTACATTGCAGGTGAATTCTTTACTAGCTAAGCCACAAGGAAAGTCCAAGAATATGGGATTGGGTAGCCTTTCCCTTCTCCTGGGGATCTTCCCAACCCAGGAATTGAACCAGGGTCTCTTTCATTGCAGGAGGATTCTTTACCAACTGAGCTATCAGGGAAGCCCATGATAACTGGGTTTTTCATTCCTTGTATGTTTGGTGTGAAATAGGGGTCCAACTTCATTCTTTTGCAAATGACCCCTACTTCACACCAAGCATAAAAATTAATTCAAAATGAATCACAGACCTAAATATAAGAGCAAAAATGTAAAACTCTTAGAAGAAAACATAGGCATATATCTCTGTAACTAAGCAGTGGCTTCTTAGACATGACACCAGAAACACATGTGACAAAAAATACATAATAAATTGGACTTCATCAAAAGTAAAAACTTTCTTTGCATCAAAGGGCACTCTCAAGGGAATGAGAAGACAACTCATACATTGGGAGAAAATATTTGCAGATCATATAAGGGACTAGTATTCAATATATATATAAATAATTCTTAAAATTGTACAAAAAAGACAACCCAATTTAAAAAATAGGCAAGGGACTTCAATAGACATTTCTCCATAGAAAATATACAATAAACCAAAAAGCACATGAGAAATGTTAAATATCATTAATCATCTTGGAAATGCACATGAAAACCATGAGATTCTACTTCACACCTCTGGAGTGTCAATAATAATTAATATACATAAAATAACTTGTACTGGAGAAGTTGAAACCCTCATACATTGCTGGTGGGAATGTAAAAGGGGTGAAAAATAGTTTTCCAGGTCCTCAAAATGTTAAACATAGAATTATCGTATGATCAGCAAAGCTACTCTTAGGCATGCACCAAAGAGAATTGAAAACATGTTCACACAGAAACTTTTACATGGTTATTCACAGCAGTGTTTTAAAATAGCCAGAAAGTGGAAGCAACTCAAATGTTCATCAGTGGATGCATGAATAAACAAAATATGACAAGTCCATATAATGTGATATTATTCAGCCATAAAAGAAATGACAATTGATACATGATTTTTGAAAAGATGCTGAGTAGAGTAAGCCACACACAATAAGCAACATATTTGTGTGATTTCATTTATTTGAAATGTCCAGAACAGGAAAATCCATAGAGACAGAAAGTAGAGTACTGGTTCTAGGGATGATGAATGGAGTCATGGGGAAGGACTGTTAATAGCTGTGGGATTTCTCTTTAGAGCATTGAAAACATCCTGAATTTAGGTAGTGGTGATGATGGCACAATTTTGTGAATGTTCCAGAAAACACTGAATTGTACATTTCAAAAGGGTAAATTCTATGATATGCCAGCAATATTTCAGCTTTTAAATCTAACAGACTAATCCTAGAGGGTAATCGTATTTATTTGAGAAAAACTTTTTCCATACTATGTTTGTAGGTTTGTTGCTTGACAGATCTCTGTTCTGGAAAAGGCATACATAGGAAAACCACTATGATAATCGACCAGGTTGCTGGAAGTTACGGCCAGTACTCTCAGACTGCTCTGCAGAGAAGTCTACCACAGAAGGTTCTCGATAGCGACTGGAATTTTTATCTCAGGGTTTTAATATGAGGTTTTGGTAGACAGTGAAGTGTTTTTTAAACTGCAAGTCTCAACCCATCAGTGGATCATGAAATCAATTCCAATTATTTTTTTTAATGAAATCAAATGAAATTTTAAAAATCAGAATATATTGCCTAGGGAGAGCATCGTTTCATGATCATTTAGTTTCAGATAGGCAAATTTACATATACTGTATCATAATATAAAATGTACTTGGTACTGTGGATCATAGTGAAACAACTTTGAGAAATACCAATCTAACAGAAGGAGCATGAATGATTTTGGGAAAAGATGCTCCTGAGATAGAAACAATATATATATAATTGATTGGCGGTTAATTATAGCAATGAAAATGGAGTTATGGTTCTTCCAGTGATTATAATATTTCATGTTCCATTTGCCTATAGACCCTTCAGTGATTACTTAATAAGAGATTCTGTTCAATTCTCTGATCCTTCTCCTCGGATATTACGACTCTCAATAGCCAAAGCCACAAATCCAAACTATGTTCCTCCAAAAAGCGTAAGTGGTCTATGTGAAAGAAACAGTTCTATATAGACTTTGTAACCTGATTGTAACTGTGATGTGCTCCCCTCTTATTTCTAGGTGGATATTCTCTTTTCTTCCTGTTTATTTTCCACTCTCATCAAATGAACTTTTCTGTCAGGATTGATGTGAGAAGCAGATTCACAATGAGTATTATGTTAAATTAACCTTAAGAAATTATGGGAGCTGATGAGAAGTCTATGGAAGACTTTCATGGCAGCTGGGACTTGGGTCTGGTCATAGATCTAGGAGAAATGAGAGAGAGTAGGGGCAAATGAGCAGTTCCCTGGAAAATACTTCAGTGGCCATTTCAGGTTCTCCCGTCTAGGAGAGTCTCACCTCTTCAGACAAGGGAGGAAGGCGTAGGATACTCACGGGTACCCAGCTTCACTGGAACGGGCCCTTATGTTTCAATTCCAATTTTCAAGGTCCAATTCCTTCTCAGTCATTGCCCTAACTTTAACATAGGAGACGGTATAAGTTTGGGAATTCAATTTGCACTGAACTACACTATTCACAGAAGTAGATTTCAAGTTTGGTTTTCAGTATTTTCAGTCCTGTGACCATAGGAGATAAGGATTTATTTTGGGTAAGTCACAAAAACTTTTCCAGTCTCTTAACTACACCTTCAAGTGGGAATTTAAAGCCCTGAGCTGATAATTCTTTTCTCCATTTCTCCAGTGCACTTAGGGGCGATAAACCCACCCCAGACACTTGTTTATTTCCTTAAAAAGATTTCCGTCAGCACCTGCTTGGCTCCCCAAATCATGCTTCAGTTCTATCAGTACATGCCACGGACTGCCGGTGTCTTTTTTTCTTCTTTTTTTTTTGACCCCTGGCAATAGGATCATTAATAGCTTTAAAACTAATCTGCTCAGAGAACAAATTCCAGATAGTCTAGGACTAATATAGGCATACTTTGGAGATATTTTGGGTTCAGTTCTAGACCACCCCAATAATGCAAATATTGCAATAAGGTAAGTCACATGAATATTTTTGTTTCCCAGAGCATATAAAAGTTATGTTTACACTACTGTAGTCTATTAAGTATGCTATAGCATTATGTCTAAAAACCAATGTATATACCTTTATTAAAAAATATTTTACTGCTAAAAATTCTTAACCATAATCTTAGCCTTCAGTGAGTCATAATCTTTTTGCAATAGTAAAGTCAAAGATCACTAATCACAGATCGGTGTAATATAACAGTAATGAAAAAGTTTGAAATGTTGTGAGAATTACCCAAATCTGACAGACAGATTCAAAGTGAGTAGATGCTGGTGGGGGAATGGTGCCTATAAACTTGCTTGATGCAGAGTTGCCACAAACCTTTAATTAAAAAAAAAAAAAAGGACAGTATTTGCAAAGTGCAATGAAACCCAGTATGCCCGAACAGAGCACTCATCCTTAAGTTCTGATCTGGTTTTCTGTTGCTTTCTACCAAACCACACCCAAACATAGTGATCTAGAACAACAGTCATTTTGTTACACTCAAGGATTTAAAATAAATTTTTAAAAATATATTTATTTTTGGCTGTGCTGGGTCTTCATTGCTGCTCAGGCTTTTTTTAGTTGCCGAGTTGTGTCCTATGTTGGCAGGCGGATTCTTTACCCCTGACTCACCAGGGAAGCCCACTCTGCTCAAGGATTTTGAGTCAGCAGCTCTGACAGGGAAGCAGTTATGACTTGTCTCTGCTCCATGATGTCTGGAGCCTCAACTGAGAGATTTCTAATGGGTTTGGGTGTCTCAAATGGTAGGGAGCTGAAATCCACTGAAAGCTCCATACCTGCCTTGCTTGGCCTGCTGTTAACAACATACCGTAGACTGGGTGGCTTAAACAACAGACGTTTCTTTCTCACAATTCTGGAAGCTGAGTAATCCAAGATCAAGGTGCCCCTAGATTCTTTTTTTAATGAGGACCCTCTTCTGGGTTGTAACAGCCATCCTCCCGATATGTGTCCCATGACCTATGCTTTGTATGTAAGCAGAGAGAGTTCTGATCTCCCTCCCTTTTCTCATAAGCACACTAGTCTCTTTGTGGAGGTTCCACCCTCATGACCTCATCTGAACCTAATTATCAAAGGCCCACATCCAGTGCCATTGCACTGGGGGTTAGGATTTTAACATATGAACTTGGCTGGAGGTTAGAGGGGTGTTGAGGGGGTGGATATAAACATTCAGTCCATGGTTGTGATTCAGTTGCTAAGTCACATCCAGCTCTTTGTGACCCCACGTACAACAGGCACCTCTGTCCTCCTGGAGTTTGCTCAGATTCACGGCCATTGAGTCAGTGATGTCATCTGACCATCCCATCCTCTGTCGTCCCCTTCTCCTCCCGCCTTCAGTCTTTCCTAGCATCAGGGTCTTTTCCAATGAGTTGGCTCTTTGCATGAGGTGGCCAAAGTGTGTAGAACTTCAGCATCAGTCCTTTCAATGAATATTCAGAGTTGATTTCCTTTAGGGTTGACTGGTTTGATCTCCTTGCAGTCCAAGGGACTCTTGAGTCTTCTCCAGCACCACAATTTGAAAGCATCAGTGCTTCAACATTCAACCTTGTTTGTGGTCCAGCTCTCACAGCCATTCATGACTACTGGAAAAACCATAGCTTCAACTGCATGGACCATTGTTGGCCAAGTGATATCTCTATTTTGTAATATGCTGTCTAGGTTTGTCATAACTTTTCTGCCAAGGAGCAAGCGCCTTTTAATTTCATGGCTGCAGTCACCATCTGCAGTGATTGTGGAGCCCAACTTTTCCTCCATCTATTTGCCATGAAGTGATAGGACCAGATGCCATGATCTTCATTTTTGAAATGTTTGCCTTTAAGCTATTTTTTTCACTCTCCTCTTTCACCTTCATCAAAAAGCTCTTTAGTTCCCCTTCACTTTCTCCCATTAGAGTGGTATCGTCTGCATATCTAAGAGTGTTGATATTTCTCCTAGCAATCTTGATGCCAGCTTGCGATTCATCCAGCCAGGCATTTCACATAATATACCCTGTATAGAAGTTAAATAAGCAGGGTAACAATATACTGGAGAAAGCAATGGCAACCCACTCCAGTACTCTTGCCTGGAAAATCCCATGGATGGAGGAGCCTGGTAGGCTGCAGTCCATAGGGTCGCTAAGAGTAGGACACCACTGAGCGACTTCACTTTCACTTTTCACTTTCACGCATTGGAGAAGGAAATGGCAACCCACTCCAGTGTTCTTGCCTGGAGAATCCCAGGGCAGGGGGAGCTTGGTGGGCTGCCGTCTATGGGGTTGCAGAGTCAGACACAACTGAAGAGACTTAGCAGCAGCAGCAGCATACTCCTTTTCCAGTTTTGAACCAATCAGTTGTTCCATATCCAGTTCTTGACCCACATACAGGTTTCTCAGGAAACAGGTAAGGTGGTCTGGTATTCCTATCTCTTGAAGAATTTTCTTGAAGAATTTTTCAAAATTCTTCTTTCAAGAATTCTTCAAAATTCTTGAAGAATTTTCCACAGTTTAATGTGATCCACACAGTCAAAGGCTTTAGTGTAGTCAATAAAGCAGATGTTTTTCTGGAACTCCCTTGCTTTCTCCATGAAATGATAGCTCACAATTTGATCTCTGATTCAGTCCATTACAACAACTATTTGTAGTGCCCCCAGCTGGAATGCCTTGAAGGTTAAACTCAGCTGGGACTGTCTACAGGGTCACCTTTGTATGGCCTTTCCATGTGGCTTAGACCTCTCTCAGCATGACAGCTGTATTCTGAGAAGGAATATCCTAAATTGTAATGTTCCAAGGGTGAGCCTTCCTGGAGAATCAGGTAGAAGCTCCATGTTTTTCTTATGATTTAGCCTTGGAAGTCACATTATGTCCCTGCAGGCATATTCTGTTGATTGATACAGGTACAAGTCTGGCCAAATTCAAGGGGGCAGGGCTGCAAACCTCACCTCTCCATGAGAGAAGTGGCAAAGAATTTATAGGCACTTAAGAAAAAAACTTCCACACCCAGTGATGCAAGTCTTTTGGTATCCTTGAGCATGATTTTTGTATCCAGAAAAGATTGTGCAAAGGTATGCTCTTCAGTAATTAATAGCCAATTTTTAAAATTTCAAATTAGAAGATCTGTTTCTTAGGCTTTTAAGTTTAGTTTGGTAGTTTTATTATTCTATTTATAATTCTAGAAGTTTTTGACAGTAACTTTTAAGAGTCCTAAGTAATATCTGATACACAAACTTAATTAAATTCATTCAAATAGTTTAAACTATATTTATACATGCTTACTTGCTCCGTCGTATCTGACTCTTTGCAGCCCCATGGACTGCAGCCCACCAGTCTCCTCTGTTCATGGAATTTTCCAGGTAAGAATACTGGAATGGGTTGCCATTTCCTTCTCCAGGGGATCTTCCCGACCCAGGGATCGAACTTGCATCTCTTGTGTCTCCTGCATTGGCAGGCAGATTCTTTTTTTTTTTTGGCAGGCAGATTCTTTACCACTGCACCACCTGGGAAGCCTAAATATATTATATTTGATTTCTTTTAAAGTTACTTTATGTCAACCATCTACATTAATAAAACCTCAAATATTAAATAGTTATTTAAAAATAGAAGACATTAAACTTATAAATACAGTGAACCTGAATGTTTTTTTTTTTCTGAAGTTTTTTAATGTTGTAAGCATTGATACTGGCCCAGGTTCCTGGACTCTTTAATCAACAAATGGATAAGAGGCCAGATGAAAAATTCAGGCAAGGCTTCATCGGGAAAACAAGTAACAGGTGCCCTTGCTTGCTTCCTGAGAGGGGGCTGAGCTGCTCCCTTAAACAGGGTGAGGGTGGGGGCAGATGAAGTTTCCCAGGGGCTCGGTGGTAAAGAATCTGCCTGCCAGTGCAGGAGAGGCAGGTTCGATCCCTGGGCTGGGAAGATCCCCTGAAGGAGGAAACGGCAACCCACTCCAGTATCCTTGCCTGAAGAATCCCATGGACAGAGGAGCCTGGTGGGCTGCAGACCATGGGACTGCAGAGAGCTGGGCTCAGCTGAGTGCCCGAGCACAGAGGTAGGTGACAGGAAGGGTGGCCTAGGTGGTCTGCCAGCTCCCTTGGTGGCGCTGCGTGCAGGGATCATGCATAGCATCCTGCTTTTGCTCCTGGTATCTCAAAGTGGCAGTTGAGTTTTGGCCTTTTTGTGTCTTCTACTTAGTCATAATTTGCCCCAGCTGTGCACATAAGTGGTTCTTTTAGTCCCCTTATAATTTCTTTGTATTCTGTTGCTCCAGGAGGCATTTGTCGAGGTAAAGGCACTGCAATAAAGGGTCCCAGGTCCCAGCCTGTTTCAGAATCACATAAAGTTAAGATTTCAACTGAATGTCATCCTTCTAAATCAGTTACTCCATGATACACTGCAAATTGCAGTTGTAATGTTATCATTCTTACAGGCCAAATTCTCTTAAAACGTGTGCCTACTTTTTATTCTAACATATGCTTATTTTTTGTTTTTTAGTAATTTCAAATTTATTGACAAGCTGCAAAAATTAAAGTCCATTGGCTTTGTCGTTCTCTGTCCTCTGTGTAGTGTGTGTGTGTGTGTATTTAATTTTTTTCCCTGAATCACTTTTCAGTTCACATGTTTTCCTTTTTCGGCCACCCTGCACAGCTTTTGGGATCTCAGTTCCCTGACCAGGGATCATACCTGGGCCACGGCATTTGAAGGTGCCAAATCCTAACTAGATCATCAGAGAACTCCCTCCCTGAATCATTTTTGAAAGTTAGTTACAGACATCGTATACCCCTTTCCTCAGCGCTTTGTTGTGTTTCCTAACAATAGGATATTATCTTTTAGAACTACAGTCCTGTTACCAAGATCAGGAAATTTAACACTGATGTAGTACCATATCTATTCCACAGTCCCTGTTCAAACTTCATCAATTTTTGCACATACTTATTCTGAAGTTAAAGTGTTATTTCTATGAGTTGTATTTTCTTAGCTATTTGACAGTTAATTCTAAATCTTCTAAGAGTTTAAAAATAACACACGCCCACAAAAGAAGTCAAGTTACTATTACAAGTACCTGAGGTTACTTGCCACCAGAGACTTTGGATGGATATGCTGTAAGAAGTCCTTTTACCTCTGTGAATGTCATCCTAAGTCTTTTTTAATAGTAACTCTTAGGACTGTTCAGTTCTTCTCCATCTTTAGTTTAACAGTAAGTTCCAAAATAACTGAGTTTGAATCTATACAACCTAGTTTCAGAAGGATGGAAATTGATGCTTTCGGCTATAATCATGGGTTACTACAATATTCTCATCTCTTCTGTTGAATGTGCTAAGAAGCCTGGTCCAGCAATCAGATGCTACTTTGTAACTATGACCTAGATAGTACTTAGTGTTTGATGTTTATAAGTACTGTTTTCTTTTTCTCCCCTAGATTGAAACCAAGATTTTGTCGTCTACCCTGACTGCTATTGCAGCTCCTAGAATTGTAGACCTTGCCCATCCACGGATCAAGATAGAGGGTCTGTGCTTTGAAAGAGAAAGAAGTGAAAAGCCCATTCGTCCTGTAAGCTGTCACTACCTTGGCATCCTTCAGCTCACTTTCTGCTCATTCCCAGGTGTTACTTTGCCTCCATAGGGCATAGACCAAAGTCATTGGATAAGAAACCTTGAAAGAGTGGTCTGTGGCAGGAAGGAAGACCTAGCTGCAAGATATGGAGAGAGGTTGAGGGTTGTGGGCGAAGAGCATCATGAATTTGGGAGTCATTAAGAGCTGAGTTCAGGTTCCTGCCTCACTACTGCTAGCTCTGTGATGTGATAACCTTCTTGAGCCTTATTCATTTAATAAGGATTTGAATATCTTCTGCGTGCCAGACACCAAGGCTGGTGAACACAAAGGAGGGAGAAAAAAAAATAAGTAAACAGATAAGATGATGTCAAGTTAGTGATAAGTGCTATGAAGAAAATGGGAAAGGAGTGACTATGGCTGTGGGTAGAGAATACGCTTCTTGTGTATGGTAATCAGGGAAAGCCTCTTGAAGGAAGGACTATTTGAGCTGAATGAGAAGGGGTCAGCTAAGTGAATAAGAAGAGAAGAGAATGTTCTCGTAAAGGGAAGAGCACATGCCAAAGTCCTAAAGCTGTGATGGCATTGTGAGCAAGGGGATTGTCAAGATAATAGTTCCCAGTTTCAGGCCTGTTGTGACTTGTGGTAATCGATAAGGCAGGTGTTTAGCACAGAGCCCAACATCTTTGGTGGTTTCCCTCACTCTTCCTCCCGGACACTCCCCTCCATTCACTGTAGTGGCTACTTGACTTCTAATCCCAATCGAGTTTTCAATAAATACCTAATGATCATGTTGCCAAAGGAAGTCAGACCAATTTCATCATTATAGGAATCTGAGGATTAGATGTGGAATTCTATTAGGAAATCCCCTAGGAAATAAAAAAAACCTTGAGAGAATGACTTGAGTTTGCTAAAATGACTTGTGACCTTTGGACAAATCAAAACTTGATTCTCGGTTTCCTTGGTATGTGATTATAGCCGTCTTTAGTTGCTAGAATTGTTTGGGGGTTTAAAAAAAATCTTTTAAAAAAATGATTCCACTTGCCAATGCAGGAGACGAAGGAGATGAGGGTTCGATCCCTGGGTCAGGAAGATCCCCTGGAGAAGGAAATGGCAACCCACTCCAGTGTTCTTGCCTGGAAAGTCCCATGGACAGAGTAGCCTGGTGGGCTGTAGTCCATGGGGTCACAAAGAGTCAGACGTGACTGAGCAACTACTGCAGATAATTATACTCTTGAGAGAGAGAGAATAGTAGCTATATGTCATCTTTCCTATTTTACCAATAAAGCAACATAATAGAAAGGCCTCCTGCAGATGTGGTTTCCAAAGTAGGACCAAAAGGAGTCAATGAGTCAGTCAGTCAACATATCTTTATTCAGCAATAATTATGCTCCAGAATCTAGTCTAGTTTTGGGCAAACAGGTATGTCTCCCAAGCAGCTTATACTCTGGTGGGGAGAAGCAGACAATGAACACACCAACAATAAAATAAATGAGCTAAGGCAGATGTTGGTGAGTTCTGTCAAGAAGATTAAGTATTGTGGAAGAGGGTAATTAGAATGGCCGATATATCTTGGATAGTCAGGGAAGAGCTTCTTGAGAATGTGATGTTTGAGTCTAGAGACTTGAATGATGGAAGAGGAGGCATGACAAGAATGGGGAAAGAAAGTTTCAAGCATAACTAGCAAGTGCAAAGGTCTTGAGATGGAAAGAGCTGGGCCAGAGGGGCCTGTGTGGCTGGGGTCTTAGTGATCAAGGGAGAGATGGAAGGAAGGTGAGGTCATGGACAATAGCAGGCAGATCATGTAGGACCTTCTTGGCCACAGTAAGGAGCCTAAATGTTATTCTTAGCAAAATGGAAAGCTGCTGGAAGGTTTAAACCCTGAGAGTGACATGATTTGACTTGGGCCTTAGAAAGTACATCCCTCATCAAGTTATTATGGTGATTGCATGGGAATGATACAGGCAGATCACTGAAAACACTCTCTGGCTCATGGAATACGCTTGTTAAAATGCACCTTCTCGCCCTCAGTAACTGCTGTGTGAAGGCTGGATAGTACGGGGCAAGAAGGGAAGCAGAGAGGCCAGTTCGGAGAGGAATCAGGAGAGAAATACTGGTGACTCGATAAAGGCTATACCTGGAAAGAGAGATGTGAGATTTTTCTGTCATTTTGTTTCCACTATAGATCTCCCACGCTGCCTTGCTGGCCCACCCTAGCCCTCGAATACTAGCTCTAGCTAAGGCCAAGCCTCTTCATAAAGATTATTTACCTCCCCGCAATGCCCTCTGGCCAGTATCTTATGCTGCTCTCCATTCCAAGATATCTCCCAGAGTTCAAGAACTAGCTAACCCAAATGCAAGGTATGTCAAGTAAAGGCTAAGATGGGACAGGAGAGCCTGGGGATATTGAGGGAAAAGCTGATCTAGTAAGGTCAGTGAAATGAGTTGTAGGAAAACAATAGATTTTTTTAAATCATCTCACTTGTTACATTTATTGTGGCAAATCTATGGTCTTCTTACAATGAATTGTTGATAAGACTTCAATTAAATAGTGGACTAGTATTGAGCTTTAGACCTAGGATACAACTCTGTTATTATGGATATGGGATTATTTATCTATATTATTAGGGGAATAATCTATCTCTATTGTTGGGACTTCCCTGGTGGCTCAGGTGATAAAGAATGTGCCTGCAATGCAGGAGACCTGGGGTTGATCCCTGGGTCAGGAGCATCTCCTGGAGCAGGGAATAGCTACCCACTCCAGTATTCTTGCCTGGAGAATTCCATGGACAGAGGACCCTGTTGGGCTACAGTCCATGGGCAATGAGTGGGACAGGACTGAGTGACTCACACACATCTATACTTATATTGTTGAGGAAAACAAATTATAGGACAGAAACATAATTGTTACAATTTCCTACATTGCAGGCAGATTCTTTATGGGCTGAGCCATGGGGGAAGCCCACTTATATTATCTCAGAGGAGTACATAATCAGCGGGTAACAATGGTTACTTTGGGGGCCTAGGGAGCTAGGATGGGAGGAAGACTTACTTTTCCCTAAATAGACTTTTGTAATTTTTGAACGTTTTTGCATCATGTACATGGATGAACTATTTCAAATAAATCAGAAAATATATTAAACAAAGAAAAACTTGCCTCTAATTCCTGTTCATTTTTCAGAAGACCTCTCAACTTGCCTGAACCTCAATTCATTTTGTTACCTTCAAGGGATAATACTTGATCCCCTTTTTCTAGCACCATCAAGAAAACATAACTGAAAAAGTTGCAGTAGTCTTGAGCTCAGGGAATAGGAAATATATTCAATGTTATATAATAAAATATTCTAAAATTTTGCAATAGGTTTTTTCTTTTTTTAAAAAAAAAAAAAAAGTTAAACATCAAATGAAATGGCACTTATTCTCCGTACACTGACAAAGGAAAGGGAAGAGTAAGACCAGGTACTCAAGATTCTGTCCTGGTAGCAAAATTCTTATTTGGTGGTTAAGGATGGAAACTTCAAAAAAACATGATTTCTTCAAGTTCACTAGTGAACTGTCTGGCTTTGTTTTAACATTGCCAAATTATTGAGGAATTTCCAGAATTCACTTTCTATGGAAAGAGGAAAGGCCTTGGAATCTGACACAAATCTAGGTTTGACCACAGGTCATTCTTACGACTTGCCTGAGCTTTCATCTCCTTACCTGTATAGTGGAGGTCAATGATACCTGTTTTATGAGATGCTTATGAAAATCAAAACGGGATAAGAATCGCTTCTCGGCCTTTTGGCTAAGATCAAGTGTAAAACGGGATAATATCACGGTGCCTAACATATAGTGGATGCCTGAGGAGTGTTAGTTCTCTTTCCCTTTCATCCTATTTCAAGTCGAATCTTTTTTTCCATTTCAGGACTCCTATGCATATTGTATATTATGATCCAGAAGTCTTTAAAGTCAAGCCAGCTGCTTTGAAAACACAGTGTTCTCCGAGGATCCAGGAGTTGGCAGAACCTATTATACGTTAAAACCAGAAAGCCGCAGTTCCCTAGTCTGGTGCTGTTGGTTTGTAGCCCCCGCCCCTCAATACACACAGGACCTCCAGGGAACACGCTGCGTGATCTGCAATCATGTCTTTAGCAGGTCTGGGGACTCCAGCATGCTTTAAAGAGAAAATGATAGCCCGCCTTACTATCCTTACTTCTTTCCTCATGCACGTCTTATCGGTCTCATTGCTCTGACTGACCTGAAGAAACAAAGCCTCCTTACATTTGCTGGTTTTGCTCTTCTTTTCCTGGTGAGATCTATGTTCTCCAGTAGCTGATCTCATCTCACTGTCTTCTCAAATAAATCCTGAAGACTGAAATCATTCTTCGTGTTATTTTTCCATTGCCCCCTCATTACCAAGAAGTAACACTGAAAAACGGTGAAGCCTTTGTGGATAAGTCAAAATGCTTTCTATAATCTGTAGATGAAATTTAGGAAACAGGTTACTATATTTTTTTGAATGAGTAAGTGAACATTTATTCAATATTTTTGTGGCAAGTGCTGCACTAGATACATATAAAAGAAAATTCAGTAACCTTATGAGATAATTATTATCATTTTCAGTTTACAAGCGAGAACACTGAGATCCAGCCTAGATTATATTGCCATAGAGTTATAAGTCAAATTGTAACTTTCAGCTCCAAATTGAAGTATCATTTTATAAAAAGATATAGTTATATATTAAAATCAAATTATTGATGAAGTTGGTAATTTCTGCTTACTCTGGATCAGAATTTTTTAACCTAGAGTCTGAAGACAGCCTTTGCAGGGTCCATAGATCTTCTATGAGTCCATGTACAATTGCACGTATGTGAGTGTTCTGGGAATAGCACCCATGGTTCTTTATTTGGCTGTGCTGGATCTTCCTGCTGCTTGTGGTCTTTCTCTAGCTGCAGCACCCAGGCTCTGTAATTGTGGCGTGTGGGCTTAGTTTCTCTGGAAGCATGTGAAACCTTCTCAGACTAGGGAATGAACCATGTCATCTGCACTGGTCGTTGGGTTCTTTATCACCAGACCACCGGAGAAGTCCACATCCATGGTTCTTATCATAGTCCATAGTCTGAAACTAATTCACGACCTGGAAAAGGTTATGAAGCAGTATTCTGGAGGATAGCTTTTCATTTCTCAAAATGTTTGATTAAACCAGTAGACTTTATGTTTTACTACTATTTATTTATCATCACAGCTGGAAGCAGAAGGGAGCCTTGGGCAGCTTTTGTAGCTCAAAAGACTGATTCTTCTGGGGAATAAGGTGATGGAGTCTTTTGGTTCTTCTTGGGGTTGCTGCGGTGGAGTGTTTTGGTCTCCATTTTGCAGAAGCATAAATGTCATGCAGCCAAGGGTGAAGGCAGTGCTTTCCCACAAAAAACAGTGCTGCCTCGTGTTTCCACAGGAAATAGATTAAATGATTCCATCTCCACCAGCCTCTTCCTTCTCTCACGCTCAGAGTCATTTATCATGAGTGACAGAAACTAGGCATTTGGTAAGCACTGTAATGCTTTGTCAAACTGCATCCACCCAGAATTTTTTAAATTTAATTTGTTTTATTATCTCCATGGATTAGTATTTTATGGAGTAAACTAACTTTTATGGCCTATCTAGATTTGCATGAATATGAGCTTGTTTGGAAACCAGTTTTACAGATGATTGAGCTCTATCTCTAAAGCCTTTATGTTAAGCTAATAACTGGTGTCATGGAGAGGTAATAGCATGCAGTAGTTTTGGTTTGATTTTTGGGGGTTTTGTTTGTTTGTTTTTGTTTTTTTAGATAGAAGGAAAAGAAAAAAAGCTAGGTTTATTGGTTAAAATGAAATATGGGGAATTCCCTGGTGGTTCAATGGCTAAGACTTCATGCTCCCAATGCAGGGGGCCTGGGTTGGGAACTAACCGTGGTCAGGGAACTAGATCCCACATGCTGCGACTAAAGTTTGGGCGCCTCCGCAAAGATGGAAGATCCTGCATGCCACAGCTAAGACCTGGCACAGCCAAGTAAAACAAAAACTAAAGTTTCTGGAAATGACCCTTAAGACAAACAGCAAATAAAGAAACATCTATTCAAGGATATCTGTGAAAATTCAGTAAGAAAGGTGAGAGTCTATGACATTCAAACTACTTTTAAGCAGATTGCGTCTTGCCACAAACTCCAGTTCTGTCTTTAAAGCCCTAAGTTGTGTTCACTTTTTACCTGTCTCCTCTGACTTGCACACAAGAATCTTAGCGCTTAATGAATGTAATGTTCAAATGTGGTGAGCCCCCTCAGCAAATAAAATTCCTGGCATCGTGCCTAATCATAGCAGGAAACCAAAAAATAACAGCTGCTACCATCATCACCCCCACCACTACCCCAGGAGATTGACAGCTGGTCTGTGCCGCTTTTCTGCTTGGTTACTTGTATCAATACTTTAATCTGAATTTGTTTTTATTTGCTCCCTGGAGTGGATATGTGTGTGTTTATGTTCATATGTATGTGTACCTGTCTTTATTTTGTGTTTGTGTATAAATTGAAAGTTTCCTAAATCCTTTAAAGAAGCAGTTATTAAATAAGATTATTGAGGAATTATACAGAGGCTTGTGATTAACTACCAAAAGTTATAATAATTTCTCTAAGAAGCTTCAAATGTCTTCTCACCCCTTTTAACTGTCAAGTGTTACAGCTGCAAATGTTCACCGTTCTGCAGCTTTTATTCCCAGATGGTTGTATTAACTGTCTCTGTTAAGCCTTGGAGTGATTTTCAGCTCCTTATTAGCAGAAAGGTGGAGAATAGTATTATTAGATTTGTGAAATTTGGGTAAGTTAATATTGTTCATTTTGGAAAATGGCATCAATGAGACTATTCATAGTCTACCAAAACTATCAAAGGATTTTTTTTTTTTTTAAAGCCACTAGCTCAGAAAGTCCTGAAATTTTTCAGGACACAGGATAAAGGTTGAAACTGTTTTATTCTGCCTCTGATAATATTCCATGGTTCACTCCTCTGGTTTTAAGATGAAAGTTTAATTGAAAGTTCTCATTAGGTAAGCTTAGTTAAACCATATTAAAATTATATTTTATGACTATATTAAAGATGAACATATTTTTTATATTTTATATTAAGACTTTTTTTAAACTAAAAGTTCATATTTTCCTTCTCGTATAAAAAGAACTAAACCATCTTTGTAAGTTCCTAGAAGTACTGCGGGCTGTAGGCCCTGAGCCTGCTCTGCCCGGGAGGCAGTCCACCGCGTTCAGGTAGGTGGTCCTTGGGTCTGGGTGGCAGCGTAGAGACCTGAGAGTTGCCAGAGATACACGCGTGCAAGTCATCTCAGTTAGCTGTGGTTGGGACTGGGGGTTGCTGAGAGGAGGCGAGGAATCCTGCTTTGGTACTTGCTGGTATTGGAGAAGTGCTGTTGATCATGTTTAGGAGGGTATTCATACGGTGGTTATGCTTTTAAAAGCTTTTTAAAAAATATTATGTTTTAGCTGTGCTGGATCTTTGGTGCTACGTGTGGTCTTTCTCTAGCAGTGGCGAGCGGGGGCTGCTCTCTAGCTGCGGCGTGCAGGCTTCTCCCTGTGCTGGCTTCTCTTGCTGCGGAGCACAGGCTCTAGGACCCACGGGCTTCAGTAGTTATGGTGCATAAACTTTAGTTGCTCTGAGGCAGATGGAATTTTCCCAAACCAGGGCTTGAACCCGTGTGTCCTGCATTGGCAGGCAGATTCTTAATCACAAGGCCACCAGGGAAGTCCTGGTCATGCTTTTAAAAGCAATTCTTTTAGAGATGGAAGCTGAGACATTTGTGAATGAAGTGATATCTAGAGTTTGCATGTGTGTGCTGGGTTGATTCAGTCATGTTCAATTCCTTGCAACCCACTAGGCTCCTCTGTCCATGGGATTCTCCAGGCAAGAATACTGGAGTGGGTTTCCATGCCCTCCTCCAGGGGAGCTTTCCAAACCAGGATCAAACCCTCATCTCTTATGTCTCCTGCATTGACAGGTGAGTTCTTTCCCACTAGTGCCACTTGGGGTGCCCTAGCTAAAGTCTGCTTTGCAATAATCCCAATGGGAGTGGATGAGTCATATAGATGAAACGACTCTTGGTTGTGAGTTGGTGATTGTTGAAACTAAGTGATGGAAGCATAGGGCTCATTGTAACATTCTCTCTTCTATTAGACATGCTTGAAGTTTTACATAATGAAGTGGAATGTCTGAGGGGAGCAAGGACGGACAGTTACAGTTCTCAACAGAGGCTTGAGAGGCCTGAACAGCACAAAACTCTCGCAAGACTGCCCGCCACCAGCCTGGTCTGCTTGCCTCCCACATGGTTGGTCTTAGGGCTAAGTAAGTGGGAAAGTCAAGGTAATTTGTCTGTATTCCATGGCTGGTGTAGGGGAGAAATGGCATATACAAGATGGTAAGATATTTTATAATTTGGTGGAAATAGGATGGTGGAGTTACAACCCACTAAAGTAAGGTAAAATGAGATAAACTGGTATTCCTACCCCAAATCCAGGGGAGTGGGCGAGAGTTAGAACTTTCAACACACTTCTGGTGCGAAAGGGTTTCGAGTCAACCCTAACTGAATTTTCCAAGGTCAGGATGCCTCTGTTGATCTCTGGGTTCCAACTGCTTGACTCTTAAGAGGTGAAGAGCAAGTGGAAACAGAGAAGAAGCTGACTTTTGTTTGTTAACCTGAACTTGGTTGAAGGAAGGAAAATGGGAGCATAAATGTTACGTGGCTCCCTGCAGTCTAGGAGAGAGCAGGTGAAGGCAGTGCTGTTTCTGTTCAAAGTTGTTGGTTCCAGAATGAGGCTTCACAGAGTCTTAGCTGTGCAACCTTGTACAAATTACTTCTCAATGAAAAGGAGCTAAGAGTGTGTGCTGTTGAGATTTGAAAGTCTCCAATAAATTACACCCATCCTTTCCTTGCCGTAGTTCAGAAACAGTCGAGAAACCCAGACAGATGGAGTTCAGCATAACTCCTTTACCACTGATTAAGCTGTTTGGAGAAGGTGATTTTAGTGAACCAATTGGATTTCTAAATACCCCTCCTCCAGGCACAGCTGCCCCCAGAGCAGACAGAGCACACTGCCTATGGCTCTGAGATCTCAAGGAAGAAGAAACGCACTCCTTCTAGATTCACCAGCAGAGGGTCACTGCTGCCATGGGAAGGAGGAAATAGGGGTGGGTGAGGGCAAAAATGAGGGAGTTCTCTGGGGAATTCTCCTTCTCCACATGGAAACAGGAGCATTGGGAGATAATGTTTATCACTGGGTTCTCGTGAAGTGCTTAGCACAGTACCCAGTACATGGTAAGTAGGCTTTGTCTGCTTAGTCATTATTAATAGTGAATATTAAAAAGCTTCCCATGTCTTTGTGGAGAATGGAGTCACTTCCTCATTGTACCCCCAGTGAAAACACAATACCCCTATCAGGAAGTGTAGTCCACTCCCCCACGCCTTGAGTCTAGGGTCCCTGTGACTTGCTGAGACTGACAGGAGGTGGCAGAAGTGACTTCCAAGGCCCCAGGGAAACTTGTAACTTCTGCTCTTGCCTTCTTAGATCACTGCTCCAGAACAGCGTAAAGAGAAACCCTCGAGAGACCTTCAGAGACCTCCTGGAAAGAGAGGTCCCATCCCAGCGTCCAGCTCGCCCTCTGCTGAACACATTCACGTGATCAAGCCCACAAGACCAACAGAAAGACTGCCCAGCCAATCCACAGAATTGTCAGAAAAGAAAATGGTTATTGTTTAAAGTTCCTGTTTGGGGTTGATTTGTTATTCAGCAACAGTGAGCAAAGAGGTAATAAGCCGGTGGAGCAAGAGACTGAAGCTGTGGTGGGTGGGGAGGGCCACAGGGGTTGCTGATTGCAGTGGGCTGATGTCCACAGTTTGTGAGCAGGTCCTTGGTTCAGGTCTGCTAAATGAGTGAGCACACACTTCTCCTCAACCAGCTGTTGTAAGTCCCTTCGTTGACATGTGTGATCTAACCTGTAGCAGACCTGAACTTAAGTGGCTCCTGGTGGGTCAGTAAGAAGCTGCGTGAACTGAGGCAGAGGAGTGTACTGGTCACTGGCAAAGCTGAGCCCTCCACGTTACCTAACTTCCCCCAGAGGATCTTGCTTCCTAAGGTCCTGGCCTGTGACCACTCTTAACAGCAGAGACGCGGCCCAGGCAGTAAGGAGATGGAGCCTGAAGGCACACGTTCTTCCACAGTTTGTGTTGGGTTTTCATCTCCATCTGGGAGGTGCTGCCAGGTCGGAAAGCTTCCCCACCCATTGCAGCAGGCATCTGCCTGCCTGCTCTCTGTTGCCAAGGCGTGGTCTGCTGGAATTTCCAGGACGTTGGACTTCCTACTTTGCATTGCAAGACAGGGCTGGCAGCAGGCTGGAGACAGAGAAAGTGGGCTCTGGGGTGGGGAGCAGGAAGAAGCTGCTGGTCTTCAGCATGAAGTGGGGAGCGCGTTCACCCTGGGATGCCAGGGACATGATGGTGGTGGGCAGGCAGTGCTCTCTGAGTGGGCAAGGGTGGCTGAGGCAGATGGGCATCAAAGGAAAGCAGTAACAGACCCCAGGTAACACACTGCTTTTTCTGTAATGATCTCAGCAGGCAGGAGTGTCCTGGGGCTTGGATAGCACCACAGTCCTGGCTTCAGCAAAGCTTAAAGCATGGCGTAGGTCAGAGAGCCATCCATTTTAAGTTCTGGCTCCTCTGCGATTTTTAAGTGACCCATGATTGTCAGGTTGGGGCTTCCCAGATGGCACAGTGGTAAAGAATCCTCCTGCCAATGCAGGAGATGCAGGAGACTAGGTTTGATGCCTGGTCAGGAAGATCCGCTGGAGAAGGAAATGGCAACCTACTCCAGTACACCTGCCTGGGAAATCCCGTGGACAGAGGAGCCTGTGGGCCCCAGTCCTTGGGGTCTCAAAGAGTCGGACACGACTGAGCGTGCACTCATGCACACTCTTGTCTAGTGTAAAGCTGCGTGGATTGAGGCAGAGGAGTGCGCTGATCACTGACAAAGTGGAGCTTCCCACATTACCTAACTCTCCCCTCTTTCTTCCAAAGGGTTCTGCAACCTATCTGAGGAAGTCCTGGCCTGTGACCACCTTTGTCAGCAGAGACACAGCCCAGGCAGTGAGGAGAGGAGCCTGAGGGCACATGTTCTTTCACAGTTTGTATTTGTTTTTCTTGGTTGATCCTTGGTAGAGGAAGAATAAGTGACTGTATTATATGATTTCAAATGTAAAGAGAGGTGGTGTAGATGTGGCGGAGAGTGTGCTTTCTAGAATCTGAATGGTAGGATTTGAACCCTGGACCCACCACTTACTAGCTCTGTATCTTTGGATAAATTAACTAAGCCTCAATTTCCTAATTTGCAAAATGGATATAAGCATGGTGCTGTCAAATGCTGCTCCACAGGGCACCACGAAGGAACTGGTGGACAAAGCGAAGCTGAGTTTGTAGCTCGCTGAGATCAGGGCGATCCCTTCCTCGACAGAGTCTTAGCAGCATCTCTTGAAGAGAGGGCAGTGGTGGGGGATTTATATGTTTGGGGCTTGTTTAGGACTGAGCAAGGGCTTAACAGACACAGCAGGGCAAGTTTTCTAAAGGAACTTTTGAGAATTGATAAGATCCACGGAGTACTTTCAGGACAGTAGCAAAAATTGTGTATAGTTTTATCTCCCTGGGCAAGAGTTTCCTAAAGCATATTACTGGAGGCAGTGGTGAAAGTCATGCTAATACAGACAGTGACCTGTGTGGGTCCAGATGGTTTAGGTTCAAGTTCTCCCGATTTACTTCCAGCATTGTTGTGAGGGTTAAATGAGACGATGGATGAGGTGCTCAACGTATAGTCATGTGAGTGCTAAGGCGTTTCAGTTATGTCCAGCTCTTTGTGACCCCACAGACTAAAGCCCACCAGGCTCCTCTGTCCATGGGATTATCCAGGGAAGAACACTGGAGTGAGTTGCCATGCCCATCTCCAGGGAATCTTCCCGACCCAGGGATTGAACTCACATCTCTTATATCTCCTGCATTGGCAGGCAGAAATACTCAGTAATAGTTACCATTAGTAGCATTATTTTCCAGTCCAGCCCCCATTTCTCCTGCCAGTTTGCTAGTACATAAAATGATTTCACCTCCAGAATTGTTTTCTTGTGACCTAAAGACTTTATCCCTTTTTAAAATGCAAACACAGGAAGAAAGGGCTCAGCAAATCTAATCAGGTATTTACACCTCAGAGTTTATAAAATCCTAAACAGGAATCCTGGAAGCTTAGAATATAAGCTTTACTAAGCCCTCAGAGAAATGGCCACATACATCCTTAAGCTGTTCTGAAGGACCCTTGCACATCCCCAGTCCATGTAAGACTAAGGGCAATAACACCAGGTCCAGAACCCCTGAATTTCCCCCTTTCAATCTGGTGTCAGGCTGGTCCCATCTAGTAAGATGCTGTTACCGCTGTGGCATTTGTGCTTGTCCAAGTTTTTCCAGAGAAACAGAAGCAGAAAGAAATCTTTCTTTCTTCCTATCTTTGTTCCTTCCTTCCTTCTTCCTTCTTCATATCTATCTAAATGGAGTTTATCATGAGGAATTGGCTCACAAGATATGGAGGCTGAGAAGACCCATGATCTTCCATCTGCAAGCTGGAGACCTAGCCAAGTTGGTGGTGTAATTCAGTTGAAGTCTGAAGGCCTGAGACCCAGGGGAGCTGATGACATAAATCTCAGCTTGAGATTGACTTGAGATGATGAATTGAGATGTCTGAGCTCTAGAAACAAGGCAAGGGAAAAAGGGGCAAATTCCATCCGTTTCTGCTTTTTGTTCTACTCAGACCCCCAATGGATGGGATGAAGCTCAGCCACGTGGAGGAGGGCCATATACTGAGTCCACCAGTTCAAATGGTTAATCTCATCTGGAAACAGCCTCACAGACACACCTAG
Organism: Cervus canadensis; assembly: GCF_019320065.1. Classification (NCBI taxonomy): domain Eukaryota; kingdom Metazoa; phylum Chordata; class Mammalia; order Artiodactyla; family Cervidae; genus Cervus; species Cervus canadensis. The sequence continues at coordinate 5,157,782 of NC_057411.1, forward strand.
AAATAATGTTTGGTCTGGACACCTCAGTCAAGTTGATACATTAAACTAACCATCACACCAAGTCATAGAGAGGAACTGAGGATTTGCAGGTAGAAGAGGGATGGGTCATCATTTCTAGAGGAGGAATCCGTCTTGCTCTTGAAATCACACACTACTGATGAGGCCTCTTATGTTAGGAGGTTAGTAAGCTGCCTCAGTTTACCCAAAGTACCCACACTCAGTCATCTCTTCTGTAGGTTTCCAGACCACGTCAGCAGGCTCTAGACCTGGGGAGCTCAGCCCTGGCTGTCCCTTAGAGTCAACAGGGCCGCTTTAGAAAATATCTAAACCGGGTCTGCCTTTGCGGCCACTGCCCATTGGACCCTCACCCAGCTGAACCAGAATGCCATGGTGAGGCCCAGGCACTGCTCTTTTTACCAAAGCCGCCCAGGTGATGGCTGGTGCACAACTTGAGAAACACTACTCCGGATCAGTGCTGCGTAAACTTTGGCTGCACAGGTATCATTCGGAGGACTTACTGAAACACAGATTTGGGGTTTCACTCCCCAGAGATTCTGATTCGGTATGTCTGAGTTGGGGCTTGAAAATGAGTACGTCTAAGATGCTCCCAGGTGATGTTAATGCTCCGTATTAGTTTTTGAGGACTGCCATAACAAAGAATCACAGACTTGGAGACTTAAACAACAGAAATTTACTTTCTCACAGTTCTGGAGTCTAGAAATCCAGGATCAAGGTATCAGCAGGGTTGGTTTCTTCTGAGGCCTCACTCCTTGCCTTACAGACAGCAGCCGTCTTTCTCCCTCTCCCTTCACACGTCCGCCCTCTCTGCACGTCTGTGTCCAAACTCCTTCTTAAAAGGGCACCAGGCATATAGGATTAGGGCCGACACTAATGACCTCATTTTAATTTATCTCTTTAAAAACCCTGCCTCCAAATATGGTCACATTCTAAGGTCTTGGCAGGGGGTAGACACAGTTTATCCCCTCACATGCTGTCTACTGAGTGTGTGAACCCCACCGCTTTCAGTAGCAAGGCTCTAAATTACACAGATCACAGAAATAGTATGGGTTCACCAGGGAGTGTAAGATATAAGTGTTAATAGCGCAGTCACGTCCAGCTCTTTGTGACCCCAAGGACTGTAGCCTTCCAGGCATGAATTTTCATTCCAAAAAAATAAAACAAAAATAAACAAGTGGGACTAGCTCAGCCTCAAATGCTTCTGCACAGCAAAAGAAACAATCAGCTGTGTAAAAAGGCAATCTAGAGAATGGAAGAAAATATTTGTAAATTGTATATCTGAAAAGGGGTTAATCTGATTAATCTCTAAAATATGTTTAAAAACTCCTATAACTTCCTTGTTAAAAACAAAACAAAACAAAAACTCATCTCCATAGGTTTGATACACATGGAGTGGTTCTTTTTTTCCCCCAACTTTTTACTCTGTATTGGGGTATAGCTGATTAACAATATTGTAATGGTTTTAGGCAGCACCTCAGAGTCACAGACAAGGCTGGCAGGCTGGGGTTCTTCAGCATCTATATTACTGAAACAAATGTAAGAAGTTAGCTGAAAAATGGCTGTTTCAAAGCCTTTTCCTGCAGCAGCAAGTTGTAAAAGCTGCATGGAAAATGGCAGACCACAGCTACAGCCTGCCTCCTATTTCTGCAAAGTAACTCTGAAGGAAAAGAAAATCATAGCCCAGGGGTCAGACTGATTCTTACACAGCCAGGACAAAGCCTCTTTAAATTAGTTGCTGTTTTTAGCTCCTTGGAAGTTTCTCATGTTGAAAAAAAGAAAATCCTTAGATGTTAAGTAGACATATTGTGGTGATCATTTTGCAATATGTACAAATGTCAAATAATTATATGTGCTCTTGCAACTAATAGGGTTAGTCAAAGCTATGGTTTTTCCGGTAGTCATGTATGGATGTAACAGTTGGACCATAAAGAAGGCTGAGTGCCAAAGAATTAATGCTTTTGAACTGTGGTGTTGGAGAAGACTCTTGAGAGTCGCTTGGGCGGCAAGGAGATCCAACCAGTCCATCCTAAAGGAGATCAGTCCTGAATATTAATTGGAAGGATTGTTGCTGAAGCTGAACCTCCAATACTTCGGCTACCTGGGGCGAAGAGCTGACTCCTTGGAAAAGACCCTGATGCTGGGAAAGACTGAAGGCCAAAGGAGAAGGGGACGACAGAGGATGAGATGGTTGGATGGCATCACCGACTCAATGGACATGAATCTGAGCAAACTCCAGGAGATAGTGGAGGACAGAGGCGCCTGGTGTGCTGCAGTCCGTGAAGTCAGGAAGACTGGGACAGAACTTAATGAACAACAACAACTTGAAACTGGTATAATGTAAATTTTCTTAAAAAATAAAAAAGTAACACATCAATTTTCTTAAAATAATTAAAAAGATTACATTTCACACACACAAATTTTTTTTGGTGAGCAGATAAAACGAGTTGCAGCTTGAAAGGAAGAAAACAAATTTCTAATGTTTTTAATGCATATATGAAATTCAGTGGGGCAGGCGGAGGGCTGCATTCAGCTGTGGAAATGCATGGTAAGCAAATTTGATTCTTGTGAATCTAAAATGTTAGAAAGGAAAAACTTCTCTATTCTGTGAGGTTTAGTGTCTGTGAGCCTGTGAATTAAAGAGAGATTAACACAAGAGAGATTAACAAGAGAAAAGGGTTTATTTGTTTGCATATGAAAACCAACAAAAGAAGCAGTTCTTTAAATGGTTTAAATTAGAGGTTTATAGACTTAGCAGGAACAAGGGAGGGAGGAGAAAGGGTTTCCTTAGGAAAGACATGTGGATTTTTAGGAGAGCAAATGGGATAAGACGTTTGTAATAATGTTTGTTTATGCAGGTGCAGTAGTCTTTCTGCCTTCAGAGCCACAGAGGGGATTTATGGCAGCCTCATTTCCCAGAAGCTGCTGTTTTTAGTCAGATAAGGGAAGCTCTGAGAAGGTTTCTTTCCGCATCTGCTGAATCTCAAACTTAAAACTGCTAAATCTTCAGTTTAAAAAAATCTTTGTATCAACTCCAGGTCCCAACAATGGTGGTATGATATAGAAATACTGCCTTGCCGCCTAAGGAAGTGACTTGTGAACTGTTCTCTCTTGCTGCCAGCACCTGGCAGAGTCCTGTTAGCTGGCCAGCTCTAGTCCTCTTCATCCTCAGCGTCAGCAGAACTATGGTTACTTGAAGACATCTGGAATCCTATTTGTCATTTTAGCATGAATTACATTGTTATCCTGACATGCCTGCATGTTCAGTTGCTCAGCGGTGTGTGACTCTTTGAGACTATTCTGACATTTGCTATTGCTATAATTTGAAAGGCTTTATAAATCCTATCAAATACTATTCAAGTCAGGATATTGCTAAAACTAAGCCTTGAAAAATACAGCTATAAGTCAAAAACTACAGAATGAAAGTTATATATGATAAATGGTGTTTATAAGGCCATCAACCAAATTAATACCATGCTATTAAGGCTTCCCAGGCAGCACTAGTGGCAAAGAACCCTCCTGCCGATGCAGGAGACATGAGACGTGGGTTTGATCCCTGGGTCAGAAAGATCGCCTAGAGGAGAGCATAGGAACCCACTCCAGTATCCTTGACTGGAGAATCCCGTGGACAGGGGAGCTTGGCGGGCTACAGTCCATAGGGTTGCAAAGAGTTGGACATGACTGAAGTGACTTAGCACACTTTAAGAGATAGCCCTGTGGGAAAATTTTAAATAGTGCTTAAAAATTAAAAGGAGCATTAAAGTAAAAATGTGCTGCAATAGGTACAGATCTTTGTACTCTAGGAATGAACTCCTCATACACTATTCCTTTGGGAAATGAGCTTGACCTATGAAAGAACTACAGAAGCTTGTTCCTTGAGTAAAATATGGACAAAAACTAAGACATCATTTAGTTCATGAGTAAAGCATCAAACTGTGATTCAATGGCAAGTGTTTATGTAGAAGAGCTAGAAATTGAACAAAGAGCAATTTTGTTCAAAATTGAACAAAATTTGAACAAAAAAACTGTAGGGCAATTAATCCTGCAAAATCATGGCAACTATGAAGTAATTCATCTTTAAAATTATGACAAGATTAGAGATGATAAGTATGTGAACTCTGCTTGCACATGGCAATAGATCTGTGAAATAATGTTGACTGAAAACAATTAGAATTCAAAATAATACAGTTATTTCAACTATGGACAAAATACAAGCCTGCCTACTGGCAAAGACGAGGACTTAATTTAAACCTATGTAAATAGTGCTGACATTTACGAGGTCCTTATTTTCTCTAGAGTTGTGTTAATGATAAAAGTCAATTGGAGTGGTAGACAGTTTTGGGAGGGGAAGGGAGGAAGGACAAACTGATGGAGCACAGGGGATTTTTAGGGGAATGAAGCTATTCAGTATGATATTGTAACAGTGGATGTGTATTATTATATATTTGTCAAAATCCGAAGGCTACACAACACAAAGAGAGAACCCTAATTTAAACAGTGGACTTTACTTAATAATAATGTATCAGTACTGGCTCATCAATTGTAACAATTGTACCACATTAATAAAAGATATTGGGTTTCCCTGGTGACTCAGACAGTAAACAATCTGCCTGCAATGCAGGAGACCTGGGTTCGATCCCTGGGTCAGGGAGATCCCCTGGAGAAGGGAATGGCCATGCCAGTATTCTTGCCTGGAGAATTCTATAGACAGAGGAGCCTGGCAGGCTACAGTGCTTGGGGTTGCAAAGAGTTGGACATGACTGAGCCTAGCAGGAGAAATTGGGGGGTGGGGAGTAGCTGTGAGGAAGTATATGGGAACTCTGAACTTTGATCAACTTATCTGAAAATGCAAAACTGACCCCCAGTTAATAGTCTTTTCATTAAAGAAAAGAGGTAAATTGGTGGATAAAGAGATGGCCGAGCCTTAGGGAAATCTTGAATCATCAAGGCTAAAACATGCTTCCAGTTCTTTGTTTACTTTGCCTAAAGGTGCATTGTTTATTTTGCAAGGGCATAAGGATTAAGAACAAAATGAGAGCAATAGAATGTCTTGCTCCCGTTGCCAAAAGAAGCTTTCTCATTTGGGTGACTGTTATGAACATTGAATCAATCTATTCAGAGGAACAAATTTTACCCTTTATAGGATAAGTTCCAAATCTTCTTCAACTGATTTGGTAAGAAAACTCTGTATCTTTGCAATTCTCACTACAGGAGTCACCGTATCAGAAAATATATTTGAAGGTGTTTAACAAAGTGCTTTTCTGTTAGAATCTTGTTGATCAGCCATCTCACTTCATCAGAACACAGCTTTTGCTCAGGGGAGAACCAGTTCTGTAACCCTTTCTCTGCAGTGGAAACTCCATAATGCTGGAGAGTTCACACTCATTCTCACAATCAGACCTCAGTCTCCTCCAGCCCTGGAGCCACTTACCCACTCCCCGCTCTGGCCACTCACCACCTTCTCTGCCTTGAATCCTGGGCATAAACTCAGGTCTATGAAACAAACAAAACCCCAGGCCTTTATTGTAACTCAGCTTGCTTTCTGACCTCAAGCCTTACTATGCTGAGAAGGTGGAAAAACAGCCTCCCATCTTTCTGGGGTTCCAGGAACCTCTGAATGCCAAGACGCTGCGTGGTGGGGATGGGGTGGGGTGGGGAGGATCCTCTGGACCTTGGCCCATGCAGGTTACTGCTTAGACATGTCATCTCTCTCCACAAGCTCCTTACAGGTCTTCCCGCTTTCCGCTGGTTTCCCTTGTGACTGGCATGTAGGAGTCTTTGGCAGGGCTACCTCTGATCCTGTCTGTCTCGACACAGCCGTCTTCTCTCTGGGATTGTTTGCCTGAGTAGTGACTGTGCTGCAAAGTCGTGACTAACACACAGTAGTACTGTGAGTGAAGTCGCTTCAGTCGTGACCGACTCTTTGCGACCCTGTAGATTGTAGCCCACCAGGCTCCTCTATCCATGGGATTCTCCAGGCATCTCCTCCAGGGGATCTTCCTGACTCAAGGATGGAAGCCAGTGCGTCTCCTGCAGGCAGATTCTTTACCACTAGCGCCACCTGGGAAGCCTGCTGCAAAGGCAGGCACAGACCTTTTCTGCTCCTGGAATCCATCACCTCTCATTTTTTCCTCTTGACTTCCACCTGTAAAAACACCTTCCAGTCTGGAGATGAATGGATTCTCTTTCTTTAATTTTTTCTGCAATGTCCCCCACCCCCAGGATTCCCTAAACGATTAAGTTTTTGGAACAAGAAGCAAAAATACTTTCAAACTATATGTTTTCTCCCATGAGAAACCCTTCCTCAAGGCAATGAGGCCAGAGCCTGCTGTGATGGAAGAAAGGGAAGGAGCCCTACAGAGACGAAAAGGAAGAAATCCGTATTTGAAAATATTATTTGGCCACATATTTTATCTGCATGGAGGCTCATCTCTGTTAATGTATTTTAGGCTGTCTGATAGCGTGACTGGTTTTCCTATGTCCTCCCCAGCGCCTGTGGAGTGAGAAGGTGTGCTCCTGACGACCTTCGGTGGTTCTTCCTTTGAGCTTGCCCAACTTTGAAGCAAGCTCTGAATTGCTTCTGTGGGGCAGTGATGGTCACATCCCGGCCACTAAACCCTAAGATTTCCCTTCCTAGTCATTGCCAACAATTACATTTTTGCAGACACTGAATTACCTTTGCAGACACTGAATACCTCTGAACACAGCTCACCAGATCAGGTGGATTTTTAAAACTGTTTTTCATCAAATGGAAAGGCTTCAGTCCAAATCATTAAGAGGATGGTGATTGTAACAACCATATTACTATGGCGGGGGGAGGGAAGGGGTGGAAACCTTACTACATTGCGTTTCCTACCCCTAAATGCCACAGTGCTTCCCCAGCAACCTCACATCGAATACTTCTCTAAGCTGAGGCACCAGAGGCCTGTCTTAAAATGTAAATGTGCTCTTTGGTGATGCTCTTAGATGACATCTGCCTGATACTCGGCAGAGAGCAAACCCTGAAGGAATGAGACACTAGACAAGTAAGTTTTGATGGAAGAAAGTGAGAGGGAGGAAGGAACAGGCCACAGCAACGGCCACCGCACCCGCCCCCACCATGGGAGACTAGGGCAAGAAATGGAAGGGGAAAGGGTCTCAGAAACCAGCCCAAAGGTTTGTAACTTTGTCCAGCATTGGTAGGCCCTGCATCTGCGGAAAGGGCGCTGTGTGAACACATCCGCTTTCTTTTCTGTGAGTTGTCTGATGACAGCTTTAGTCATTTTCTGATCAACTCCTTAAGGAGCCTGCCGCGGTGTGTGAAAGTGGAAGTCACTCAGTTGTGTCTGACTCTTTGTGATCCTGCAGACTGTAGCCCACCAGGCTCCTCTGTCCATGTAATTCTCCAGGCAAGTATACTGGAGTGGGTTGCCATTCCCTTCACCAGGGGATCTTCCTGACCCAGGAATCGAACCCAGGTCTCCTGCACTGCAGGCAGACTCATTACCATCTGAGTCACCAGGGAAGCCCCTGCCGCTCTGCATATCGAGTGGTATTTAGCTTCCCAGGGTTTTGGCTGTGTGGGCTGGAGTCCCAGGGCCCCGGGTGGCTCCCCCTGGGAGGTACCGTGATGATAGAGAAAGGGGAATAAGCTCTTCTCTGCTCCAGTCACTTCTCCTCTCCTGCTTCCACCACCTAGGGCTGATGGAGTTCTCCACGCCCCTCACCCCTCGAAACCCTGAAACTTGTCAAGGCCATTAACTTTTTTTTCAACTATATCAATTTAAGAAATTTTATTGAGATGTAACTGACATCTAGAGTTATATTAGTTTCAGTTGTACCACACAATGATTGGCTATTTGCATGAAACGTGGAGGCTGGGTGCTGAGCAGCCTGTCCAGTGAGAGTGGTCCAGGCCTCATCCATCCCTAACCCCCGGGCCCAGCCCCGTGTCTGCCACCTGGGGGCCATCCCCTCCATGTTTACTGTATTGAAATGAGCTGCATTTAGTCTGTGTTTGGGGAATTTGGGTGTACCTTGCCAAGCTTTTTAATATCCTCTAATAAGTCACAGATTCTAAAAAAGATAAATTAATTTTACTGAGTGACTCAGATGGTTCTAATTCTTTGTCTTTGCTTTTCTAATTGTTTTCCATGCTCCTCAAGCATCAAGGAGTGCAGTGGACAAAGGAGCAGAAAGTGAAGAAAAAGACCCCTTATAATCTTCAGACCACACAGTTATGTGCTTTTATGGAATAAATATTTTATACCAAGACTGGACAACAAAGCGGACTCCTGATGAGAAAAGATGAAAGGAATGACCGCGTTGGCCAGGGCAGGAATACCAAAGGCTCTCTCTCGCTTTCCTCCGGCCAGCTGCTCAGCTCCTGGAAGCAAAACAACCCTTCTGTCTGGGATCTGAGTTAGACCTGACCCTGCCGTGGCTTTTCTCCCTGATTGGGTAAGGCAAGTTCCCTGCTTAATATCCTTGTTTAGACGCAGTTAAATTCATAAACAGGAAATCTTAGGTTGCTGCTATTTTGAAACTTTCTGGGCTTTTGAAGATGATCTATGACTGGGACTTCCCTGGTGGTCCAGTGGTTAAAACTTTGCGCTCCCACTGTGGGGTGCTGGGGTTCAATCCCTAGTCAGGGAACTAGATCCCGCATGAGGCAACTAAAGATTCTGCATGCCGCAACTTAGACCTGGGAAAGCCAAATTTCAAAAAAAGCAGATGGTCTATGACTGATTTATTAATTACCAAACTTCTGTTCTTGTTTCATTAACTCAACCCTCGTAGCTCCCAATTATTGGTGCAAATGGAGTAATTTAGTTGAGATGCAATTGAATTATTTAAACTTGCAATAGATTTTAAATGGTTGCTGTTTGACCTTGTGGTATATATGTGGCAAACTGTTTTCTTAATGTGATTAACGTGAAAAAGGAGGTTTGAAATCAAGACTGTCTTGGGAATGTATTATATGGTCCCTTTATTTATATTGCATATTACTTGGATAATGAAGTTATTTGCCTAACCTTATTGTGTTTAGACAGATATTATAACTACTTGTATTCTGTAACCTCATACCAGTTTGAAGGTACTGCAAACAGTTGTGGGTAAGAGGAAGAAGGGAAGCGATAAACTGGTTGAGGTGCTTTGAATGAGTGTTTTGGAAATATGGGTACTACTGATCTAAAATTAGTTATTTATATTTTATTTTTATTACATAGCATATATTAATATGTACATCTATTTACATGTTGTATTAAATTTAATGTATTATATTAATACACAGTACATTAATATATTATGAACACATGCCTAATTTATTAATAAATATATTACTTTACATTTAATATATTAATATATAATATAACATATAATGTATGTTATATTAAGGGCTTCCCAGGTGGCTCAGTGGTAAGGAATCCGTGTGCCAATATGGGAAGCACAGGTTTGATCCCTGGGTTGGGAAGATACCCCGGAGTAGGAAATGGCAACCCACTCCGGTATTTTTGCCTGGAGAATCCCATGGACAGAGGAGCCTGGCGGGCTTCAGTCCATGGGGTCACAAAGAGTCGGATGTGGCTGAAGCGACTGAGCACTTCAGAGGCAAGAGTGCTTGGCTGCCAGGGCCTTAGTCTAGTTGATCGTTTTTCCTTGTTTTGCCTTTGCAGAAAGTCATCGTATGAGTTATCTACTGTTGTGTAATAAACTACCCTGCAACTCAGTGCCTTCAAATAATAAGCGTTTGTTATCTCAGTGTCTGTGGGTCTGGAATCTGGGTGCAGCTTAGGTGGGTGCCTAGCTCCAGGCTGGCTGTTGACTGGAAACCTCCCTCAGTCTTTGGCGTGTGGGCCTCTCCACAGGGCAGCAGGATCCCTCAGAGTAAGGGTGAGCAAAACAGAGCAAGCAGCAGTCTTTCTGTCACCCAATCTTGGAAGTGACACCCCATCACTTTTGTCGTGGGGTCTAACCCAGGCAGGGGTAGGGGATTCCACAAGAGCATGAATCTCCGGCGTCGGGATTTGGAGCCGTCTCAGATGCTGCTTGCCCCAGCTAAAGAGAAAAAAATGGCTTTATTTATCAAAATTAGTGTCACATAGATATGATACCAAATACACAAGTAATCAAAGAAAAATAGGTAAATTGGACTTCATCTAAAAACTTTTATGCATCAGAGGACACTATTGAGAAAGTGAAAAGACAATCCATAGGGTGGGAGAAAATATTTCTAAAACCATGTATGGAATAAAGATCCAACAGCCAAAATATATGAAAAGCTTTACAGCTCAACAATTAAAAAGCAAAAACAAATAACCCATTTTAAAAATAGGTAAAGGATTTAGACAGGCATTTCTCTAGAGAAGGTATTCAAATGACCGATAAGTTTATGGAAAATGCTCAGCAAGTTATTCACCAGGAAAATGCAAATCAAAATCACAATGAGTACCACTTCATAGGCACTATATGTCATTTTAAATGGAGAACAATAAATGTTGCCAACCATATGGAAAAACTGGAATCCTCACATGCTGACGTATAAAATGGTGCAGCCACTGTGGACACAGTTTGGCAGTTCCTCCAAAAGGTAAATACAGATTTACCGTGTGACTCAGTCATGCCACGTCTAGCTGCGTATTCACCCATGAGAAACGAAAATATACATTCACACACACACACAAAAAAACTTGTACATGAATGATTGAAGCAGCAATTTCCATATTAATTGGAAATAATGCACATGTCCATCAACTGATGAATGTATACCCATGGAATGTTATTCAGTCATAGAAAGGAGTGAAGCTCTGATACATACAACAACATGAATGAGCCCTGATGACATTACATTAACTGAAAAAGCTGGACACCAAGGCCACGTACTGTATGATTCCATTTATGTGAAATGTCCAGAATAGGTAAATCTATAAAGAGAAAAAACAGATTAAATGGTTGCCAGGGGCTTGAAGGAAGGGGGAATAGGGGCTGTCTGTTAATAGATACAGAGTCTACAGTGATGAAAATGTTCTGATATTATATAATAGTGCTGGTCACACAACTCTGTGAGTATACTAAAATCCCATGAATTAAATACTTTAAAATGGTGACTATTGATATATGGCAGAAACCAACACAATTTTATAAAGCATTACCCTCCAATTAAAAATAAATAAGTTTTTTAAAAAATGGTGAATTTTATGTTATGTGAATTTTATCTCAATAAAAATTCTTTTTTAAAATTATTATGACCAATGGTAACAAGTATTTACTGAATGTTTGGTAGCCTGCTAAGTTCCCTGCTGGGTTCTGGAACTTAAGTCAGTGGTTTTCAACCTTGGCAGCACATTGAAATCATGTGGGAGATTTTAAAAATCTCGATGCTCAGGCCACAGCCCAGACCAATTAAATCAGAGTCTCTAGGGTAGAATCCAGACCTCAGTGGTTTTTAGGGCACCATATGAAATCCAACATGCAGCCAAGGTTGAGAACCACCAGCCTAGAGCATCAAACATGCATGCATGTTCTGTCGCCAAGTCGTATCCAACTCTTTGTGACCCCGTGGACTGTAGCCAGCCAGGCTCCTCTGTCCATGGGATCTCCTAGGCAAGAACACTGGAGTAGGTTGCCACGTCCTCCTCCAGGAGATCTTCCCCACCCAGGGATCAAACCCATGTCTCCAGTGTCTCCTGCATTGGAAGGCAGACTCTTCACCACCGAGCCACTTAAGAAGCCCAGAGCATTGTGACTTCTTAGCAAGCTGGGTTCCTTCAAGAAGTGACCACTCTCATGCCCTATCTTCTTTCCATTAACATTAATCAGCAAAGATAGCTGCTTGTCCTCAAGGACAGACTCCTCCTCCAAGTCAAGAAGGTCCCTTAGTTCCTCCTAATTCACCATTATTTTCCTTTCCGTGGGTGACTCAGAATGTTCAGTAATTTAAAGAGGGATATTTGATGCTTTGAAGTTTTTTCTTAGTTTGGATTAGCTTGCTATGACTCAACTGTGGGCAGAGAATCATTTGTTCCCTTTGGAACAAAAGTTGAATTCTGTCCAAATGGGTTGGCACTTTTGCCCTGAAAAACCTGCATTTTATAGTTTGTGAAGTTCTGAGCAAAAAGCTAAGATGAAAGGAGCTAGAAATATGGGGACTTTCACGGGCCTATGTGCTCTGTTTTGTATTTCTTATCTAACTGTAATAGTTTATTTAACCATCTTCATCTTGGCTTCCCAGAACCTTAGCTTTTAGTGTCCTAAACCCGCCGTTGCCAGTAGTTCACCAAGCTGCTTTTGTATGACATTCGTTCTGTTTGGCAAATCTATGTGGACTGTGTCCCAAACCACAAGTTCAGTTCAGTTCAGTTCAGTCGCTCAGTCATGTCCAACTCTTCGCGACCCCATGAACCACAGCACTCCAGGCCTCCCTGTCCATCACCAACTCCCAGAGTCCACCCAAACCCATGTCCATTGAGTCAGTGATGCCATCCAACCATCTTATCCTCTGTTGTCTCCTTCTTCTCCTGCCCTCAATCTTTCCCAGCATCAGGGTCTTCTCAAATGAGTCAGCTCTTCAAATCAGGTGGCCAAAGTATTGGAGTTTCAGCTTCAGCATCAGTCCCTCCAATGAACACCCAGGACTGATCTCCTTTAGGATGGACTGGTTGGATCTCCTTGCAGTCCAAGGGACTCAAGAGTCTTCTCCAACACCACAGTTCAAAAGCATCAATTCTTCGGCGCTCAGCTTTCTTCACAGTCCAACTCTCACATACATACATGACCACTGGAAAAACCATAGCCTTGACCAGATGGACCTTTGTTGACAAAGTAATGTTTCTGCTTTTTAATATGCTGTCTAGGTTGGTCATAGGTCCTTTTTAAATCCACCAATCAAGGTACTAGAAGCTGAAGCCAATTTGTGAAAAAGATGGAAATGGGCAAAAAAAAAAGGAAGTTAGAAGATTTCAAAGAGACATGAAGAAAGGATCAGCAACAGCTACATTTGGCTACAGAAGGGCAATGAGGTTTTAGCTAGTAACCCACCTGGTGGTAGGTGATGGGGGTAAATATAGTCAGACCTCTGAACCCCAGGGTTCCACATCCACAGAATCAACAAACCATGGATCAAAAGATATTTGAGAAAAAATTCCAGAGTTCCAAAAAGCAAAACTTGAATTTGCCATTTGTAAGCAGTTATTTACATATCATTTACATTGTATTTGCCTCAATCTATACAGTACAGGAGGAGAAGGGGACGACAGAGGATGAGATGGCTGGATGGCATCACCGACTCGATGGACGTGAGTTTGAGTAAACTCCGGGAGTTGGTGATGGACAGGGAGGCCTGGCGTGCTGTGGTTCATGGGGTTGCAAAGAGTTGGACACAACTGAGCGACTGAACTGAACTGATACAGTATTTATGGGGCTTCCCAGGTGGCGCTAGAGGTAAAGAACTTTCCCACCAATGGGTCAGAAAATAGGTTTAACTATCTTTAGTTAAACAGAAGATATGTTTTAACTTTAGTGGATACTATCAAACAATTTTTCAGAGATGGCTGTATCATTTGACACATTCACTAACATTGAGAACTCCAGTGGGTGTTTTTGAGATGAACAGAAAATCAGTAAATACCTTAACCTGAGCCAAGTTCCTGGTTGCATAAATTTGCCATGACCTGTGGGATATGAACTGGCCATGCTTTGCAGTTGAGTGATGAAAGCAAAATAATACGCAGAGGCCATGGAGGGCACCTGTGACTGTCCCACCCCAACCAATGCAGAAGGAAGAAAATCCTGCAGCTATTTTGGGGTGGTTTCCTAGCAGGGACGTTAGCTAGTTATTAATAAAAGGGAAAGGGATTTGACAGAATGGGAGATGCTAAAGTTGTTTCCAGTTTGTGTGTTGAAAATGGGTGATTTTTTTTAAAAAAAAACAGGCTAAGTAGCAGTGTCCCTCGAACTTTACTGGGAGGAAAGCTAATTAAAAATTCGTAATCTGCAATTTTAAAGAGTTACCCCCAGGGATTTCCCTGGTGGCCCAGTGGTTAAGACTTGGTACTCTCAATGCAGGGGGCATGGGTTCACTCCCTGGTCAGGGAACTAGATCCCACATGCTGCAACTGAAGAGTTCGCATGCTGCAACGAAAATTGAAGATCCTATGTGCCACAACTAAGACCCAGCGCAGCCAAATAAATAAACAAATATTTTTCTAAAAAGATACCCCAGGTGATATCACTGGTGTTTCAAATACTACTCCAAAACATTGGTTAGAGGTTCAGCAATACTTGCATGTAATGTGTGCTGGGGGTAATAGCAAGAATATTTCTGACTCATTTTACATCAGAGCACCTTGTTGACACTGATCTTTTTGATCCTTAAATGCTTTGTTGAGTATTCTTTTTAAACACATAAAAATTGGGGGAAAGCTTCTGCCTTTCATTTTGCCCCCGGGTGTCATCTTCTTCGCAATGCAGAGTTTACATGTGAGAGTCAGCTTCTTTCCTCCCTTCCTCGTTGCCAAGGAGGACAATCAACGTGGGGGCCCCAGTCCTCTTTTAAAAGGATTTACTGTTAGTTTCAGTGTAGAGCTGTGAGGAGATATCAAAAATTACTGATACATTACTGCAAAGTTAAAGCTATTTTGGCATATAGTAGGTATTTGATGCTTCCCTGGTGGCTCAGATGGTAAAGAATCTGCCTATAATGCAGGAGACCTAGGTTCGATTCCTGGGTTGGGAAGATCCCCTGGAGGAGGGCATGGTGACCCGCTTCAGTATTCTTGCCTGGAGAATTGCATGGACAGAGGAGCCTGGCAGGCTACAGTCGGTGGGGTCACAAAGAGTTGGATACAACTGATTGACTAACACTCACTCAGGTACTTGACACATGTTGAGACAATTACATTTATCTCATTAAAAAAAATGTTGACGATTTTGATGGAGGAGCAGAAATAGAATGGGGTATTGGGGGCAGAGTAATAGCAGAAAAAAAAGTCAGCCACTTGTCATCTCTGCTTCCTTGGGGTAAAAAGCTGCTGTTGAAGGAATTCCTTTATGTGGCCGTGATTGAACCAGGGAGGGTCAGAGAGTTGGTTATTTCAAAGAACAAAGGAAGAGGCCAAAGAGTGAAATATTTCCCAGTATAATGAAAAAAAAATGCTTTAAGGGCCTGTTGTGTGATAGGCACTATACTAAAGCAAGGAATCAGTTCAGTTCAGTCACTCAGTCGTGTCCGACTCTTTGCGACCCCATGATCCACAGCACGCCAGGCCTCCCTGTCCATCACCAACTGCCAGAGTCTACCCAAAGCAAGGGATACCTGGTGGAAAAGAGAGAGGAAATTTCTATTCTCAAGAGGTTTTCATTCTAATGTGGAACTGTGTTAGTCAGGGTGGGATGACTTCACTAACAAAAACACACAAACAAACAGCTAATTCTCAGTGGCTTAGCACACATGCAAAAAAAACCAGATTCTTCAAGCATGAAGACAGGTGTTCTGCTCCATGCGGTCTTTCTGGGTCCAAGGCTCCTTCCACATTCTTTTATGTCTACAGAACCCTCTCCATTCAGCCAGCAGATCCGAAAGAGAGTTTAGGAGCCTGCATGGGTAGTTATCATGATAAGGCCAAGCCTGGAAGTGGCAAACATCACTTCACCCATGCCACATTGACCAATCTGAGTCACGTGGTCACAGCTAACTGCAGGGGAGGTTGGGAAACATAACTGAGCGCATGGAAAACAGAGGAAAGAGCTTAGTGAACACACACAGTCTCCACAGCAGGGGTCGACAGTGACGTACGATCTGGTGTGGCAAGTGCTATGCTGTGGGGAGGTAAAGAGTGCTTTTGATAATACACGGGAAAGACACCTAACCCAGACTGGGCATTGAGAGGGTAACAGGCAGGAAGGCCGGGGGTCTCCAAACGGAGGAAATAGGCTGCAAGTGCCAGACATTTTTATCTCTCTTAAGCAGCAGGAGGAAACAAACTGGCCATATTTTTTTCCGTTCTCTATACAAATTTAAAAGGAGGTTTCTCTTAAAATACTGTCTTGCCATGACACCTGGTTTCACCTGAAGCTAACTATTCTCAAAACCTTGAGTTAACCAATACATTTTTCTTATGGAAATGTTTGTCTTAAGCTATGTTAATGTGCTAGGCATTTACCCCAGACTCTGTAAGTTCCTCCAAATGGCTCAGAACCTACTTGACAGACCAGTATGTTATACTCAGATAGTGTTCCCCTAATCTATGCAAACGAAACTATTTGTTTGGTAATCTGCCCTTCTACAAGATTCAAGTCAATCATTTTATGGCCTGGGATGAATCATCTGGTGCCAAGATTATCACAAAATGCAATTTATGATGAGGGGCCTGGTGCCATCCTGAGTTTTAAGACATTCCTTTCTTTTCATTAACAGACTGCTAGTGATTATATAACATCCAGCTGAAGACTAGCAGGGGGGTACTCTTTCTGTCCCCTTCTGACGCCTATGTCAGAAGCTTTCTCTATCTCCTTTATACTTTAATAAAACTTTATTACACAAAAGCTCTGAGCGATCCAGCCTCGTCTCTGGCCCCGGATTGAATTCGTCTCCTCCAGAGGCCAAGAATCCCGGGGTCTTATTGTTCAGCAACAACCTTTCGGTATGGGCAGAGAATATCCTAAAGGAACTGATGTCTCAGCTGGGGAAGAAAAAAGTTCATTTCTCTCTAGAACATGGTAACTTCTCCCCTAATAAGATACTACTCCCTTGCATGAACAATTTGTTTAAATCCAAAGAACGATTTTTTCCTAAAGTAACTATTAGTAATAATTTCTTTCTTAGGTTGCTCTTTTTCTCTGCTTAAAGAAGAAATGGTGCGGGAATTCCCTGGTGGTCCAGTAGTTAGGACCTGGCATTTTCACTGCCAGGGCTCTGAGTTCAATCCCTGATAGAGGAACTAAGATCCCACAAGCCACTTGATTTGACCAAAAAAAAAGAAGAAAGAAAAGAAATGACTTGGACTTCTCTGGTGGCACAGTGAATAAGAATCTGCATGTCAGTGCAGGGGACATGGGTTCAATCCCCGGTCCGGGAAGATTCCACATGCCACAGAGCAACAAGACCCATGTGCCACAAGTATGGAGCCTGTACTCTAGAGCCTGTGAGCCTCAGCTACTGAGCTTGTGTGTGGCAGCTACTGACGATCGAGCACTGGGAGCCTATGCTCCACAACAGGAGGAGTCTCTGCAATGAGAAGCCCGAGCGCAGCGGGGGAGAGCAGCCCCAGCTTGCTGCAACTAGAGAAAGCCCGTCCAAAGCGACGAAGATCCAACACAGCCAAGAAATAAGTTAATTAATTAAAAAAAAAATAAATGACTTAATGTGGCACATGCTGTTTGCTGACTGCTCAAAATCCTTTCTTCCCTCCTCCTTTTTTTAAAAAATAATTTTATTGATTTATTTTTGGCTGTGCTGGGTCTTCACTGGTGCACCGGCTTTTCTCTAGTTGTGACTAGCGGAGCCTACTCTATGAATAGTTGCTGTGCATGGGTTTCTCATTGCAGAGGCTCCTCTTCTTACGGAGCACAGGCTCTGGGGTGCAGGCTCAGTAGTTGCAGCACGTGGGCTCAGTGGTTGTGGCGAGTGGGCTTAGCTGCTCTGAGGCATGTGGGATCTTCCCAGACCAGGGATTGAACCCACGTCCCCTCATTGGCAGGCGGATTCTTTACCACTAAGCCACTAGACGAGCCCCTTCCCTCTTCCTTGATAAGAAAATACAAATTTCCTTCAGCCACCTAACGACGTGTTCTAGGAAAATGAATTCTAGGAAACAGACTGTAATTAGTCTAAGGCAACCCTGTCAGTCCAATTCACCTTTCATTTATTTGGCAAATGGTAAATGAGCTCCTGCTATGCACCAGTCTGCTCTAAGTGTTGATTATCTTTGCTAGTTATAAGCGTGGAGTGGGCATGCGGTGCAAATTCCAGACAATGAGGGGCGAGGGGAAGACTGCTGGGGGCTTCTGGGGAAGGCTTTTTCTCTCTAGGAGAGTAAGATGAGAGATACTTGAAGAGAAAGCCAAGGCTTTCCCTTCCTGTGTCTGGATGGTGTCATGTGAGAGGTGATGCTTGGAACTGAAATAGTAATCTTGCAACCATGAGGAGAAAGAGAAGAGAAACTCAGAGAGGAGGACACAGCACTCTGGCCTAGTTAGGTTGTCGAATTAGCCAAACCTAGAGTCACCTACTTTTTTTTCTTCCTTTTTTTTTTTTGGACTGGGAAAATAACTGTTCTGTTTGGAGGAGTGGGCAGGGGGTCCAGTGTCAGAACTTCTGGACCTGCTTCTTGGTGCCGGCAGCCTTGGTGACCTTGTGCATGTGGAAGGGCACCGTCTTGCTCGGGGGCCAGCAGTCGCCCTCTGTGAAAGCGTCCCCGATCTGGTCGCCCCTAAAACAGGGGGAGAGGCTCACAGACATGTTCCTGTGACCCTTCTCAAAGCGGTTATGCTTTCCGATGTAGTGGAGGTAGTCTGGAAGGATGAGAGAGTGGTCCTCTCCATCTTCATTTTGGTTACTAGACAGAACCTGCCCTCGGATGGAGACATTACCAGTAAAAGGGCATTTCTTGTCGATGTAGTTGCCCTCAATGGCCTCCTTGGGTGTCTTGAAGCCCAGACCTATGTTCTTGTGGTATTGTGGGAGCGTCTCCTTGCCAGTTTCTCTAAGCAGGACCCTCTTCTTATTTTGAAAGATGGTTGGTTGCTTTTGGCACGCATGGTCAGTCTGAATGTCTGCCATCTTCCCCGTTTCCTGAAAAAAAGAAGGCCTACCTTTCTTCTATGAGAAAATAGAAAGCCTGATAAGACACTTTCAGTTGGATATTCACTCACTTGGAGCCTAAAGCATCTTGACAAAATACGCATGATTTTGTTGGCATTGTTTGCTTTGTATTAGAAAGAGTGAATATTTTAATAAATGGATGAAGACTCATATTTTTCATTTTCTTCTCCACTGTGTTGTTTGATCTTAGAGGAATTTATATCCCAGACATCTTTATGGATGAAAGTCATTTTCCTTGATCTGTCTCTTCCTTCAGCCCCTGCAGATCCCTCCACAGGAAGCTGATGTGTCTGGCAGCAAAGCTGCATTCTCTACTGGGTCCCCTAGCTGTTTGGCCTTGCGGAGCACTCCAAATTGAGGGTATTTTGGTTTTTTAATGTGGAAGAGGCAGCTCCTCATTTGAAGAATCACCTTTCTTACTATGAATTTGATAGGCAGTTTCTTTCCTTCCTCCCTCCCTCTCTCGTTAACCTTCCTCCTTCTCTTCCCCTAGCCCCCTACCCCACCACTCTCTCTCACACACACTCTCTCTCATTCACTATTTTTTCTCTTTCCTTCTTTTACCCTAGATGAGTTAGGCTGTGAGCTGTACACTTTGTGACCTGTGAAATTTGGAGGCGCCTTGAATCTTGTTCAAACAGAAACCTGGCAAATTCCATGTTCTAATTCAAAGCTTCCTGGCTGAACTCAGTTGAACTCCAGCTAAGGAATTAAGTTGGTAAGCCAGTGATATTTGAAATGAATAATGGAGATATTTGGGGATAAGCTTTAATTTTTGAATAAGTGTGTCAAATAGCTTTTGCTGGAACAGTTTTAGTGTAAAGTTGCAAGTATTTAACATGCCACTTGGCTTCTCACCGTCTTGATGATGCCAATAGAGGGGATAGATTTCCCGTGCACTGTGAGATCTGGGTGCTAATCCCTGTTTGCTCTTTTATTTCACTGTTGATCTAAAACATCATCACCATCCTTCTGAGATTTTCACATCTACCCATTTCTTATGTCATCGCTTATTTTGACTAACAGCTATAAGTCCAGGGAGGAGTATTGTATTGGTTTGGGTACTGACAGGAAATAGATATCAGAAGTAATTAGGAGAAGGACATGAGTTTGAGCAAGCTCTGGGAGTTGATGATGGACAGGGAAACCTGGTGTGCTGCAGTCCCTGGGGTTGCGAAGAGTGGGACATGACTGAGCTACTGAACTGAATGAAAGTACTGTACAAGGATGTAAGGGGTATTAAGGGAACCAACAAGGAAGTGAAACATGGGGCTGGTAACAGTTATTACCTCTTGGATTAGAATGGATCAAGGAGAGGAAGAGGTTACTGGAAGCTGAAGAGACTTATAGCTGTGAAAGGCCCTCCTGCCAGAAGCTGTGGCCTTGACTAAAATATAGGTCCATTCATTAATCTATATGCCTTCATTGCTTAGGATAAAAGCTAGGCTCTATAATAAGAGGTCCCCAACACTGTTACTTAGTCAATATGTAAGTTTATTTCTCTACCAGTTATCATCCTGCATAGAAGTCCAGGGTTGGTGTAATGAGTTGATGGTGTTGAGTACTTTGGTGGTTGTTAGTTCTACGAAAAAGTGTTTCCAGTCTTCTTCCTCTGGGAATAAGGAAGGAATGTGCTTCTCTGCTAACCCCGCTTAGGGTTAGTTGTGGTCATGCAGCTTGCTTTGGCCAGTGAAATGTGACAGAGAATGAGATGGTTGGATGGCATCATCAACTCAATGGACATGAGTCTGAGCAAACTCTGGGAGATGGTGAAGGACAGGGAAGCCTGGCGTGCTGCAGTCTGTAGGGTCACAAAGAGTCGGACACAACTTAGCTGCTGAACAACAACAATGTGAATGAGTGTGAGGTGTGTCACCGAAGCATTTAGATGCCAGTGCAAGGCTCTCGTGCTTATTTTCTCTCCCCCTGAAATTTGAGGGAGGACTATTGACATGAAGGACAGCCATCCTGAAGAGTTTCTCAGAACTGCCTCAGATTCGTGGATGTGAGAAATACAGCATTGCTCTCAGGCCACTGAGATCAGAGGTTGCCAGCACAGCTAAACCTGGCATTTCCTGACTAATCCTGAGGCCCAGGCTCTTTCTGTTCTGTTGCCCTCCTGAGCCTAAGGGGTTACTGTCATCTATGAGCTGAGACAGCTCAAAGCCTTGTGTGGATGGTGCTCAGCTGTGCGACGCCATGGACTGTAGCTCCCCAGGCTCCTCTGTCCATGGGATTCTCCAGGCAAGGATACTAGGGTGGGTTGCTGTTTCCTACTCGAGAAGATCTTCCTGACCCAGGGATTGAAACACGCGTCTTTTGCATCTCCTGCGCTGGCAGGTGGATTCTTTACCACTGGGCCACCTGGGCTTTCCACTTACTGAGACACTCACATCCTTGATCATGGGATACTCATATCCTTGATCATGGGAAGTGGGAAAGAGTGACGAGAGAGCACACTCACTCTTCGTAGGAGCATTACCTGGAAGTAGCACACATCACTTCATTGGTCACATGCATGCTTTAGTTATCTATTGCAGCATAGCAAATTATCCCAAAGCTTAGCAGATTAAAACAACAGACCTTTACCCTATCAAACCATCTCAAGAGCAGTGTAGCTGAGTGATTGTGGTTCTGAGGTTGCAGTTATCTGAAGGCTAGACAGGGGCTGGAGGATGCGCTTTCAAGCCTACTCATAGGGTTCTCGGCAGACCTCTATCTTTACTGGCTGTTTTCAGGGGTCTCAGTTCCACATGGCAGCTGCCTTTCCCCAGAGCAACTAATCCAAGAAGCAGGGAGAGAGAGAGAGAGAGAGAGAATAGCTGCAGTATCTTTTAGAAACTAATCTCAGCAGTGACACATCATTTCTGCTTTTTTTTTTTTTAACTGGCCACACAGACCAGCCCTGGTTCCTTATGAGAAGGGCCTATGCAAATACGTGAATACCAGGAAGCAGAGCTCGATGGAGGCTGGCTAAAAAATCTAACTACATGGGAAATGACACTATTTAGTCTTTAGCTGGAGAGCCATTCTCCTCAGATAAAATTACAGGAAGAAAGAGAGACATGCTAGTGTACACATAACCAGCTAAACAAAAACCCAACAGCAAGCACTCTTTTAAAAAGAGAGAGAGAGAAGGCCTAAGGGGACAACCAGCGTTCTCTGCCTCAGCTCTCCCCCGGAGAAAGGGGACATAAATATACGTGCATACTCCTCTCCTGGTTCATGAACACACATTCTGTATCTTGAAAAGATTCTGTGCTTCTGTATTATGGTTCCTATGCTGTGCCTTGAGGATTCTTATCCTCAGCATCACTATCGTCAGAAACTTGCCTTCTTCGCTCCTAGGCAGTGTCGAATTCCAAGGTACAAGGTTTCTTGTTTTTTTTTTTTTTAAATAAAAAGCAGGGGGAGAGGGAGCTTGCATCTAGAAGAAAGAGAAAGAAAATCCTTCTGCATTGCTCATCTGGAACTCCAAGGATGAGTCACATGAACTGTGAGTCAGTTAGTCATGAGTATTTCGGTAGTTGGATGCGTTACATAAATTGAGATTCAAGTCCAATGTTTCTCATATTTTTCTAAGTTTAGGTGGTAAACTCTTATAAGAAGTCACATGAAAACTCATGTTTATAGGAGTACATCCCCAATGGAGCAGTGTTTGAATATTTGTAAGATGACAGCTGATGGTGAAGCTGAAGGGAGACTCTCTCTAGAAACCTTAACTTCTTCATGCCTATAATTATTCACAGACACCATACCATCAAAGCCCTGGGCTTCATAAGACCAAGAAATCTTATTCTCCTGCCTTGTCAATAAAAGCATGGCTCATGTTCCGTATCCTTGCCTGACTTCTGTGCACCCCGCTACCTCCTAGGACTTCCATCATGGGAATAGAATATGAAGGTTTTTTTTAAAAATTATTTGTTTATTTATCTTTGGGTTGCACTGGGTCCCTGTAGCTGCAAGCAGGCTTTCTTTAGTGGCTGTGCACACGCTTCTCATTGTAGGGGCTTCTCGTTGCGGAGCATGAGCTCTAGGCAGGCGGGCTTCAGTAGTTGCAGTGCATGGGCCCGGGAGTTGTGGTGCATAGGCTGAGTTGCTCCAAGGCACGTGGGATCTTTCTGGATCAGGCAAATTCTTGTCCACTGTACCACCAGGGAAGTCCGAGAATATGGCGTTTTTAAATGACTTTTCTTATTACCGTTGTTATTGCTAGTTACTATGGCATTGAGTTTGGGCAGGGATACATTTGAAACAGTTTGTTGAGGTTTTCAAATGACCCTTTAGTGGAAAGTGGAATATGTGGAACAAGACTGCTGCATGGAGATGGCCAGGGTTGAGGGAGAGTAGCCAAATATCCCCAAGAAGGTAACAAAATCTTATCGATCAAACATTTGCACTTAATTACAAAAAGTATATATTTAATGTCCATAAGTTATCTACCTGTCAGTGGTCATCTTTTCCTTTAACATGCAAAAATAACCTTTTTCTCAAGTCCCCATCAACTGAGAATTGTCTGGTGTTCTGTCCGGTTATTTTTAGGGTTTGTTGGCCTATGTATTCCTAGCTTTCTTTTAGTCTGAATTCCTGCTTCTTCTGGATTCATAGTTACACTAGTGGCCAGTATTCCTCCTTCTATGCACTCATCTCTTCCTTTTTTCACTCTGCCATTAGTTAGGATTCTTTCTGCTGCAAATGGCAGATACACACCAAGAAGGGGATTCACTAGTTCACAGACCTAGGACGGCAGGGATGCTCTTTCACTCTCTGTGTCTCTCTCTTTCTAACTTCCATCTCTGCCTGGCTTCATTCTCTCATGACATTCTCTCCCTAGCTGGGTCGATGGCTGCCTGCGACCCCAGGCCTCCACCCTCACGACTTTCTAAGCATGAGGACAGTAGAGAACTACCCCTACCATTCCAGCTGGGGAAACTCAGGTGAGGGACTTTAATTGGCCCAGCTTAGACCCAAAGCCCATATCTAGGTTCAGTCCCCAGGGGCGAAGGGACGTGGTGTTGTGATTGTCTGGCCTGGGTCGTGTGTCTAACTCTGAGTAGGGCGGGGAAATGGGGATGCTATGATTAACTGCTTTACCACATGAAGTGGGAGGTGCTCCCCAGATGCAAAGGGGTGTTGTTACCCCTTCACAGGAAGACAGCAGACTGCAACAAGTGCTTCTGCTGCCCACTGCAGGCCACAGACATGGCCCAAGCAGCTCCTGCCCGCTCCACCCACCAAAGCATCGCCAAGGCAAGGCCAATTTGTGCAACAGCCCCGTCCTCGAGGTGACGGATAACAAAGATCAGTGGTGGAATGGTAGCCGCTATGCAGTGTTAATATAAAATGGCATTTAAAAGTCCCTGAGTCAACCCCACCAGCCTTCTGGGTCAGCGGGCATGTTGCTGGAGTCTTGCTCTGTCCCAGATCATGCTCCTCCGTCACTCCCCTTGGTGCCTGAGGGCCCCAGCTAGCCACCCACCTGAGCATCCATGGGACACAGTCCCAAGTTTCTGCTGCTTTCTTGTACACAGCCACTGAATTCTTCATTTTCTTCCCTTCTAGGCTTATGTTTTTATGGCCCCCAAAACTCATCAAGGTGTTTTCATAAACAAAAGAGCAAATTCTCCCTTAGGAAGAATCTTTCTAAGGATATTGTGATCTCATGATTATTAATAAGTAATATATATGTTTGCTCTTCATCTAGCTCCTGGCACGCAGCTCCCAAAACCCTTGTAATTTCCTAAGTGATAAGAGCAATGGGAACGTCTTATTATTTTTTTTTAATAGTATTTGGTCTTTTGCCCTCAAAGAGCTCCAGTTCCTGAAGTAGCTCCAGAGTGAGAAAGGCAAAAGGAACCTCGTCATGAATAACAAGGACTTCCCTGGTGGCTCAGATGGTAAAGAATCTGCCTGCAATACAGGAGACCCGGGTTCAATCTCTAGATCAGGAAGATCCCCTGAAGAAGGAAATGGCAACCCACTCCAGTATTCTTGCTTGGGGAAGCCAATGGACAGAGTAGTCTGGCAGGCTACAGTCCATGGAGTCACAAAGAATCTGACATGACTGAGTGAGTTTCACTTCACTTTCAACCACACCTGAGTTTGTGTTATGGAGGTGATTTTTGGAAAGCCTTAGATAACCACAGGATGAGGACTGGTCACCAGGGGAATCAAGCAGGTGGTTAGCTGGAAATTTCAGCCCTCTCCCACCCTCCCACTGCTGACCTCCAGGGAGGGGATTGGGGCTGGGGGTTGAGTTTAATCATGATTGGCCAATGATTTAATCAATCACACCTACATAATGAAGTCTCTGTAAAAAGCCCCTAAAGTGCAAGGTTCAGAGAGCTCCTGGCTTGGTAAAGAGGAGAAGGTGCTGGGAGAGTGGCGCCCAGAGCCGGCCTGGGAGCTCCACATTCTTCCCCCGTGCCTTGCCCTCTGCATCTCTTCCATCTGACTTTTGCTGAGTTACAGCCTTTATAATACACTGGTAATCTAGGGAGTAAACTTTTCCCGAGTTTTGTGAGCTGCTCTGGAAAATCAATCCACCCCGAGGAGAAGATCATGAAACCTCCAATTCACAGCCTGTCCATCAGAAGCACAGACCGGGCTTGCTCCACTTGCTAAACACTAAATCAGCCTTAAGGCTGATGACAACAAGAAATGAGGGCAGTGGGCAGACCGCTGAAACACTGACAGAAACACCTGGCATAGTGGTTGGTTGCAGTTGTGGTCATGTGTCATGGTGGTTAAGGACCATGACAACGATATCATCAAGGAGTACTTCAAATGCAAGAAATGAACAAACAAAAACCCTGACCCTAGTTAGAAGCATATATTAATTGAATAATTAATTTGTTAAAGGATGCCTGATCTCATTCCCTTCCAGCACCTGCCATTCAAGGATTCGACTCTTGGGCCAGATAAACACAGGAAGTGATTCTCTACCATAAACATGCTTCTCAACTCCAAGCCAAAGGCGCGCTTTCTGCTCAGCTGGTTAACTCTTCTCATCCTGGATGGCTTGTTCTTGAATCATTTCTCTGGTGTGTTGGCTAGACTTCTGAGCTGGGGCTGAGACCTGGCGTCTCATTGCCTGACGTGGGCACATCTCCTGCCCTGTCTGGGTGTGCTTCGCCTACTGTCATACTAACGGTGCATTTTTCCCTGTTAGCCCGTGACTATGAAAGCGCTTTGAACAGTAAAGAATGCTCTCCCTATGCAGGTGTTTCTGAAGTGCACACATTCCTGTGCATCTCCCTTCTTTCTTTCCAGAACATGATGTCAGCATCGAGTCATGTGCTGACAGACTACCACCGACGGGCCTCAGCGGAGTCTGCCAGACGAGGCTGTTCTGCTCAGACGCTGGTTCACTGTGAATTGTTTAGAGAAGAAATGCTTTAAGGTAAAGGACGAGGAAGCTTGCCAAGGATGTTCAATGGGATCTTGTAAACATTTGTATTCCAAATGACTGTTATTGTTTCTTATTCCGGGCTGTTTTTAAAGAACTGAAAAGGCTGTGTCCCCATTGTCGGTTAAGAGTTCAGACGTGCACGCCAGCCTCATTCTAGGCTGGGCTGGCAGATACTGCTAGTGGCCTTTCCACTATCCATCCTCCCCTTTCGTCTCCTTACCAAGAGAACCCTAATTTTTCTTAAGGCAGCATGATGCCCAATTACATATGCTCACCTTCCCAGACTCCCTTGCAGTCGGGAGTGACCATGTGACCCAATTCTGGCCGATGAGATGTAGGTGCAAGTCCCTAGGTAGGGGCCTCCAGAAACTTTTAAAGGGAAGAGTCTTACCTTGCATTTGCCTTTGTTTTTTCCTTTTTTATTTAAAATGCACCCATCTGGTCTCCATGAACACAAAAGCCACATGCTAAAGATGGGAAAGTAGGAAAATAAAATGACTGCAGTTTCTTGTCACCCTTACCTGCTGATGATGTCTTACGTAAAAACAGTCAATTAAACAAACATATAGAAAGCCTATTTGGTTAATCCATTGTAATTAAGTTACTGTTCCATGCACTCAAACATAGTCTTAACTGATAGACCCCGCTAAGCCGTTTCATGTGCCATGTATAATGGAAAATGGATGCAAATCGACTGTAGAGTTTTTCGATCAGTGCTGCTCAAGCTTTCATGTGCATGTTCATCACCTGGAGAGCTTGTTGAAAATGCAGATTCTGATTCAGTAGGTCTGGATTGGAGTTGAGATTCTGCACTTTTCTCACAGGCTTGCAGCTCATGCTGATGACGCCAGTCCTGGGCCACGCTTTGAACAGCAAGGATTAGAAAATGACAGCTCTTTTGTCAGGCTGCTCCTACGCTAAGCTACTCTGCTCTCCTTTGATATGCTTGTGATTCAGGTAAAAATCTGCAGAGGACTCAATGCATTTTCACAAAATGTTAAGGTTTTATTTAGAACATCATTTCAGAGACAAAAAGCAGTTCATGTTGTTTAGCAAAATAAATCGACAAATGTATTTAAATAAGGGAAATTCAAGACTTTTGTGGATTTTTCCCCTTAGTTATTTGATTTTTGCCAGTTGGAATTTCTGTCTTCCAGCCTGAGTGCTTTCCAAGTTAATTCAGCTATAATCCAAGGAATTGCTTTATGAAATCCACATGACTCAAAGTCCCTCTGTATTCTCACTCAATGTATTAAATGAAACACAAGGAAAATGACTTAGTGGAATTAGAAGGAAATACGTCTTTCTCTTGGTCATGTTGTCTTTTCAACAGAAGCCTTGACCATTCTGAAATGGATGTTAACAGTAAATTGTTACTGGGAGGTGATGGTCAAAAGGAAACTTAGGTGGTTTTTAACACCATCTGTCATCATGACTCAAAAGGAAATGCCAGCCACATCATTTGCAGCCACACCTCTGCTTTACACAGAAGCTGCTGCACATAGCTTCCTACGTGCTTGCACACAGAAAAACTGTTATTATCTTCTCTAGTTATGTACATTTTAAAAAATACAACATTGTGTTAAATAGCAGGACAACTAACAGTGGGACACAACAATGCTACACTGAAAAACCAAAATAGCTTGATGAAGCTGAGAAGAGAAATAGCAGATGGTCTTCATGAAGGGGAGCGCCAATGCCCACCACCTCCTCAGTCTGTGACGGATCTGCACTCAGAGGGTAGGCCTTCAGACCGCCGCCACTGGGCCAGGCGCTGCTTGAACCATTTCTGGAGGAGGAAAATGTGCAAGATTACTTGTCATAGATTGAAAAATGTCCATTCCCTTTCTCCCTTTCTCAGAGTAGCTTCTGTGACCCAGTTGTAAAAAAGGAAAGTAAGAATGAGCCCATGGGGCTGGATCTTCTCACTGTGATCCTTACCTTTCTGCCTCGGGCCCTTTGCACATGCTATTTCCTATGCTTAAATAAAACCTTCTCACTGAAGCCTTCCCTGACCATTTTATCTAAAGTAGATTCTCTATCCATCTCCTTAGTCTCTATTTTAATACTTGGTTACCTTCACAGAACTTTGAATATCTGTAATGAATTCATTAACTTGTGCATTCACTTGCTTTTAGTCTACATTTCGTTCTAAAAGATAAGAGCCATGAAAGCAGAGTCTGCATCCGTCTTATCACTATTAGCCCCTCGCATAAGGGCTTAACAGAGATTAATCAATGTTTGTTGAATGATAAAAGAGATCAAAGCATCTCCTTGTTTCCCCAGATAAATCTATATAGCTGCTTTACCTCATCAATGTGGGGTGATCCCAAGGGCCTCAGTCATCCACCAGTGCTTCGTTAGCATTTGTCGAATAAAATGAATGAAAAACTAAGCACTGGCCAACCTTGGGGCACTTCTTTTGGGGGAATCTATGGAGGGGTCTGGCCCAGTCTTTCCTGCTCCAGGGCCGCTGAGCAGTGAGGAAAGATAGAGTAGAACTCCCCGTTTACTCAAAATCTTCTAGATTTGTGTGACCCAAATATTCATACCTCACAAAATTAACCATGGATTTAGAAAAGGCCCAGATGAAAGGCTAAAACATTCTTCGTATGTTGTAAAACTGCCTTACAACATATCAGTCAGTTCAGTTCAGTCGCTCAGTCGCTTCTGTCTCTTTTTGACCCCATGGACTGCAGCATGCCAGGCTTCCCTGTCCATCACCAACTTCTGGAGCTTATTCAAACTCATGTCCATTGAGTCAGTGATGCTATCCAACCAACTCATTCTCTGTTGTCCCCTTCTCTTCCCACCTTCAATCTTTCCCAGCATCAGGGTCTTTTCCGATGAGTCAGTTTTTCACGTCAGGTGGCCAAAGTATT
The DNA here is from genome assembly GCF_019320065.1 of Cervus canadensis. NCBI lineage: Eukaryota > Metazoa > Chordata > Mammalia > Artiodactyla > Cervidae > Cervus > Cervus canadensis. The sequence continues at coordinate 5,186,889 of NC_057411.1, forward strand.
AGAGTTTCAGCTTCAGCATCGGTCCTTCCAATGAATATTCAGGACTGATTTCATTTAGGATGGACTGGTTGGATCTCCTTGCAGGCCAAGAGACTGTCAAGAGTCTTCTCCAACACCACAGTTCAAAAGCATCAGTTATAACATACAGAGATGCCTTTATTACACCATTGAGATTATACCACTGGAGAAGGAAATGGCAACTCACTCCAGTATTCTTGCCTGGAAAATTCCACAGACAGAGGAGCCTGGAGGGGCTATAGTCCATGGGGTCACAAAGAGTCAGACACAACTGATCATAAGTAAGTGGTAGTCGCTCAGTTGTGCCCGACTCTTTACGACCTCATGGACTACAGCCCACCAGGCTCTTCTGTCCATGAGATTTTCCAGGCAAGGATATTGGAGTGGGTTGCCATTTCCTTCTCCAGCGGATCTTCCCAACCCAGGGATTGAACCCAGGTCTCCTGCACTGCAAGCAGATTCTTTACCGACTGAGCTACAACATGCTTGTATATTATTATACCACCGAGGGGTGAGGAATTCTGCAAAGGGGAAATGAGGAGATCCATGCTGGGGAAGAGTCTGGGGTATGAACAAGGTTGGCCAGAAGGGATCTGGATTTTTAAGAAAACAACATTGAAGAGGGAAGAGTAAAGGCATAGAAGCAGCCAGCGTTGATCGACATGGGAGACGATGAGAAGAAGGCTCTATGGGAGGGACGGAACCTCTAGGCTTTACTCTCCTGTTCTTCCCAACCTTTCACACAACGTGACACACCGTTTCTCCACCTCACTGCTTGAGCAGGTGACTGCTGGGGGCTCTGCAGTCCTGGGCCCTGCCAACAGGAAGCTCTCTTCTAACCAACTGGCTCTGAGAACTTGAGGAAGTTAGAGCGCCAGTCAGCTCAACTATAAGTGAAGAGGGAAGCTTAGGGAGTTTCTATTGTCCTGTTTGGGTTTCTAACACTTACCTATTCCTGGGACTTCCCTGGTGGTCTGGTGGTTAAGAATCCACCTTGCAATGCATGGGATGCAGATTCGATCCCTGGTCAGGGAACTAAGATCCCACATGCCTGGGAGCAACTGAGGCCATGCACCACAACTAGAGGGTCTGTGCATTGCAACTAAGCCCCAATACAGCCAAATAAACAAACACAGATTAAAAAACAAAATGAACTTAAAATGTACCTATTCTAGGGGCCAGTAGATGAGGGGACAGAAAGGAAGCAGAGAGAAGGAACACAGCTGTGGGACGGACGCCAGACCTGGGATGTTCTGATGGAGATGGTGTGGAGAGTGTGTGGGGACACTTAGATGTCTCTGACTTTGCACAGCCTCCCAAAAAACAGGGTGGGCTCCAGGGCCACGCTGGGGGAGACCTCATCTCTACAGAGATCTAGGGAGTCAAAGGGCACTTCAGCATACACCCAAGATGAGAAGAAAGGGCAAGGACCACAGGGGGAGGAGTGCTTCTGTGTCTCAAGGCCTGAGAGCTTGAAGGAAGCGAGGAGACAGGATGGTCGAGGGTCTGCACCAAGGCTCGGCTGGCTGAACAGCAAGGGACCACGCCTCTATGTCACCCTAACTGTTCAACAGCGTCTACACACTGACTTCGTTACACAGTCACTGAGATCTGTGGTCTTACACACCTTTGTACTATTGGTGTGGCAGCTTATTTCTCTTAGGGAAACCTTCTCTTAGGGCTTGCTTTCTGGATGCAGTATTTCACTCCTGAGGGGTCTCCCTCCTTAAGGAGAATAGAGAATTCATGTATTTTTGGTGGCCTTAACCAATGTTCTGGGTTTCCCTGGTGGCACAGATGATAAAGAATCTGACTGTAATGCCAGAGACCGGGGTTCAATCCCTGGGTGGGGAAGATCCCCTAGAGAAGGCAATGGCTATATACTCCAGTACTCTTGCCTGGAAAACTCCATGGGCAGAGAAGCTTGGTGGGCTACAGTCCACAGGTTCAAATGGAGACACACGTGAGCGACCAACACTTCACACTGCAGCCCATGTTCTACTGCTAAAGATGGGCATATTCGCTTCGGTGATCCATACGTGTATTTAGTTAACTCTGGAATCTGGTGTGAGGGCATTGTGGTTCCAGTCTCATTAACGAGGTGCCTCTGCAGGGGTTTTGCGGCTACAAGGTCTGATTCAACAGAATTTCCAGTTACTAGAGCTGAATAAACGGCAGAGTTTTACAGACCAACTAATTAAAATTTGGAGGGAGAAAGCCTCATTTTCTATCAGGATTCATTTAGGACAAAATGATTGAGCTGGACTCATTCAGAAGAGCCAATTCTTACATGAGTAATGAAGCAGAATATTAATATACAGTTACTGAAAATAACTTCAGCAATGACCACATCTGTGAATTGGTGAGTTGGCATCCAAATGCTTAATAAATTGAACCCTAGCATTGGGGGATCAGGGAGGCTCAAGAAAAGCTCAGCTATTTTCTAAAGATATATATTTTAAATCACACACATGTATAATAATTTAGCAAACCAGCAACAAAAAGCATTAAACACCTTGCTTGCTTTTTTTCACCTTCAGAGTGAAATCTTATCACATCTCACTCATGTCGAGACTAATTTTCCACCTGGTTTTTCTCCTCTTCTTTGTTTTGGTCAGTCATCCCCTGGGAAAGACATTCATCCCTTGCTTGCTTATAAATGGATGCCCTCATTAGCCTCACCCACTGATGGAGATTTATTTACTCCAAGGGAACAGATGATAATTAGACCCTGTGATGTAGAAGGGTTAAGGCAAAATAACATTGTTCCTATCCTTTTCTCCAGTAACTAACATTTCATTCTTTTTAGGAGGAGACCTTTAAAGGTTTTTTTTCACTGATGAAGCATCTAACAATTAAAACCAGCGTTCTGGGAAGAATCCCAGGATGTTAAAAGGAGATAAAAATTCTGGAAACCAATCTAAGAACCAATGCCAACTACACTGGGATTGAATCAGTGATAATAGAAAATGGCAGATCATCCTAACCTCCCAAGGGACTGAGGAGAGCTTTCCCAGCCCCTTCTCACACTGACTTCAAAATAATAAAAGACACAGGGATTGGGATTCTGTAAAGTTTATCTAATTTAAATATAGGGGAAATCTAATTACTGTCATGAGAAAAAAATCCATTCTGGGACTGAAGCTGAAGCTCCAGTACTTTGGCCATCTGATGCAAAGAACTGACTCATTAGAAAAGACCCTGATGTTGGGAAAGATTGACGGCAAAAGGAGAAGGCAGCAGAGGATGAGATGGTTGGACAGCGTCATGGTCTCGATGGACAGGAGTTTGCTCCAACTTTGGGACCTAGTGAAGGACAGGGAAGCCTGGTGTGCTGCAGTCCCTGGGGTCCCAACGAGTTAGACATGACTGAACAACAAGGATCCCAGCAAATGCACCTTAAAAAGTTATTCCCATTAGAGCATCCTTCACGTCACGCTGGGTTCCTGCTGGTGTCCCCTCCAAGTAGAGAACATTGTCCTACAGTGCAACAGCCATAAAGGTGTCAAAGTCCCCAGTCAGGGGACAGTTTAACCTTTTAGTCCCTCTTACTTTTGTCAAAGTATCAGCAGTGTGAATCAGCTTGAGTTAACTGTTAATATCTCACAGTAGCATAGCATGCTTATTTTTCTTTTTCTAGTATTCCTTGTTCTAGGAAAAAGAATATGAATCCAATTCTGGAAGTGGGTGGTATTAGGCATAAAGGGAGCAAGCATGTGAAATAAATATTATCTTGGCTTTGACGATCTGTTCTTATGGAAAAAGGCAACATTAATAAAGAAAAGAAACAGAGAAAGCATTGATACCAGACACTGCCTATACACAGGCCCAGCACACGTTGGCCTCCATCAGTTATTTAAAGGGTCCCTCCAGGGAAACCATTCCCACCCACCAGTGCCCACGGGGGTGGGAGGGCTGGCAAGAGGTTAAGGGGATGGCAGTGGGTGGTGGGGAGGACAGGAAGTTGGAAGATGAGATCCAATCTGATAAGAGACGACAGAGGGTCACCTAGGAAGCCTCTTCCTCTGAAATTGGTAAATTTCGCCTCTCTCTGAGCTCTGGGGTCTCAGATGCTTCCTTGTGGTTGGTGCTGGAAGACAGAGGGGTAAAGCCAAGCTGTGGCAATGTTGGGGAGGAAGAAGGTGTTGGCCTTGTGGCAGGAAAAGGAAGCGAAGGGCCCTGCTATGAGGCTGACTCATCCCGCCAAGGCTCACTTCTGAGCTGGGTCGACCATTTGCCCATTGAGGGTGGAAGAAGAGGTGAGATGGGAGAAGGGCTGCCTTAGAGGGTGGAGGAAACTGCTGTGTAGGGGCCTGAACTGGCTGACCTTGATTACAGAAGGGTGCCCTCTCTTTCTTCCTGCCTCAAACCTGATTTCAGTTCAGTTCTCTCATATAAGATATATCCTGAGGAAAGACTGAATGCAGCCTGAGATGACTGTCATTTATGATATAGTTTTGTTTTTTTTTTTTTTCCCAGGAAGAAAGAGAACATAAATTGAATTTTCAGTCCTTTCCTCCCACCCCACCCAGTTGTTTCCATTTCTCTTCTGTGGGGAGAAAACAGCAAGGTGTTTCAGCATCCAGGCCAGGGGGCCATACTCCCAGGGAACAGATCCCAGCTCTGCCACCTCCCAGCTGTGGTCTTAAGCAAATTATTTAACCTTTCTGTGTCTCATTCCCTCATCTGTGCGATGGGCCAAAAGTACCTACTTCACAGCATTGTTGTGGAAAACAAAGGATTTAATACTTAGAGGATACCTGGAACAATAGGTGGCACGTATCATCTCTTCTAAAGGTCAACGTAATTATTCTGTTTTACGGGTAAGGGAATGACAGTAACTTGCCAAGGGAGAATCTGACTCAGATGATAAAGAATCTGCCTGCAATGTGGGAGACCCAGGTTCAATCCCTGGGTGGGGAAGATCCCCTGGAGAAGGGAATGGTGACCCACTCCAGTATTCTTGCCTGGAAAATCTCACAGACAGAGGAGCTTGGACATGACTGAGTGACTAACACTTTCACAGAGCCCACAGTGAATCCACAGCTTTCTTTTTAAGAAGTTGAGTTACTGTCTCTCTGATCACTCCTCTTTTCTAAATATAGCGTGGGATTTTAAATGACAAAAGTTCAGCAGGCTGCCTCCCGGGGAAAGAGGGGGTGGTTCACAGAAACATGAGCTGTTAGACTTGGGTTACACTAAATCACCTTCTATTAAGTTCTGGTTCTGGTTAGCCAGACAGCTGTTTCCTTCTCTAAAAAGATACGTTTGACTTTCTGTTTGACCTCGGAATGGGAGGATCTCCTACAGGCAAATTCTCCAAAAAGTGTTAGTCCAACTCTTTACAACCCCATGGACTGTAGCCCACTACGTTCAAAGGCTTAGTTAGTAAAAATCATTTTGGACTTGGGATCCAAGATGTATCTTGGGGTCTTGATTCTAGGATCCACTGAAGCACCCATTACAAGCTCTTAAGCTTCATCTAAGTATGATTCATGGTGAGGAGAGAAAAAATGTCTGATGCCCTGGTCTATAAAATGGGAAGAATAAGAAAGTCTCTGCATTAGATTTGAGACTACTGGTGTGAAGTGCTTTGGGTTCCCATGGGAGAGATGCTAGAGGAGTTCCAAGTGGTATTATCAAGCATAACTAATTGTCTTTCCATGACCAAAGGGAAAATAGAAGTCAGAGTTTAGGCAAGGGTTAAAAAACAAACAAACAAAAACCAGTCGGTTGAAGAAGCCAGTACTCCTTCCTGGGCAGTGTTACATTCTCTGTCCTAAACGATTTTCAGGATAATACAGAAGCTTTTAAAATAAATAAATCAATGCACTTACAGTGACCTCTTTCTTCACTCCCTTCAGTTGTAATGTTAGATGTCTACCTTGTCAGAAAACTCCAGAAAAAAAAGATCCTAGATCTCCTTAGAGCCGTGGAATTTTTAAAAATCAGAACCAAATCTCCCTGACTCCCCGCAATTTTAGTTCTGCAGCTGAGCGGAAGCTGCAGCGAGATGTGGTGGCAAGAGCATGCATAACGACCTGGGCCATCATGACAATTCCCTCCCTCTGAATCTGTTTCCTCGTTTACCAACCCCGAGGACTGAATTTAGAGCTTATCACTAGGATCCCGTCCAGCTCTGACACTCCCGCTGGGACTGGATTCGTGGACGCCGGGCTCAGTGGGCGCCCACGGCGCCTCTCCGGAAGGTTTCGCTCAGAGCCCAGAGGAGAAACTAAACCCGGGAAAGCGAGACAAACGTGGGCCCAGAGACGCGGCTCCCAGCCCGGCGGGAGGAGAGCGTGCTTTCTCTGGCTGTAGGGGAGAGAGCAAAATCAAGCAGACGGGAGGGTGGGCGTGGGGTTTCTAAGCAGCTCCTGCGGGAGACACGCGGCTGGGGTGCAGGGCAGACCCGGCGCGGGTGGAGCCGAGAAGCAGGGATGCTGCGCGGGAAGCGATGCAGGTCTGGGCTCCCGGGGTGCGGCAGAAACGCTGACAGATCCGGGGGAAGAAGGCCAGGCGGGAGCCGAGGGTGAGGGAGGCCCTCCCCTTCCCGAGATCGAGGCTGTCCGGAGGGGCGACAGTGTGGGCGCGCGGGGCGCGCGCCGGGGCTCACCTGGGTCTCCTCCTCGGAGAGGCCTGCCTCCGCCGCGATCAGGCACAGCGTGGTGGGGTCCGGGTGCTTGTTGACCTTGTTGAAGTTGTACTCCAGGATCTCCACCTGGTCCTCAGTGGGGCCGCTCGCGGTCTCGGTCGACATGGTCCCGGCGCGGCTGCTGGGGAGGGAGAAGCGGCGGTGATGAGCGAGGCTGTGGGCAGGGTGCAGGGGGGAACGGCGATTCGGGTGCAGCGGGTATCCAGCGCTGCAGGCTGTGCCGGGAGCCTGCGCGGGGCCCTTCCGGGGGCGCGCCCAGGGGGTCCCCCCGTAGACCTGCGCGTCCTTGGGCCTCCCCCCTCACCCCTGTTTTTACAACAGGTTTCCCCGGGGCTACTGCTCTGGGACAACGGGAGGAGGAGGCGGCCGCGTCCTCCCCGCCTTGAGGCTTTAAGGAAGGAGTGGAGGAAGAGCGGCGGTGATTTTTGAAAAACCGCCTTCAAACGCTTCCTCCGGGCAGAGGGAGCTGCCCTGGGGACAGTCCTGACGGAGAGCTGGGCTGGCAGCCCGGTTCCACGGCGGGACTCCTCACCCTTGCAAGCCCTGCTGCCTCTAAAGCGGTTTAGCACTTTGCAGCCTCTCCAGGGAGGGCGGTACACCCCACACCTCCTTCAGAGAAATGACCCAGAGGACAGAAGTTACTTTTGAAAGTTGGGAAACTGGGGGCGGCGCTTTTAATCTCTCCCTTTTACAATGGAGATAGGTCCGCAGCGCTTCACCCCTGCACTTCCCAGGGCCAGGGACTCCGCTGCAGGAGAAATTTCCACCTGAGGGCTTGTGTGAGTCACCCTGCAATCTGCAACCTCCTCCATCCCTTTAGCCCAGGTTTTTCAAACTAAAGGTGTGAGTAGGAAGCCTCCTGTCAACCGGCTGTTCATGGCCCAGGGTGGCCCGGACATGGTTCCGGCAGGGTACAGTAGAGCCCACTTCACTATGAACCTCTTTAGATGAGGATCTCCAAAACAGAGCCCAAACCCAGCTGAGGAGGATCTACAGCAACTATCTTTTAAATCAGACATCCCCTGTGATTGTATTAAAAATAACTGCAAAGTCAAGAGAACAGGTCTTTGACCAGCTTCAAGGTCTTCTATATTTCCTTACTTTAGAGCCAAACATTGCTCTAGCAAGGGCTTCTCAGATGATGTTAGTGGTGAAGAACCACTTGCCAATGCAGGAGACATAAGAGATGCAGGTTCAATCCCTGGGTCAGGGAAGATCCTCTGGAGGAGGGCATGGCAACCTACTCAAGTATTCTTGCCTGGAGAATCCCATGGACAGAGGAGCCTGGTAGGCTGCAGTCTATGCAGTCACAAAGTCAGACACGACGGCAGCAACTTAGCATGCATGTATGGATTGCTGTAGCAGATTTGAGGCAACATGACTTCCTGCGGCATGTCTCATACTTAAGTAGCCTCTGAAATGGGGCTAAAAAATGGCAGATGTGCACCCCTCCCCTTCCCCTAGTTTAAGATGTATTGAGATATAGGAAGTTAGAGTGTTCAAGTTCTTGGCTGAGGACTTGGGACAGACAGGTCAGGACTTGCCATCACTGACAGTAAAAGACAAGCACATGTGTGGGAAACACCTTGGTTTGTTGTTTTAACAAACAATCGCAAAATCAGTCAGCACGATCCTGAGTGGATTTTGATGTAGTCTGTGCCTGAGGGTGAGCCGCAGTCCACTGACCTGCCTGCATAACGTCCCCGAGGCTGTGATACACTTTTCTACCGTGACCTGCATCCTGGGCTCCCTAAATGTTTTTTCCGTCTCCTCTTGGTCACTTGAAGAGGGTTTCCGGTGAGACAAGAAATCATTCTACTGTGAGAGATCCTGGGGTCAAACCAGTTGTTAGGTCATAGTGAAATCTCGGTGTTTTTGGGCAGTTCTGTGCTCCCCAACTTTAAAATCTGTCCCAGTGATGCCTGTCACAGTGCTGAGGCAGGAAGAGGTTAATGCCAGGGCGTAAATGCCTCTTCTCCTGTTGGTACCTGTCCGCCTCTTTCTTTGACACAGAACTTCCAAGCTGGAAAGAACCTTGGTGCCCAGCATCCTGGAATGGAAAGCCTTGGCTTCTGTTTCAGCACTGCTCTTCTAGACCCTTCTCAACAGGCCATCCTGTCTTCAGTTTGGCAGAAAAAATCAGGCAGGGGCTTGTTGCTATTTTGAATGGGCATTGACTGACCTCATAGGATACCCACTCCAGCCAAAGCTGCCCACTGGAACCACCCACCACTGCTCATTTTGCCTGGAAAAAAAAAAAAAGAAAACACAGGCAAGAGGAAACTGCTGCCTCTGAGTTTATTCCTTGCCCTAGAAAGAATCCAACTATTTCCAGTCACACAGTTAATGGTGGCTCTTCCAGGAAAATTTTTGCTGCTGCTTTGTAGAATCCCTGGTCTTCCAGAAGTGTTCATCAAACGCACAGATTTCTAAACTGAGCTCAGATTCAAGGACTGTTCCTCATGTACTCTTTTCCTCTTTTCGTTTCTTAACCATTATTATATGATTCAAAGGTGACACGTTATTAATCAGGTGCATTTTCTCTTATATTTTTGTGGCTCCCTGTTACAGGACTTCGCATGAGGTTTTATGGATAGGTGCACTTGGCTTTAAAGCACTCCTTGAGTTATTTGACTGAGGGCATTAGACTTGGTTGGTTGCTATGGGAGGACCATTAGAAAGTACCTACTTTTCTAAGGCACACCAAACAAACTTGATTTCTAGAAATGAGGATAGAAGATCTAACCACAGTAGAGATCTCTACCTTTTATTCCACAAAACTCAGTCTCTGTTGTGTCAGTTCTCTTTGGTTAACATGTGTTTGCTGATCCTCCTCCATTTCTTCTTTCCCTCTCGTTCTCTCAAAGGAAATTTATAAATCACATCACCCTAGTAACCTTGGCCTTATAAAACTTCTCAACTCTTTCCAGTAAGGAAACGGTTGAAAAATATCTCTGAAGGTAGTCTAAACAATGTCAGATGAAAGGAACTAAAAATATTTTAAAGCTTCTTAAACTTTACTCAGCATAAGTTGTATCGTTGCTGTGGTTATTAATATCTTATGAAACATTCAAAGAGTCCTGTGGTTGTGTTTTCTTTTGTGGTTGCAAGAAGACAATACATAAACCTTTGCATGAGGTTAAATGAAAACTGCTGGCTTTTTTATAAATTTCAATGCCTGGAGAGACATTTGTGCCAATCTTACAGCTTTACCTTTGTCCCCTAATCCTATAGCCATTTACTTATTTTTTTTTTTGAAAGCATCTACCTATATGGACCAGGTCATGGAGAGTGTTACTAGCTGGAACCTGCAGAAATCCCTCTGGGCTCACATTTACCATCTTCTCTTCCCCTTCCCAGCCGTTCTGACCTCTCTGTAATGCCGCAAATACCAAACTAAGAGAAAAAGGTTGTCAGTGGCATGGGATTTCCTGGACTTTTCTGGTGGTCCAGTGGCTGAGAATCCTCACTCCTAATACAGGGGCCCTGGGTTCAATTCCTGGTTGGGGAACTAGATCCCATAAGCTACAACTAAGACCCAGTACAGTCAAATAAATACATGTGAAAAAAAAAAGTGATCAGTGGCAGATTCTCCTCATAAACCGTCCCATGGTGAACCGACAAAACCAAGGAAGCAGAAGGATCATTCTTCAGGGTCATGTCCCAAGTTACTTTAGCCTGTGTCTCCATGTTCACTGTGGGCTTTCTGGGAGCAATGAGCTCCTGAAGCATTCTGTATTTTCCTAAGTGTAAACAATAACAAGCCACCATTTCTCCAAGGAAAGTGGTGGGTCTTTGGAAGCAGAGTTTTCTCCCTCGTCACTTACTGAGCTACTCCGGATGGAGTGCCGGGGGGATCGCCCCGGCTGCCAGTGTCTCTCAGAAATTGACACACAGGGGTAGAATATTGATCTGCTTCCTCAGGCTAACACAAGGCTGTGTTAAAGGAAAGGACTTTTCTTGTTTTCATTTGTTCTTCAAATATGAACCTGGTGGTTAATGTCTTTAAGCTTAGAACAGTAGTTCTCATGCGTGCTGGGACTTACAATCACCTGTAGAAACATCCAGGACCACTACAGACCTTCTGAACCAAAACCACACCGTAGGAAGCCAGCATGGCAGAAACACGAAAAGTATTTCGGCTCGCACAAGCTTTTGCAACTTAATCGTTAAAATAAACTATAAACATTTAGGACTTCTTCTTTCTTATACTGTAAAGATGCTTTAAAGTACCTTCTAACTCTGCTGCTGTATATCATCTCAACACTTGAGCAGACAGTGGGTTGAGGTAGTTTTAAAGGAATAACTCCTAAAAATACACATTGGAGAAGAAATTTAGACATTACACTATACCTTTACCTTTACACTATACACTTTACCTTTCATATGAATTATCACGAGAAATTTCACTATGCTTTGAAAAATTCAGAAATAATAAAATACCCTTTAAAAATCTTTTTCAAATAGAACATATCCTTGGGCTTCCCTGGTGATTCAGTGGTTAAGAATCTGAGATCCCACGTGCCGAGGAGCATCTAAGCCTGTGTTCCACAACTCCTGAGCCCATGCAGCAAGATAAGCCATCGGGATGAAAAGACAAGCCGCCGGAATGAGAACTCAGAGCAGACGATGAAGAGCAGCCCCGGCTCACCTCAGCTAGAGAAAGCCTTCATGCCGCAGCAAAAACCCACCACAGCCAAAAAATGAAATAAATCTTAAAAAAAAAAATTTTTTTTTCTTTCAAGCTTTTTCTTTTTTTTAAATTGGAGTACGATTGCTCTACAATGTTGTGTTAACTTTCTGCTTCACAATGAAGTTTATACATATAGCCCCTTCCTCATAGAAAAAGACATTCCTGTGTTAGACTAGAATTTTTTTAAATTTATTTTTGGCTGGGCTGGGTCTTCTTTGCTTTGCATGGGCTTTCTCTAGTTGTGGTGAACACGAGCTTCTCTTTGTTGCGGAGCACAGGCTTCTCACTGTGGTGGTTTCGCTTGTTCCAGGGCACAGGCTCTAGAGCTCGGACTCAGCAGATGTGGCCCACGGGCTTAGTTGCTCCACGGCATGTGTAATCTTCCCAGACCAGGGATCCAACCTGCGTCCCCTGCATTGGCAGGCAGATTCTTAACCACTGAGACCCCAGGGAACTCCAAGAGTAGAATTAAGACAGCAGATCATCATAAGGAAAATTCCTTCCAGCCTATTACCATACAAATTTCCATAATTGATTTAGAAATCAAAGATTACATTGGAAGAGATTTGTCAACCTTGACAAACGATTCTCTAAATTCTTGAATTTTCCAATGCAGGAAACGCTAAATTTTAAGTTATCATTTACATAGACAATTTATGTAATACAACTGAAAACTGAACATTAGATTATGAATACACCTACACACATAGTATCATTGCTGTCTTCAGATAAACAAGGTTCCAAATCTAAATAGGAAAAGACTTTTTAATGCTATATTGATTACAATTTTACTTGTTTAAAAAGAGGAAAATACAACAAAATGTTAACAGTGTTTATATCTAGACTGTGGGACTACAGATGACCTAAAATTTTTCTTTTTTATATTTTTCTCTTTTTTAATATTTGTTACCTTGAAATTAGAAGATTTAGTATTTTTCTTTAAAAATTATTTTTTATTTACTTATTTTTAGTTTTAAAAATTAATTTATTTATTTTAATTTGAGGCTAATTACTTTACAATATTATGGAAAAATTAGTTCTATCACATATGTATGAATCCCTAAAAGAGCTTTTTAAAAAGTTTTTATGTTTTTGAGATTTATAAAAACAATATCACACTATATATAATTCTGTGAATTGCTTTGTCCATCAACATGTTTCCAAAATTCATTCATATCTTAGCATGTAGAGAAGTTCATTCATATTCAGTTGTTTCCATTTAGTGAATATACTACAATGTATTTATGTCTTTTCCTGTTGGTGAATATTTGGGTTGTCTCCAGTATTTTGCTATTATGAACATGGTGTCTCTTAACATTTTTGTATTATGTTCTCTGAAGCACTTTTAGGAGGATTTCTCTAGGAGTGGAACCGGTCATAAAGTATGTTGACTAGTGGCTTTACAACATTATACCAACTTCTTTTCCAAAATTGTTGAACAAAACTACACTATACCGCTCATACATACACTATTGATATCATGTATAAACTAGATAACTAATAAGAACAGAGGACTCATATAGCACAGGGAACTAATATAGCACAGGGGACTAAATAGCTAATATAGCACAGGGGACTAATATAGCTAATATAGCACAGGGGGCTAATATAGCACAGGGGACTCATATAACTAATATAGCACAGGGGACTAATATAGCTAATATAGCACAGGGGGCTGATATAGCTAATATAGCACAGGGGACTAATAAAGCTAATATAGCACAGGGGGCTAATATAGCTAATATAGCACAGGGGGCTAATATAGCTAATATAGCACAGGGGGCTAATATAGCACAGGGGACTCAGTGCTCTCTGGTGGCCTAAATGGGAAGAAAATCCAAACAAAAGGGGGATATATATGTATAGCTGACTCTCTTTGCTGTACAGTAGAAACTAACAACATTGTAAAGCAACAATACTCCAATAAAGATTAGTTTTAAAAAACTGCAAATGAAAAAAAAAGAAAAACTGTGCTGCTACCAGCAGTGGACACCATTTCCTTTGCTCTACATTCTCATCAACACTTGTATTGTCAAACTTTTAAATTTTTTTCCAAAATGGTTAGGTTTTTTTTTTTTGTCCACGAACAATATCTAAACCTTCTTGAAGCTGTTTATGTTTCCATCCTGCTTAGCTTCTTGATGCTCTAAGTTTCCATATGTTCACTATGTAGTGTGTAAAAAGAGTGTTTCCTGCTGGAGCCCAGAAGGAGATGTGAGGTATTTTTGGAGAGTTTAGACTGTCTTCAGGCTAGCTCGTTATTTCCACTTGTCACCAAGAACAATACGAAAGATGGATGGAAAACTAATTACAGCAGACCTTTTGTCTGTATAATGCTAAAAATGTTTCTATCTTTCCTTCTACAGAGCTTCTGGGAGTCAGGACTTGACTCTGCACTTAAAAAATGTGTTAACCATGTCAGTTTATTGTTACCGCACCCTTAAAGCAAATATCAAAGTCTCCAGATCAACACAACAGAGATGGACTTAAAATGACTGAATAAGGAAGAAGAAAGGAGGTAGGGATAGGCAGGAAGAATAAAAGAGATTATTTGGCTGTGGGCTTAAAATAGGATATAAACATGTGAGATCAACTAATGTGCTCAGTGTTTGAACTGCAATACCATGATCATGGGGGTACTGCCTTCCAGTTTAAAAGCGGGTTCCTATTAGTTCTTTCAGTTTTGCTCACAATCCTCTTAGAAATCAGAATGGAAGTGGTCCTGTTTTGTGGTCAAAATGGAGAAGGAAATGGCAACCCACTCCAGTACTCTTGCCTAGAAAATATCATGGACGGAGGAGCCTGGTGCAGGCTACTGTCCATGGGGTCACAAAGAGTCGGACACGACTGAGCGACTTCACTTTGTGGTCAAGAAACGTTAACTAACTTATCTACAGCATCAGAGGAAGACTCAGAATTCTTTTTATTCTGGCCACAGCTGTAACGTCAGCTTTTGATGTGATGAGCAAGATTGATGCCTACTTCCAAAATGCAGTCTCCTTACACTCTTTTGATGTCACAAAAATTCTAAGATATGATTAAATCACCTACTTGGCTCTTTGAGCTCCAGTTATAGTCATGGCCTTTCCCTTTAGCGAAGAACTGGAACTGGGGCAGCCAGGCCATTTCTGACTGACTGGTCTCTCCAGTCTCATTCCCTTAGTGGTGGCCACAGCCCAACCCTCTTGCAGAATTCCTCACCTGTCCTGGGAAAGCCCTAGTATCTACACCAAGGCAACAGAGAGAATGAAGTCACCCCCTTTCAAGTTTTGTTCTGACTCCACACTTTGAAGTACATTTTGGGGAAACATTCAAGTTTTTCTGGGAAGATCTGAACTCTTAAATTCTGATCCAGCGTAACAGCTATGGGCACACATGGAACCATCTGCCAGCTCACAATGACAAGCACGCTTTATTCTCCCAAAACATGCTGCACTTGACTCCCTGGGGCAGGAAGGCTGAGTGCTTGAATTCATTCATTCCAACTGGTCACCAGCAATGCTACCATCCCAAGTACCTCTCATTTCTCAAAGTTTTGTTAGGCGAAGGTATCATCAGATTTAGTTTTCAGTGTTTCAGCCCTGCTCTGGGGTTGCATATCTCTTAGGAGTTAAGCCAAGACTTAAAAATATGAAATGCTGCCTTGCTTTAAGTTCTGTATATCCTATGTACACTTTTATTTGGGTTCTGGGTATTTGCTAATTCGGCTTAGTACTTTCCAGGTCCTCCTCTTTAGACTTGCTTTCCTCTTGCCTTAGAAGCTCCTCTATTTCAGGAAACTCAGCAGAATTAAAAGCAAACTGAAACTTGAGTTAATGTAGTCAAATGGTCAAACAACTAGAAATCTTGGGCATTAATTGTTTGAAATATCACTTTGCTGAGCCTGCATATTTCTTTCATGGAAAGAAGGGGTAGAATAATGCACACCTAAGTCTAGTTCACAGCTCTGTTGTAAAGTTCATATGATATCGTTGTAAGGAAAGTGTTTCTAAACTGTAAAGTGTTTGCTTATGGAAAATACTATTTTTTAAAGTAACTAACTTATTTGGCTGTGCCGGATCTTCCTTGTGGCATGTGGGATTTTAGTTGCAGCATGTGGGATCTAGTTCCCTGACTAGGGATGGAACCCAGGCTCTCTGCTTTGGGAGTGCAGAGTCCCACCCACTGAACCACCAGGGAAATCCTTATGCGTGTCTTCATGCTAAGTCACTTCAGTCGTGTCTGACTCTTTGCCACCCCATGGACTGTAGCCCGCCAGGCTCCTCTGTCCATGGGATTTCCCAGGTAAGAATACTGCGGTGGGTTGTCATCCTGTCCTCTAAGGGATCTTCCCTGACCCAGGATAGAAGCCATGTCTCTTGTGTCTCCCGCACTGGCAGGAGGGTTCTTCACCATTAGCACCACCTAGGAAGCCCCAGTCCTTGTACTATTGTTTTTTAAAAACCATAGTTCAGTAGGACATCTTCTGGGTAGCAAACTGATAAGAATCGTAAGTTTTACTCTTTCTGAGTTTCAATCCCTTTTTTATCTTTCTGGAATGGTAACGCACAATGGTTGAAATCAGAACCTTTAAAAAAAAAAAAAAATCAAATGCTGTATATATTGCTCCATCTTAAGAGATATTCCTAGATGGAACTTCTCAGTACTAACCAGATGGGGGTGGCAGGTTTTCTCATTAGCAGTTCTACACATTGTATATTGATTTGAACTTAGCTGTTGATATTTTCCATAAATATTAGTTTCTTTGCTCATTCCTCACCACCACTCCCTAACTTATACTTTCATCTACTAATGAGAAAGCATTACTAGGACAGAAGTTGAGTAGTGAGGAAGTTAATAAGCAGGAACAATTATTCTATGAATTGGTGAGTAGAGTTTTTGAGTCTGTCTTAGCCTATGAGAATAAAGACCAAATTGAAGTCGTTTTGAAATAATTTGTTCATGGGCTTGTCTTCCCCACCAAATTATAGGCTTTCCTTGGTGTTTATGTCATCTCTTACACATTTCCATCTCTCCAGCATTCATTAGGCGTGTCTACCACTTAATAGGTGCTCATTGTGTGTCTTTTGAACTGAATGTAGCCAATGTCACCTGGCATGACTTGATTTAGGATAAAAGTTAGGAAGACAGTGCTCTATGTTTTCAACAATCAGGACCGGCCATGTTTAAAACCAAAACATAACACTGGAAAAATTAACATTCTAGCCTCCTAATAATGCCTTTTGGTTCTTACTGCCCCAAACAACACAGAGCTGACTCCTATTTTCGAATCAGATACAGAAACCTCACAACAACGTATGTATTGAGTAATTATTATGTGCCAGGCACAGTCCTAAATGTCTTAGACATATTGACTCATTTAATTGTTAGAAGAACAATAATACTATGTGATAGACACTCTTATTGTCTCCACTTAATACATGTGTAAACTGATGGAAATTATACACTTCCCCCAAGGAGATGTGTATAACTTTCTCCAAGTCACAAATCAAGTGAGTGGCAGAGCAGGCATTAAAACGCAGAAAGTGTGATTTCTGCATCCATGTTTTTAACCACTACACTGCCTTTCCTCTGTGCACAAGTAGCCAGGTAGATAGAAGCACCTTGACAGGTGATTGCGGGAAGGGGGCAGTCACGCTGAGTGGTGCTCTGGGGAGGAGTGAGGCTGTGTCCCCTGTCTGCTCCGGTTTCCGTGGGGTGGGGCTGGTCTGAGAGCAGAGCTTCCTCCGTGTGACACGCTTCTCAACCCTGGTGACCAGACATGACTCTGACCCAGCTAAATGGATTAGTTGTGATTTCAGTTAATACCAGCAGCACCACCAGTCAGGCTAGCTTTCCACACTCCCCCCCACATGCTCTTCTTTAATTGGTACAGATGTAATTGAAAGATGACATTATATGAATAATACAGTATACAAATGAGAAAGAGTTACAGCATCTGACAGAATGGGTCAGATGGGTTGGCTCCAACCAGATCAGCTGGATCTTAATGAGTATTGCTGCTATTTTTAACCCTTACATGTACACAGTTTTGTTGACTTGATTAAGGAACCTCCTAAGACTATTGTTGGAACAAATCCTTCAGCAGTCCAGACCTTCTATAGCCATTTACAGAAAATAGCAAGATATGAAAAACTGTTGGAAGTGAATGACTTCCAGCAGTGAATTAATCATTAATTAACTCTGGACATAAAATTCTTTGCCTGAACACTGAGTTCTTTTCACTGATAGCCCAACTCATGTTCTAATCCAAAGATTTGTATATGGAAACATGGGAAAACAGTGAAAATCAATAATAAAACCTCAGACTCCTTTTGTGAAATAAGTGGAGCACTCAGTGTACCTCCTTGGAAAGAAATTGGCAAATGAAAGAGGGCAATCCCATTTCCACAATCTTCTTAGAGGAGATCTCCATTTTGTAAGCAGGTTGCTTTTCAAAGGTTTACTTCCACTATGATTGTTATGAATTCAGAAATTTTTCTCTAGAAATAATACTATAAACTATAGTATTATAATGATAGTAGATAGAATCCCAGGCTAACCCACAAAAGGGAGTGTAACTGAAATGCTATAACTAGAAAAGAATAGAAAATAATCCTGATGAATTATACTAGTGAAATTTAATAAGAAATCATTTCTTTATTTTGAAAGCAATGCTTAAAAAAAGGAGTGTTAATTAAAATTTGACTTAGAGAGATGAGGTTTTGGTGCAGATATGAAAGGGGTTTGGCAGGGAAAGTTTTGAGAATATTAGAGGCTTATAGCACAACTTTGATGCATGTGAAGTATGCAGAATAGTCCCTGACACTTTATTGGGTGTGCAGTGAAGGCTTATGATCAAACGCATGTTGATTCAACTTTATTTTCACTCCAAAATTATGGCTTTTCTTTGTCTTGATATGAAGGCATAGTAATTAGAACTACATTTTGTCTGTGTGTCCTAGATGAACTAAGGAGGGGGAAAGAGGAAGAAGAAGAAAAGGGGAATGTTGAGAAAGACTGATGTGAAAAGTAGGTCATCTGGGATACGATTAATGATGTGAATGGTAAAGAAAAAGACAGAGGTTACGTTGCATGGTCCTCTCCTCCTTATCCTTTTGCCCAAGACACAAGGAAGAAGGGGGTAGAAAAGATTTTGTGCCTCACATTTCCTTAGCCAGTCCCTAAGTGGTGCTGTCAGACAAGAACAGTTTAGTTGCTGGCCAGAGCTCTTTGTAGGTGGGAAGGGAAAGAGAAGCAGAAATAAAGTTCTTTCGAGTATGTAGCTTTAGTTAAAGAGGGAATGTTTGTGTTTCTTTAACAGATGAATTATATGTAGGAGATACATGTTAAATCCTCATGAATGAGTGAAAATACTAAACTGGTATGGAATAATGGAAAGATCACTGAGCAAGAAGTCAGAGCTGATTTCAACTTTAACACCTCTACTTAATAGTTACACTACCTTGGCTGAGGTTTGGTTTTTTTGGTTTGGGGATTTTTTTTTTTAACTTATTTGAAATTTAGTTCTTGTCTCTGTAAAATGTGAATAAAAACTTCCCTTCCTGCCTATTTACTCTGGTTGTGATCCAGTGAAATTACTGAATATCATGCTCATGAAGCAACTTAGAAAGCTGTAAAATAACATACACATTTCCAAGAGTGTTATGATTATTTCTTCAGCCAGAAAAAGTAAAGTTATTGGGTCAGATGACCTCTGAGATCGTTTTTCTTTTTAAATTCTGGTGATGAGAATGGCCTGGGTTTTGAATTTTCATGTTATTCTTCCTCAGCAGTTTAATGATGTCACGGGTCTGAGAAAGGGGAGTACAGTGTCCCTCTAGGCCATGTCCATGATCTACTCAACACATTGTACCTAGTTTCTACTTCAAAGGACATCCAAGGGATCCAAGAAACATTTTGAGCCACGATGCTTTTTAAATATTCAGTCTATCTGTTAAATTAACATGGTCATATAATTTGTCTTCACTTGAGTGATGACATTTAAGTGTAAAAAGGATACTTGAATAATTACATCAGAGCAATAGGCATATATCAAAAATATCCAGGCAAACCTGGATGTCTAATCCCCTCATTACATGTAAAATGTTAAATTTCTCACTTTGGTGTGGGATAGTAAAAATTCTCCTTTGAATTTAGCAATCTGAGCTACTATTATGTATTAGCAAGATGTAGGCCTTATTAGGATCTTGAGGACAGACCACATATACCTACCCAAAGTATTGAATAGGAGGCTGCTTTTTGCTCTCACGAAAGCATACTGTTGCAGCTCTATGGTTAAAAGGTAAGAGGGTACACTATAGCTTCAAATTTCCTAACTTTCCTCTTTATTTCAGTTTGAATACACAGAATAGAATTTATCTCACAGAGTGAATAATGCTTGGGCTTCTGCCTGCTTTGGGTATTGTTAGCAGAGTTGTACTAGAGCTTAGTAAGTGTGAATACCTGTTGCATATCAAACAGAGATTGGTCATATGATCAAACATAAATAACATGAAATGGCTTGTACTAGAGATTTCCATGATACAGAGCCAAGCCTTTTCAAACCAGATGACACAGGAGGCATGAGACTTGTGCAGAAAACTGAATCATCCAACCTTCTCTTTGAAAAATGTCTGATGCTCTAACACACGAAGAAATTAGACTTCTGTTATGGTATTTCTAAAGAAAACCATTAAACATAAAGAGAAATTTGCACTACTAAACTTAGAATCAAGTAACAAAAGATCAACTTTCTGAAGTTTGTGGAGAAGAAAAATGGCACAAATAAATCAAAAGGGCAGATTAACATTCTTTTTATGTTTTAGAGTATATTTTTAATATTAGTTTTTGTGTCACCCATTAAGCTTCCTAATTATGTTTTATTTAGAACATTAATTATATTAAGTCAGTATTGAGGTGCATGTGTTTGTTGCATAGAAAAGGAAGGATGCTCAAAAACTTAAAAGTTGGGACTTCCCTGGTGGTCCAGTGGTTAAGACTCTGCCCTCCCAATGCAAGGGGTCTGGGTTCCATTCCTGGTCACAGAACTAGATTCCCCATGCTGCAACTATGATCCCTCATAAGACCTAGCACAGCCAAATAAAAAATAAACATAAACTTTAAATGCTGATGATGGAAATCAGTCTGGTATTTTAAAAATTTGGTCCCTCTAAACCATGCATAGATAATTGAGAATAAAGTAGAATTGTCATATTTCTCTGTGGCCATTCTGTCACTTTAGAATGTTAAAAAATTAGTTTCCTTCTGAAAATAATCTCGCTCCTGTGCCTGACTCTGAAGAGCACTGTTCATTTGTAATTCTGGTGACATGTCATCATGATTTATTGTTTTTCAAAATGTATTCTGGGTTATATAGTATTTTTGCCTGAGTCCTAATTACCTAGTAAGGAACAGTAGTTGGGCATCTTCATGGGACTACACACGCATGATCAGTAGATGTTCTGGCTGCTGGCTCATAGGCTGTTGAAACCTGCCCAGGGCAAGCAGGCGTAACTTCCTCAGGTTGTTTGTGCATTTGCTGGAAAGGTTCTTTGATAGAATGGAATTATCTCTTTGCACAAATACACTTGAATCAATTATTATTTTTTATGGTCCAACTACCATTCTTATTTTATGACTGTACTTTAAGTAATAACGCACCTGGTTTCTTTGTAGAGCTCCAAATTATGCCAAAGTCCAACCATGCATGCTGCTTGTTGCCATGATACTTAGTTATATGGGCCTTATTTTTTCCCCCCATTGAGTGGTTTTTATGAACAGGTGTTCAGCTAATGGGATAAACAGAGGGCGTGCAGCTCTAGCCTAACCATTAACATCACAATTAACATCACAATTAACATCACAATTCCAAAATAATTGGAAAGGACAGATACACCAGAAAGCTAGCTCTGAACCTGCAGTAGATCTTTTCTCTGAGCATCAGATATAATTTTGCAGAGAGAGCCTGGATGGAGCATCAGAAGACCTGCATGCTCCTTCCAACAGTAGCACTTAAGTCTTCAAGTGACTTTGGACAACTCACTTAATTGTTTTGAACCTCCATTTCTTCATCTCCAATTGAAGCTATAATCCTACTCCACCTGTCTTACAGGGTTGTTGTAGGATTCAGTGAGACAGATTAAGTTTATGAATATCACTATAAATTATAAGCATGGTATAGATATAAGATACCATTGTTAAGGTTCTAATCCAGCTTTCAGTGGTTCAGGATACAACGTTGGGCAACTGATAACATCAGGTTTTGCGATCATTAATGTAGCAAAACACCATAGAAACTTCACTCTGATTTATTCCTAATAAGATTTCTTAAAATACTTCATTTAGTTTGTCCAGTAATCAGTCAGCAATACAAAGAAATGAAATGCTTCTAAAACTGCCAACTCAGGTTTAAGAAAATAACATTGAGAAGGAGTGATTGCTGAAGATCATGCTCTTTAAATTCTAGAAAATTATTTCAATCAGTTTTTAAAGTCTTATAAAAGAAACTTAGGGAAGCTTCTAAATGTTTGAAATACTAGAGTGCTGCTGCTGCTAAGTCGCTTCAGTTGTGTCCAACTCTGTGCGACCCCATAGATGGCAGCCCACCAGGCTCCTCCATCCCTGGGATTCCCCAGGCAAGAACACTGGAGTGGGTTGCCATTTCCTTCTCCAATTCATGCATGCATGCCAAGTCACTTCAGTCGAGTCCGACTCTGTGCGACCCCATGGACAGCAGCCCACCAGGCTCCTCCATCCACAGGAGTCTCCAGGCAAGAGTACTGGAGTGGGTTGCCATTTCCTTCTCTGTGAAATACTAATAGAACTTACAATATCAGGCATCTCCATTTCGTATGGGTGATTCAATATTCCATATTGCTTAGAGAAAACACAGGCCATCTAGCCCACTTCACTCCATTCCCCTGTCTTCCACCAACCAGATCTAAACGGTGGTTGGATATACCTGTGGGGGTATTCATTATAGCAACATTTGTGAGAATTGTAGGCAGAAGAAATGTCTAAAACTAGAGGATTAGATAAACCAATGGATTAAGTAGCAGACTATTAAAATGGAGTTAGAAATAACACATTGGAAGTATCAGAAATATAATTGGCAACATAGGTAGACCATAAAAATGTGGTGTTGAGTTAAAAGAGAGAGCAAGAAAGAGGGAAACTGGGAGAGCAAAAGAAATAGAATGAGATATAAAACCTAAGAAGAGTCTTGTATGTACTATGAATTAAGGAATATGTTAATTTGACATGAGCCTAAAGACAAAAAAAAAAAGACTTCAAAGACGAAAATATTGTTGGACTGCCCCATCTTTCAGAGCTTGCCTGTATGATTTGTTCCAATGTATTTGCTGCATAACGAGGGAATATTTCACAGCTTACCTCATACCCTTCATGCCGCAGCCCTCCTGGGCTGACTTTTCTCCCTGAAGGGCAAGGTGAGTAGCTGGCCACTGACTTCCATGTCCATGTACCCCATGCTCTTCAGTACCATCATCAAATGACCGTCTAGCCTCCTCTCACCCAGTTTAAACAGCATAGGGCCTTTTGCCACTCCTCATAGACTTATTTCTTTTGAGCTAGTTTGAAAGACTCTTTCCTTTTAAACTGTGGAATCCTGAACTGGGTACCAGGCTAATGAAGGCAGGAGAAGACCTTCCTCTTTCTTCACACATGCTTCACAAACCTCAGTTCTAGTCAGCTCCAAAGGATGCTATTCTACTATTCAAAAAGAGTGTGAAGAACACATAATAAAGTGATAGACACTTCCTGGAATAAATTGTTGAATTAAAGATTTTTTAAAAACAGATTTCACTCCTGGACCAGTAGACTAGAAATTTGGAAAGGAGGGAGGGAATATAAGCACTAGGGGAAATCGTTTATGTAAATTTCCTCAGGGAGCAAGCACACAGGAAGGAAACAAAAGTACATCAACAAAAACTAGACTATCTAAACAGATCTGTCATGCCCTTTAAGAATTACAGGAAGCTTCCTTCATGATCCATCTAGATCTAATAGTTGGAATGACCGACATCAGTTTCCTGCCCAGTGTACATGAAGAGATTAGAAGGGATCAGTGTCTGCTTTATGTTGTATGTGACTTTGTTTTTGTTTTAACATATAAAGATAGAATAGTTCATTCATGAATGATCCGACTGGATTTTTATGTTTGAGCACTTTTATCAAAGCCACCAGAAGTAAATTATAAGAAATTATATGAGGATGGGTAAAAGTAATGTGCGTGCTAAGCCTCTTCGGTTGTGTCCAACTCTTTGCAATCTTGTGGACTGTAGCCCTCCAGGCTCCTCTGTCCATGGGATTCTCCAGGCAAGAATACTGCAGTGGGTTGCCTTGCCCTTCTTCAGGGGATCTTCCCAACCCAGGGACCGAAACTAAGTCTCTTAAGTCTCCTGCATTGGCAGGAGGGTTCTTTATCACTAGTACCACCTGAGAAACTCAACTTCTCTACTTTCAAAAGAGCTTCTATCATGTCCTAAACATGGCCATGCGCTAAGAAGAGCCTAAAGCAAATATCAGAGTAACTTGACTGTGATTTGTTGATCACAAGTTTCCTTGAACCCCTAGCATTCACTTTGAACTTCTTTTTGGTGCGCCAGTATAAATAAACCAGCTCTCTGGCCAGGCAGGACGGATACAATGCTTCCCACAGGCAACCTGAATCACTGGGGAGTGACTTGGCAGAGGCCGGAACGAGGAGTGGGGAGGCCTGGGTTCACAGTCAGCTCAGCCTCCAACTAACCCAAGATACAGGGCAACTCACCCTACTCTCTTGTACCTTCATATACTGTAGTCACAGGTGACCAAATAGTATATTGCTCAAGGTCAGGTATTTTTGAGAATGAAAGGAGGCAGTAGTAGTAATCCACTGGAACAACTGATGCTTCAGGCTTTTCCCTCCCGCTTTAAAATTCCATGATAGCTGAAGTAGAGCTGAAAATATAACTGGTTCCTGACCACCAGACTCCTGCTCTGCTTCCCATTCTAGGCTGTCTGCACTGCGAGGACCTGTCTACCCCGGAGATCTGTGGAGGAGTGTTCACTGTATCACCTAAAGATCAAGGCACTTGCCCAGCCATGAAAAAGGACAGCCTGATCTGCACCCGCCTGGTCAGGCACGCATACACCCCAGACCCTGCCCATGTTCAGAATCAACAGCACTGAAACCCTAAAGCCACATCAAGGTCCCCGGCAGGCAGGGGAGGCTAAGGGAGCTGGGCCAGGAAGAGGGCAGATACGGGCAACCCCCGCGTGGGACAGGCCCTTTCCTTCGCAGCCTCCAGCCTCTTCTCCATGCCCAAGGCTGGTGGACAGGATGGGTGTGGTCCAGGGGCTGCCTTGGGATCCTCAGTTGCTGGGTTTTTCTGGGGGGTGGAGGGCGTGGCACCACATGGAATGCAGGGTCTTCGTTCCTGACCAGGGATTGAACCTGTGCCCCTCCGTGGAAACACGGAGTCCCTCCTCAGGTGTTGGTTTTTAACAGGCAGGTTAGCACTTCATACACCACTCCGGGCCACAGGCCAGCCCTCCAACAATGTCACCATGGCATAGCCCTGTTCACCTGGCTTTTTCAAGTTGGAGGAAGCCGTCAACAAAATCCAAAACCTGACCTGGGTGACAGATCACGACACGGCCTTAAAATATATGTGTGTATCCAAGAAAAGTAAGCCGTTCCACACTGAGAGAATTTAGAAACAAAGATCAAGGGAAAATTCAGACATGTCATCCCAAGAAGGTAGAAATTCTGTCATTGTTTTACAACCCTATTTCATCAGTGGTGCAAACCTGTCACTTATTTAAAAAAAAAAATTTTTTTTTTTTTTTGTAAAACTCTGCATGGTAAGATTAGAAGAAACATTTGGCTTCATCAGCAGCATTAAACCAAATTTTGAGGGTGCTACTCTGCTGGCAACAGTCTAATCCTTTGCCAAGAGCTTGGGTCTGCGGTCTCCTGGTCCCCAGGGGCCCAGGACGATGCTCACCTTTCCCCTCCGCGCTCAGGGCTGTTCTCACCAGTTGGGACTCTGTGCCGTGTGGCTCCTGTATCAGGCGGACTCTGCTTCCCCAGAGAGAGGTTCAGAACACCCTGACCACACCCCTCTTCAGAAGCTGGCCCTACCTAGTAGAGCTGCCATTTGCCAACAAGAGCGGCAGCAGCAAGCTTTCCAAATGGAAGAAAGTCTGTCAGTCACAGGAACTAAGGGGACACCTGGACCCAGGCTGCAGCACTGGGTCCCCAAGGGAGGAGGCCCCCCGTCACCAAGCCTGGGCACGTTGCTCTGCCAGGGCCAGCCTTCTGCCCTGAGAAGGAAGCAGGTAGCATTTATAGAACCCTGGGAGCAGAATTTATTGACTTCTTAATCTCTACTGTAGTGACCTGGTGGTGACTTTCCATTTCTCAGAAAGATAAATGAAAGGCAGCCGTCTCTGAGGAGGACGAACGCATTTAACAAAGAATAGACTCAGTCAGAAAAAGAAATCTCTTAGGGCCCACAATGTGTCAGAAGGTCCATAGGGGAAGAGACTGCAGGACTTCTATTGAAAACTCCCAATCTTGGTATAATTTCCCCCAGCAAGTTGCCTGGGATTCTGAGTAATAGGGATTATGGTGATGGTGATGGTTTAGTTGCCAAGTCGTGTCCAACTCTTTTGCGACCCCATGGACTGTAGCTCAGCAGGCTCCTCTGTCCATGGAATTTCCCAGGCAAGAATACTGGATTGGGTTGCCATTCCCTTCCCCAGGGGATCTTCCTAACCCAGGGATCAAACTCAGGTCTCCCGCACAGCACATTTTGCCTAAAACTTTGATTCTGCTGATTACTCCCAATGGTAATTATATTCAAAGAACTCCCAGATGCGTTATCTTGCTGGGACCTATGTAATATGCCAGGGAGGGACATAACTCATTAAACAATCATTGTCTATTAACATTATAACTTTAATTAGTTTTCCAGAGCTGGGTAAGCAAAGCCCTAAGGGGATGAGACCCTGGAAATGATTGGACTTGGAGGAGAAATGGAAGAAACCACCCGAAACATGGCAGGTGGCCCAGGCAGAGCAGGTGAGGCTCTGTGGCCGCAAGGGCAGCCCCAGAGCCTCCCCTGCATGGACACAGGTGCCAAGGTGAGGGCCCCTCAGGAAGAGCAGAAACCACAGACTCCTCTTCACTCATGTTTCTGCCCGAGCTGACCTGGGAATCATGATGAAAAGACCCATGGTGCCAAATAGACTCATCCCAATGCTGAGAACCCAGGCTAGCTCCTGAAAGACCGACTTGGCTGTCCCCCAGAGCAGAGCGCCTGGTGCATCCACCCTGATTCTCTTCAATAATTATAATCCCCTGGCTTAAACTAGATATTATGTAGAAAACAAAAGGAAGCTTTAGTTTTGAAACATCCCTTATCACACGTTAGCACAATCCTTAAATAATGCACCTTTGAGGCTCTGACTAATTCGTCCCGCCTGCCACCAGGAACATGTCTGGGTTCCAAGAATTTGTGGGAAACGCGCCGGATACCCTTCCCTGGCTCAAGTTGGAAGTGTGGTGCTGAGGACCCAGAAACAGTGGTCTGGGGATCCCTTATCCTCTGAGGTCCTATCGCTGTCCTCCCTGGTCCCTGGGACACAGTGATGAGGGGCTGGGGGGCCATCCTCTGAGGTCCCACCACTGTCCTCCCTGGTCCCTGGGACACGGTGATGAGGGGCTGGGGGGCCATCCTCTGAGGTCCTACCGCTGTCCTCCTTGGTCCCTGGGGCACGATGGTGAGGGGCTGGGGGCCGTGTGGCCGAGGGCAGGCCCTGCCCTGTCCACAAGTCTCGTGAGTGGTTTGGGTCTCACTGGTTCCCATCCCCAGCTGCACAGGAGAATCACCTGCAGAGCTTTAAAAAGTAGTACTGGGACCACACATTCCTGGGTTCTGATTTAATAGGCTGGGGCGGGGCTCAATCCCAGGTACTTTTCTCCAGGTGCACAACCACTGCCTCAGATGATCTCTGGGGCCCTTCCAGTTCTATAAACGTCCACAACCCTGATGGTTTGGGCCTTCACTTTATTTACTGAGATAATTTTTCCCCAAAATACTCGGTTTCCATTTTCATTATGTTGCATAGGCAGATTCTTAGAAATGCTTTTAGTTATCTAAAAAAAGATGAATTGTTAAATTATTGCTTGTTGAATATAACTGGCTTCTAACACTGCACGTTTAAAGTGTGCGACCTGATCAGTTTTCACGAGTGAGAAATGGTTGCCTAATCACGACAGTGAAACCCATCATCCCCAAACCCTCCTAATCTGCGTAACTGTCTGAGGTAACCACTCAGGTAACCACTGAGCTGCTTGCTGTTACTATAGAATAGCTTGCATATTTTGTCATTTTGTGCCATGCAGTATGTACTATTTTTTGCTTGACTTCTTATATCCTTGTACTTGAGTCTTTATTTAGGGTCATGGACTGTTAGGGATCCAGAAAACGAGCATCCAGATGAGAGTTGCGGACAGAGGGTAGGGGAACTACATGGAAAAAGCTCTTGGATTTCCCCAGATTTTTAAGCACCAGACTCTTGATCCAAAAGGAGGAACTATGGAATTCCGGGTTTGATCCCTGGATCGGGAAGATCCCCTGGAGAAGGGAATGGCAACCCACTGCAGTATTTGTGCCTGGAGAATTCCATGGACAGAGGAGTCTGGTGGGCTACAGTCCATAGGGTTGCACAGAGTTGGACACGACTGAGCTACTAACACACACACATGGAATTCACATCATGCTTCATTCCTTATTCTAGTCCTATGCATTTATGAATATGATGTCTAATTATAAACCCCCTACTATTGCTCCCCCTACTTTTTCCTTCCCCAATCCCCAGTACCTGTGTTTCGTTTTCTGGACTCTGGTTATACTTAACCCTACTGAACTAAACACACCCCAGGGCCCTGTTGACTGTCCGTGCTACCTCATGGAAATTTTTTTGCATTCCTCGTCTAAGATCTTCTCACCTAAGCTTTGTGGTATGTTGTGCCTTTTAATTATTATTCCACTTAACAATCTGCCTAGATACCTGGTGCTCAAATATCACAAAGTTACATTTCTGCAACGCCCCAGAGCATATTTATTTTCATCTTAAACAAGATCAATGTTTTCACTGTTATCACTGATAAGGATTATGAGAACCAGAGGTAACAACAAACAGCATTGCAGATTCTCAGCGGAGCCACCTCTAATCAACCCAGAGACACCTCCCCTTTTGGAAATTTTGACTCCTTTTGGGTCAAAAAATATTTTTAAATAATACTACTTCTGATTTTAGACTAAGATGTAGAATAGCAGTATGGACTTCTAAAGGATAGACATTCATATGCATTGAGCACAGTCCTTCAAGCGCTGCTTTTACTGTGTCTTTCAGAGATAGGAGAGAAAAACAAAAACATCTCACCTGCTAGCCAAAAGGTCATCACAGACTCCCCCCAGCTCCAAATCCCCCTCCACCCCCAGGCTGGGTTACAAACGTCTGATGCCTCACACCCCTCAGCGTTCTCTGGCTCCCTGTTTGGGGCCGGCTCTTTAATTCTCCCTTTTGCCTCTGCCTTTTCCCATCAGATTAGCAAACACGGTCACGACAGCATTTCAGTCCAGTCTCTACACAAGTTCATTCCTCTGCCCGAGAGGCAAACCTCTGAAAGTTACTTACGTGGAAGCAGCAAAAGCAAGCCCTGGATTTGGATGCTGAGTTAGCTGATGCCAGCCTGCTTAAATAGCCGGGTTGGCTGACGCAGGCTGTGGATAGTACGTTTATTTACGCCTGGAGTGCACGCTCAAGCAGGGACCTGAAAAACCTGCAGCGTGGGCAGGAGGAGGACAGCCGAGAGTTCCGTCTCTCCTGGTTATTCAGGTTTGGTATTCAGGCGGTGACTTCTGAGAGTCTCATGGAACTGCCTTCTTATCCCTGATCTCTTTCTTGGCAAAGGAGAACTCTTCACCAAGATCGGATGAGAGAGGTGCTGCTGAGAGAAAAAGGAAGAAATGCAGGACCCTGGACCCTTGGCCTGAGCTCCTTATTTTGAATGGACTTCCAGTTAAATGTTGCCTCGTTTCAAAGCTCGGTGAGGTTGATTTTGCAGCTCCGTGGACTGGATGACAAACTAAAGGCCTGGGCAACAGCCCAATCAATGAAAAGTTTTTTTGTTTTTTTTTTCTTCAGGCACAGAACGTACAAATAACAGTTATAAGGGAGGATCAGGGTAGGATGATACAATGTGAGGTCCCCTTTGAAAGAGATTTTAATTTCTTTCCCTCTGCATCTAGACTGTCCTCCCAGTTGTCCCTCCTCTCCCTTTGTTAATGAAATTCCTAGCTGAGAGTTGCAGGATTCCCCATGAGAGCTCAAATAAATAACCAGTGTGTGAGCAAGGCTGTGGGAAGATGCACTCTCAGGGCGCATGTTCTGTGGTTTGTGTGGCCATCAGGGTGAGGGTATGTGTGTGGGTGTGGGGACCCAGGTAGTCAGTGTTTATCTGGATTTTACAGCTAGATACAGGAGTTAATAGTCAACTGCATGACACTAAACACATTAAGTGGGTTTGATTTTAAGAGGATGAAGGAAGGGAGACAGGGTTTGGTGAGATCATTTATGAGAGTATCTGTGTATATTTGCTGGTATGTAGCCCATACTGGTAAGTACCATCCAGATAAACACAACCTATATTTTTCACTTCACTGGAGAAAGAAAAGGCCCACTTGATTCTCCTGGGAACAGCAGCTGTAAGTGAAAGAAGAGCAGCAATCATTCAGAATATTTCTTTCTCTCTCCGAAAAGGGGGTTAATGGTCATAAAACATGTGTGGGAGAAAAGCGGAGACAGGGAGCCTAGCCTACCCCATCCCTGGTTACCAGAGGAATTCTTTTGTTTCTCCTAATTCATTGCCTAACTTCTGACTGTTCTGTGGCCAAATCTGGATTCTCGCCTCCCAGGTTTCTTGAATACAGGGTCTATGTTCATCTTTTGACACCCACAGTGCCTGGCACAAATTCTTGTGACAGTAAAGGTGATCATCATCATCATCTAGAATCTAGAGAAACTGACTACGTGCCAGCATCTGGGCAAAATGGTTTACAGAGAGTTTGCTTGCTTATTTAATCCTCACAATTCCATGAGTTAGGTTTTTTAATATCATCATTTCACAGATGAGGGAACTGACACTCAGAAAAAATTAAATGACTTTCCCAAGGTCACAGCAAGTGGTAGAGGTAGAATTTGAATCCCTACCTCTGGTTCCAGCGTCTGGGTTGATTTGATACTCAGGATTGATTTGAAGCAATATTTTGAAAGTTGCCTAAGAATGTTTTCACCTATTCTTATTTATTTACTTGTTTATCATGGGTCTCCCAGAATGTGATTTCCTTGACCTTAATGACCTTGCCTACTCTTCCAGTCCTGTAACCCCAGCACCCAGCACAGTGTACGGCACAAAGCAGGCGCTTGCTCAATAAATATGCCCTGCTTGTTCAGTTTCTAAATTCCTCTGAAGGCTGTGCATCCCAGGAGACAGAGAGTCTGACATCAGCAGAGTCTTCTCTTGCTCCAGACACATTTCTTTCGCTCTTGTATAATGCATTGGTTTCAAGCTGTTTCTCTTTATCCAGTGTATCATGGAGATGAAACTGAAAGTGGCTGAAGCCATAGAGCAGTTTTACATCAGTTAAGAACTCTGCAGGCATGAGGTTTCAGTTTGTCCAGTGGTGCAATGAGGTCCTTAAGACCCAGACTTTTTCTATTCTTCATTCTGTAGCCTTCAAGTGGCAGTGTTACCACCCCTCATGGTGGCAAGGTTGCTGCAGTAGTTTGGTATATTTCATCCTTAGATGAAGGTGAAGCTTCAGTACTTTAGCCACCTGATGTGAAGAGCTGACTCACTGAAAAAGACCCAAATGCTGGGAAAGACTGATGGCAGGAGGATAAGGGGGCAACAGAGGATGAGCTGGTTGGATGGTATCACTGACTCAATGGACATGAGTTTGAGCAAACTCTGGAAGCCGGTGAAGGACAGGGAAGCCTGGCGTGCTGCGATCCATGGGGTCGCAAAGAGTCCGACATGACTTAACGACTAAGCAACAACAAGACAGGTAGGAGGTGATGTGGGCTTTCTCCTTAGTATCTCTCTTTGTCAGAGAGGAAGATCTATCCAGAAAGCATCAGCAGATTTCCAGTTATGTCTCCTTGCCGAGAAGTGGATCAAATGAACACCACATTGGCTAAATCCATTATCTGCAGAGAG
Organism: Cervus canadensis; assembly: GCF_019320065.1. Classification (NCBI taxonomy): domain Eukaryota; kingdom Metazoa; phylum Chordata; class Mammalia; order Artiodactyla; family Cervidae; genus Cervus; species Cervus canadensis. The sequence goes on from NC_057411.1 coordinate 5,218,533, forward strand.
GAAATGAATCACACTGATCAAAGTTTATCTCATGAGCCCCGAGGAAAGGTTCCATATTCCTCAGACAAGTTTCCCTGTTATCTAAACAAAATCAGGGTTCAGTGAATAGAGAGGTAGTAGAGAAGTGCTACCAACAGTTCTGTCAATCTAAGAAGTCCTTTGAAGTATGATAACTTCAACGGCTTTAGTGCTTAGGCACCACCCAGGCCTCAAAAATTGGGTTTTCAATTTGTGTGGGTGTGTTTTAAGTGGGGCCTTCCCAGGTGGTGCTAGTGGTAAAGAACCCGCTTGCCAATGAGGAGACATAAGAGATTCAGGTTCAATCCCTGGGTCGGAAAGATCCCCTGGAGGACGGCATGGCAACCCACTCCAGTATTCTTGCCTGGAGAATCCCCACGGACAGTGGAGCCTGTGGGGCTACAGTCCATAGGGTCACAAAGAGTTAGACAGAACTGAAGCAGCTTAGCATGCATGTACGCACCTGTTTTAAATGAGAAAATCTTGCTTTGGCTCTCAGCAGAATCAAAATGATTTCATCAACCCACAATTAAGGGAAGTAGCTGACCATAGTGGTTTTTTTCTATAGATTTAGATCCTACGTCTTTATATGACCACTGATTTTCTGCATGTGCAAGGAATAGCATACAATCTATTAGCCTCTCATCTTCTCCTATGTCAAATGGGGTTGATGAAGCTGTTGACTTCTTAGAAACATCAAGTTCAATAATGCAACTAATTATAAAAAGGATTGCAAAACAAGGTATGGGGGGGTTAAGGCTCAGTTTCCTGCTCCTCCTCTTGTCTATTATATTTTTTATATTTTGGTGAACAACATAATCCCACATGTTTGCATCTGCCTCTGCCTGAGAGCTGCAGCTATTGCCTGGGATGTGTGAATTAGAAATATATGGTTGATACAGTAATTCTCACATGGTTTTTTTTTTTTTTCTCCTGGTGGTTAACAGACTTCAAATTAACACCTGCAGATGGGTAATTACTTTCCCTTGCTTTGCTGTTCTAGACCTCTTCCCTGTGGTGAGCTTCGGGAATTCTCTGTTGTCAACATCAAGAGAATTAGGCTGGCTCTCAGCCTTGGCGCCATCTTTTGAGAAACAGCAGAGCGAAGTGGAGGAAAGAAGTGAAAATGTGGGCTAAAGCGCAAAAGAAGAAAGATGAGGCAGAGGTCCAAGTAAACTCGTACACCGTGGAAGCCACCAACGCGGAAACAAGAGAAGCCAGAGGCCAGGGACGCTGGTACAAATTGTTGAATTGCCTACCATCTAGAACTTGTCTCAGTGGATCTGGAACATCTATGGCCATTCTGATCCCCTCGACCACCTTTGGGAGACTCACCTTGTTCACGTCAAAGCCGTCTCTTTTGGTCCTTTGCCCTGGACCTGTGATACTCTGGGCTAGTTCTCTTCCCAGTTGTGGCTGAATGTAACGTGTTCAATAAATCATCTCTTTTGCTGTCTTAGCAGAAGAAAGAAAAAGAGAGAGAATTAGGATAAAGGATGAAGTGAGCTAGATGTTATGCTCTACAAGGAAGGAACAATGTCCGGGAATTGGTTAAAAAAAAAATAAGTTTTTGCCGAGGGCCTGGAAAAATGGTGGAAAGGAAAGAGTATGGGCTTCTGAATCATATAGACTTGGATCTAAGCCCCACCTCTGCCACTTTCGATCCATGTGACCCACGGAAAGTTGTGTAACTTCTCTCAGACTTAGTTTCCTCAGCTGTAAAATGGGAATAATGATGCTTATCTCACAGGTTTGCCATAAAGACCAGATATAATAGAGGTAAATTATCTTAGCATAGTGCCTAGAACATGGTATGTGATCAACAATTAGTAGCTACTGCAAATACTTAAAACAGGACCCCAGATTTTCCTTAGTCTTCTTTGTGGAACCCACACATGGTGGGTATAAAGTATTTGAGCCTAAAACCCCCAAGTACTGCAACAAACAAAGGTGTTTGGTAGAGTCACATAGAAGGCAGTGATATCTGAACAGCTGTTCTCTTCCGATCCAAAGCTAGACATCACTGGGTGCATCCCCTTATGAATGGGGAGCGCATGCAACTGAGCTATACTGCAGAGAGAGGTCATTCCTTGGGAGTCAGGAAACTATCAAAAGCATTTAAGAAAATTCACTGTGAAGGATACAAACCTCCCAAAGGCCAAAATCTGACTTGTACAGAAGCAGATGGGGAAGAGGGGGTAACTAGAATATGGAAGCATACTTGCTGGAAGTTCTGCCCCCAGGGTATGAACTTGTAGACAGAGAGACTGAGAATTCTCTACAGGTGATGTGGAAGTTCTGACTCCTGAGTGCCCTGCCTGGTCCAGCCTGTCCAGGGTGCAGAACAGAGCAGCGTGGGAGGCAGAAAATGATCTGCCCACGACAGAGAAGCTGGGTCCAGAAGAGGGTGCCAGTTGGCCTGGGTAGGAAGTGTCTCCCTTGGCTGTTCCCATCAGTGGGTGTCACAGCTTCCCTGGTGAAGTGGGGCTGGCGGTTACAACATGGCCACACTCTGTTCGTTGTAGTTTGCTGTATACCTAGTAGTGATTAGGTCATTCTCTCGGTGAACCATAGGTATTCCATCCTCAGTGTGGAATCCATCCTCTTACCTAATCCATCTGTTGTCCCTACGGAGTTCTGAGTCAGCGGATGACTGGGGGCGAGACTGCTGCCGCCTGTAAGCAGCACCCATTTACAAAGTGGCCTGGGCAAGGCTGTTCCCTCTGGTGTGGCCCGTGATGCCTTTTCTTCTCATTCCATTTAGTTTCATCCAGAGTCTAATGAATGGGGAGGGCAGGGGCCTTGTTTTCCTTTGAAGTCCCATTCAGCTAATGGTCAGAGGGGGAAAGGCCCTTGGTAATGAGGAGCATCACCCTGTCTGTGGAATGAGGATGGAGGGGGCATCTCTTCAACCCAGATGCCTTGTTTCACCCCTGACTCCCTCAGTATGAGGACCTACCATCCCTGACATGAGCTGCAAGAGAAGCAGCGTGGTGACTTTCTCAGGGTGGAGCCTCACTGGAGAGGCTTCCTGGTCCATGAATAATGGGAAGATGTTGCAGGTTGGGGCCACCTCAGCCTGCTTGTAATCCCCTAGCACGTGGAGTGAGGAAAGAGTCCCCACACCCACTACTGAAATTTCAGGGACGGGCCCTGTGCTTTCAGAAAGCAGGTGGTGGGGAGGGGAATAAAGAAAAGCAAAACCCTTAGGTAAAAACTTGCTTGACCGGGTGTCCAACCCAGGCATAGTCCACGTTCCTGACCGCTGCGTGGGATGATCTTTACAGCCACTTCTTTTTTAAAAAATAAATACGTCTATTTATTTATTGATGGTTGCGCTGGGTCTTGGTTGCTGCTGGGGCTTTTCTCTAGTTGCGGTGAGCCCGTGAGCCACAGCTATTGAGCCGATGGGCCGCAACTACTGAAGACCACGCGCCCCAGAGCCTGTAGTCTCCTAACAGCGACTTGCAGAGCCCCAAGAAGGAGAGGAAGAGCGGCCCCTCCTCCTCCCCGATGGCCCCTCAGCTCTGAGCTCCGTCTATTTAAGACGCTTGACTTCCGTGAATGATTTGAGTTGGGAACAGAGAGGAGGAAGAAAGGAGGACAGAGCTAACAAAAATATGATGTTTGAAGACAAAACAGAACAGAGAGATCTGCATGTTTTATATAGTGGAGGAAAAAGGGTTGAAAATAATAATTCAGGCTAAAATTGTGGGTCAGCAGAAGGGAGGGGAGAGTTTTGACCAGAAGCTATAGATCTGCCTCCTCCTGCCTCCTCCTCTCCACCCCAGAGGCACCCGCCTGTGGACGCCCGGGCTGGCCGCGTTGCCAGCGCTCAGCTCCTCCCCAGCCTCAGCCCTGCGTGAGCAGGGAGTCCAACTAGGTGATCTCTTCCAGGCCCTTTCTATTTTAATCTTCTGTCCTCCAAGGAGACAGAGTCAGGCGCAGGTGGGTGGAGAGCAGGGACCCCCAGCAACTAGAGTGGGAGTATGGCGCCCCCACTTAGGGCTGAGAGGAGACTCAATACCCAGGCACAGTTTTACTAGTTTTTATAACATTGGAACCTGCCACTCCCTTATTATTGGTAAGTATCCACTCCCTGGTCCTCCCCCTCAGTAACCTGGGACCCCCTACCCTCCCAGGATCCAGCAGTGAGGGGGTAACACCTGACACAGTGTGTGTGTGGGGGGGACCACCCACTCAGGACTGGGCTCCAGCGACAACACTTCCACCACGGTGTTTAGTCAATCATTGTTTAGTCTGCTGTCATCCAGGGAGACATCTTGAAAGAGAAAGCCTGGGGGTGAGGGTGAGGGGAGAAAAGAGGGAAGGGATCATCCCTGAAAAAAAATATGCTGTGGTCTGATTTTGTAAACTAATTCAGCTCAATCTTACTCTGTGCATTTCAGCAAAAACCTGACTCCTCCATGGCCTTCTCTGAGGTTTCTGTAATGAGGCCCTGGCTGCGCAGTGGGCAGTGATTTGAGGTCTCCTGTAAGTGTCTCATGATGTGAGGAACTGCATTTAAGTGCTGGTGCGTGCTCTTGTGTCTGGCTTTCAGCTCTCTGCAGAGGGAGCTCCCGGACTCTTCATCCCAGTGGTTCTGAGGAGCCTGCAACTGGGTGTCCCAAGCTGATCTCCCAAATCCGACGGCCCTGACTTTGTTCTCTGACTCAAAGGGAAATGAACTCTGCATTTTGCATGGTGTCCCATCTGTTCCAAGGTCAGAGCTCAGGCTGAGGATGATTCAGGGTTCCGGGGAAAGGCTCTAGAGACCTGGTTCAACCCTTGGGCAAACAATCTTCCTGCCTTTCCCAGCATTGTCCTGGTTTTAGCTCTCAGCGTCCCTTGTCCCAGAAAACCCTCTAGCCCTATGCAGTCTGGTATGGTCACTTGACCCTAGTTCTTTCACGTCAGCTAAAGTGTCAGAATGTTAGTCCGCTCAGCTGTGTCTGACTCTTTGAGACCCCGTGGACTCTAGCCCGCCAGGCTCCTCTGTCCACAGGAGGCAAGGATACTGGATGGGTTGCCGTTCCCTTCTTCAGGAGATCTTCCCGACCCAGGGATCGAACCTGGGTCTGCCCCATTGCATGCTGATTCTTTACCGCCTGAGCCACTAGGGAAGCTGTTAATTTAACCTCTTTGAACATTTGTTTCTCCATATGTGAAATGAGGATAATGATAACAACCTTGTATGGTATTTGAGGACTGGGGTTGATATCCACCCAAAGATTGTTCAGGAAGAAAAGAGGATTGGGTAAGAAAAACTATATCCTCTGGTCCCAGAAGGAGTGGATGTCTCATCTCCCCAGGTGTTTTTCCTTTTCCAGGTGTAGGCGTGAGGACAGCACTTGAGGATTCTGGGACAGTCTGCAGAAAGTCTTGCAGGCCCTGGCTAATGTGAAAGGGCAGATTAAGGGCTCTCCCAGCTCTATGATTATCTGATTAAGTGTAAATGGCAGAAGCAGATGCCTGTTTGCAGAAGTCACTTTTAGCAACTACCACTTGGGAGGCACAAATAAGGGATCATGAAGCCTCTTCAATTTCTTTGCTGCCCCTTAGCTATTGTCTGCAGAGTGTCTTACCTAGTAGTCATGTTCCGAATATCTCCTGGTAACTACTGTTTCAGGGCTGAAAAGGGAAAAGAAGTCAATGTTTTCAAAAGATTCCTTTGCGGCATATGCAGCACAAGGGTGGATTTCACAGGCATCTTAATCCCTGGCAGATGGCTGAGGGCTGTCTTGGAGACCAGAAGCATCGAGCAAGAACTTGGATGACAAAAGAGAGGCGGGGTGGTGGGGGTGGGGGGTGGGGATTGTGTATTCAAATGCCCTGATAGAAGAAGGCCTTAATCAAAGACGCTATTATAGAAAACAAGCCACAGGCTGATAGGGAGTATTTGGAACATGAAGGTGTCAAAGGGATCCAGGCTTTCTCTGAAAGGAAGGAAATGACTGGGGGAGATGGTCTTTCATTAATGGAGCAGAGTTCTGTCAGTGCTAAGGACAGGAGGTGGCCCTTTTTAGGAGAATCCCAAGGTCGGGGGATTATTTAAAGTATAAACATCATCACCACTCCAGCCCTCTCACCCTCACTGCAAATAAAATAAGAATCATTACAATTAGTGCTAGGGTCTAACTGAAAATAGAAGTCTTCAAAAGTTGGAAAATTCAGCATGCAAGACTCTGGCACAATGATAACTAACTAGCTTGTGTCCAAGGCAAGTGTTAGTCACTCAGTCGTGTCCGACTCTGTGACCCCATGGATGGTAGCCCGCCAGGCTCCTCTGTCCATGGGATTCTCCAGGCAGGAATACTGGAGTGGGTAGCCATTCCTTTCTCCAGGGGTCTTCCCAACCTGAGGATCAAACCCGGGTCTCCTGCACTGCAGGTGGGTTCTTTACTGTCTGAGCCACGAGGGAAGTTCAAGGCAACTGATGGAATAATTTTGCATAGTTAGGACACATTTGGGAGTAGATGGAAAAAAGAACTCTGCAATGAGGAATTTACTGATTTACACAAACAGGAGTAAAACCAGAGGTGTCAAAGCCAGCTAACAGTACCTCCTTCACATTTCATTCTCTAACAAAGGGGCAGAATGTCAAGGAGAGCAACAGTGCTGGCTTTAGGGGGTGTACAAAACTGCCCCCCAAATTCTGGGGAAATCTGAGAAGTAGATGTTTCTAGGTTATCAGATCATCTTTTCTCCTATGTGCCCTACTCTTTTCTAAAGACAATTAAAATCTAGAACAATTAATTTAAAAGTCAAGAAATTTGATTATCAGAGTAGCCTATTAAGCCATACCCATTAGCAGCATGGTGCTCAAAGGACAAAGAATCTGCCTACAGTGCAGGAGACCCAGGGTTGATCCCTGGGTCAGGAAGATCCCCTGGAAAAGGAAGTGACAACCCACTCCAGTATTCTTGCATCTCCTAAAAACCTTTAAATTTTAAGGAAAGGTTTTCATTAAGGCTGTTAATGCCATTAGAATATTTTAGGATTAAATGTTTTTGTTAAAATGTAATGATCAAATGTTGTCTATGCGATTTCATTCCCTCCCAAATTTTCTATCGTCCTAATACCCCTAGTTATGTAACTTCACACGGCATAGAATTTTTCACGACTTTATCCTCCTTGTAACCTGGGTTTCACATATGCAGCAACTTAATTTATTTAAGGAGGCTTAAACAATTGGATGGCATCATCAACTCGATGGACATGAGTTTGAAGAAGCACCAGGAGTTGGCGATGGGCAGGGAAGCCTGGCATGCAGCAGTCCATGGGGTCGCAAAGAGTCGGACATGATTGAGCAACTGAACTGACTGAAAGAATAATCTATTGACTTTGGGTATTTGATATTGGTCTCTCTCAATATTATACACACATTTTAAATTTTATTTTCTTTGTATGCCTAAAGCAAAAAAGCAAATAAAAAAAAGGCTCATCCCACTGTCTCATTAGGGAAGCCACAAGTCTTTGGCTTTCCTGACCTAGCACTTACCTTGCACTTGTTGTTTTCAAAATACCATCCAATCATTAATAGCCAGTTCCCACTACATCTTTGTAAAATGTGAACATTCTTGCCATTTTTAGTAAAGGACATTGAAGCCAAGGCACCAAGGTGACCTGTGCAAGGTGATGTAACAAGTCAGGAGTAGACACAGAGGTCTGCCATTCCGTGAACTAAAGCTTTGTCCAGGGCAAGCCCAGGGGCAGATTCTCATGGCCACATCCTTGTCTTCTCTTCCCAGAAGCCACATGCCCACTTTCCCCCTTGCTCTGCAGTCATTAGAGGGGCAGCAGGAAAGGCAGGGTTTGGTACATGCCCAACAAACAAGGAGGATGACTAGCAGATACCCACTGAGAGTAGGTTTGTTGTTAGTGTTTGTAGGACTTCCCCTGTAAGGCCCGGAAATCTTAAGGAAAGGCTTTGGAATATGAGTCAGCAGGTGGGCATCGCAGAGCAATTTCTTTGGTACTTACTGAGTAGTGAGATCTGGGAACTTCAGGCCATATGGTAATACTACTACTAAAGATATGGAATGTGTTCCTTCTAGTCCTATAACACTGTCATCTTCTTGATCACGAACTCTATTAGAAACAAGCCCCGCCCCCAGTACTTCGGTCTTGTGCTATGCGAAAAACAATAATAGCAACCTTTATTCTTAATTCAAGGAAGTTTCTGCAGGAAAGGGTGCCAGACATCTTATGTGGCAGCCTTTCCCTGAAGACTGGTAGGCACATAATGGCCTGTAGTATTTACAAAGTTCTCAGTTATTTCTCTGGTGAGGAAAGATTGCATGTAATTGGCTGGTCTTATACTCGAGTGAAGGGAAACCAATGGCATGCACATTATCTTGTTTAAGATAATTCAAGATGCCACTCAGACCAGCATGTTCCTCTTAGGCAGACCATTGAAGCAAAATTACATTTACCAAATTACATTCTCCTCTCCTGAGGTATCAAACATACCTTTTCCTTGCTTTTTTCTTTAGTCATTTACTTTAAAACTGTGACTGGCTTTTTACTAGACAGAAGTATATTTAGTGAGGTATGCTTCACTTTGATTATATGATACTTTGATTATATGATACTAAGGTGGAATAGCACATGATGTGGACTTCTTTATGAGCAAGAATATAAACTGAGGCATCTCATATTCATATCAAGGTACCATCTTTGTGTCTTGCACACAAATCCTAAGCATGTGCATATAATCATTTAGACTTATTTTCATAATCAATACTAGTAAATTCATCCTATTTCTCATTTCACATTGGCTGCTGAGTAACTCAGAGCCCAATTTAGTGCTCAGTTTCATTATATAGTCTTAGTTTAGGTTTTCAGTTATAAAATCTTCACAATGTTTTGCGTGCGTGCTAAGTCACTTCAGTCACGTTCGACTCTTTGCAACCCTATGGACTGTAGCCCACCAAGACCCTCTGTCCATGGAATTCTCCAGACAAGAACACTGGAGTTGGTTGCCATTTCCTACTCCAGAGGCTCTTCTGGACCCAAGGATTGAAACTGCCAGCTTTGGCAGGCAGATTCTTTACCACTGCCCCAGCTGGGTTGCTTCGTGTTATTGAAGCCCCCTGAAACCCTATCAAGTATATGTTATCCTCCTTAAAAGAACTGAATCTCAGAGAAATGAAGAAATGTGTCCAAGGTGACAGAAATGTGCCATAAGAAATGTGCCCATGCTGGTAACAATCAAGGAAGATTTAAATTCCTATCTTTGACCTTAAATCCATGCTTTCCCTTGTTACCCTAGATTCTTCTCTGGAGGAAGTGGGACTTTGCAGCGAAGAAGAACGAGAAGACAACTGGCTGGTCCAGGTACCCTGATAGAGACCTCTCAGGGGATGGATGGCACACGGGGTTCCTCTCTGACTGTGAGAGTCAGAGCTTCTGTTTATAACAGTGTTCTCCCATCACTCACCCTTAACAACTGGCAGTCACCCCCAGCCCCTCCTGTTCCCGGGCTCCCAGCTCACCAGTCACCTCACTTCTGCTCTAGCGATGCCTCTCATGTCCCTTCCATTCCATCCATACCTTATGCTAACACTTCAAGTTCACATTACCTCATGTCCAGACCATTTCGAGGGCCTCTTAGCCCGTCTCCCAAGCTCCATGTCACCCCTCCCACCACCACATTATTCCTCAAGAAACTGCTTCCATCATGTGATTTCACTGTTCAAAACCCCCTAATGACTACCCAGGGTCTACTGAATACAGCTCAGCTTTCTAGAACAACATTCAAGTTTCTTTTTAATCTAATTCCAATCTTCATTTCCAAATGTCTTCCTCAGGACTCCTCTGTAAGAATCCTATGATTTAGCCAGGACTGATTCCTTGTTATTCCTTAAACATGCTATTTCCTTCCCCACCTCCAAGCCTGTGGTGGTGCGTTCTCTGTCGTGTCCAACTCTTTGTGACCCCACAGACTGTAACCCTCCAGACTCCTCTGTTTATGGAATTTTCCAAGCAAGAATACTGGAGTGGGTTGCCATTTCTTTCTCCAGGGGATCTTCCCGACCCAGAGATTGAAACTGTATCTCTTGAAACTCCTGCACTGCAGAAGGGTTCTTTACCACTGAGCCACCTGGGGAATCCAAGCCTTTACCCACTCCATCCCCCACACCCGGCTCACCCACCTCCATCTGTCACAGTCCAGCTCAGCCCCTCTCCCCTGTGATGCCTTCCCTGCTCACTCCAGGGATTGGAGCCTCTCCCTGTTCGAATCACACCACGAGTTCAGCACTCAGCCCCTACTGCCTCATGTTACCAATTAGCTCTTAGCATATGCTTTACTTTTCCTGTTGTGACTGTCTTACAGCCAGAGGACCGAGGGAGAGGGGTGGTGGGAGGTCTGTGACGTGGGGTACAGTGGTGCAAATGGGTGGTTATGCTCTCGAGCTCAGAAATCACACAAGCTGGGTTCGCCTCTCAGCTCTGCACTAACTAAAGACACAATCTTATTAAGACACCTAATCTTGGAATCCAAAATCACTGTGGACAGTTACTGCAGCCGTGAAATTAAAAGAAACTTGCTCCTTGGAAGAAAAGCTATGACAAACTCAGTGGACATAAGTTTGAGCAAACTCCGGGAGATAGTGAAGGACAGGGGAGACTGGCATGCTGCAGTCCATGTGGTCGCAGAGTCAGACACAACTTAGCAACTGAGCAACAACAAATCTCTCAGTGTCCTCATCTGTAAGATGAGGATAATGACAATCCTTTCCTCATAGTGGTGGTGTGAGGATTAAATGAGTGAATATGTAAAGAGCTCTTACCCAGGACTGACACATATTAATAGATAAAGCTCAGTTAATATTCAGTTCAGTTCAGTTCAGTTCAGTCGCTCAGTCATGTCCGACTCCTTGCGACCCCATGAATCACAGCACGCCAGGCCTCCCTGTCTATCACCAACTCCCAGAGTTTACTCAAACTCATGTCCATCGAGTCGGTGATGCCATCCAGCCATCTCATCCTCTGTCGTCCCCTTCTCCTCCTGCCCCCAATCCCTCCCAGCATCAGGGTCTTTTCCAATGAGTCAACTCTTCGCATGAGGTGGCCAAAGTATTGGTGTTTCAGCTTCAGCATCAATCCTTCCAATGAACACCCAGGACTGATTTCCTTTAGGATGGACTAGTTGGATCTCCTTACAGTCCAAGGGACTCTCAAGAGTCTTCTCCAACACCACAGTTCAAAAGCATCAATTTTTCAGCACTCAGCTTTCTTCACAGTCCAACTCTCACACCCATACATGACCACTGGAACATGCTGTGGAACCCTCTGACTAGCCCTGAAATGCTAAATCAGGACTTTTACACGAGACAGAAATACACAGCAGTCATATTTAGGCCATGTTTAACATCCCTGTTGCAGCTGAACTTAATTCTAACAGTCACAGTTCCTGTCACTCTGGTGCTGCACGCAGCTGACGTCTCTCTGGTGGCCGTGAGACACTTCTAGGATTTTACAAAAATTCTGTTAAGAGGAAATGATCCAGTTTAACTGTTCAGCTCTCTCTTTGGAGTGAGCAGGAAGATATTTGATTGAGGAATAAAAGAGAAACATAGAGTCTTTCTAAATTGGTGGGGAAAAGTAGGACTAAAATTAGGGACTCTAGGCTGCCACCACCCATGACACCATGGGGACACGGGGTCTCACTGTTGGCATCGTCTCTTCAGGGAACCACACAGCAGCATCGGAAGTGGATGTTTTGAGCTATGTAAATCTAAACCCAGCCTCAGATCAGGAACACGACTAGAGCTGGCTTTGGGTCATGGTTTAGCAATTAGTGTTGTCATGACCTTGATTTGTTCTTCGTGTATCCACACCTTAGAGATAAAGACGAGTGAAATATAAAAACAATAAGTAGCTGGTTGAATTAGTGGCACCACACCCCTTACCCCACCTCATTCTGACTTGGTGGAGGTGCTTGTCCTTCAGTAGAGCTATGAATTGTAGCTACTCACATCCTCAGATTCTCCTGCAGCATAAGGCACAGGCATGAGATCCAATTTAGTACCACTGACCTGTGACATCTGCTGAGAGCCTTATGGGAAGCTCCTTTGCTGGATATATTCTTGTTGACATGTGGTGCCTGGGACTGCTGCAGCCATCTTGTGAGTAGGAGGAGACATGGTTGAGTTACCCAGGAAGAGATGGAAAATATCTAGATCCATGAAGACATCTTTGATCCAGTCCTTTAAAGTTGGACTGAATCTAGGTTTATTGCTATGTGAAAGAATAAATGTCTTTATGCTTAATTAATTTTGGTTAGATAGTCTGTGTGCATGCTAAGTCACTTCAGTCGTATCTGACTCTTTACGACTCCTTGGGCTGTAGCCCGCCAGGCTCCTCTGTCCGTGGTACTCTCCAGGCAAGAATACAGGAGTGGGTTGCCATGCCCTACTCCAGGGGATCTCCCATCCCAGGGATCAAACCCAAATGTCTTAAGTTTCCTGCAGGGGCGGGCGGGTTCTTTGCCACTAGCGCCACCTGGGAAGCCCCATAGATATTCTTTTATTTGTAGAGTAAGTTACTGATACAGTAGTCAAAACCATTTTACATTCTAAGCTGTGATGCTACATCTTTAGTACCTCTTTAGCTACATCTTTATAGTCCACCCTGTGTCTTACCGTTTCTGGCATGTTGTTTCCTCATTTTCTGATGACAAGCTAGGGAAATATGTTATATCCATTTAATGGAAGATTATGCAGGTAGGTGATCTGTGTTCAAAGCCTGACTTTACCCTCGTGACCTTGGGAGAATTACTTTTTTATGCCTTGGCTTCCTCATGCATTAAGTGGCAACAAGAATTATCTTGCCTCATAGGACTGTACTGAGGATCAAGTGAGCTAATGATAAACAATACTTAGAAGAATGCCTGGCCCGTAGCAGGTCATCAGTCAGTGTACGTTAGCTCTGTCCTCATCTTCCCCAGCAGCGGGCCCTTCTGCATGTTTCTGAGGCATTTTGCTTTCACACTTTCCATCCTCATTTTCCTTTGCCAAGCACTGCTGGAAAGAGCTGGAAAGATGTGGGACAGGCATGGTCAGCGCAGTCCTTATGCTGGCTTGCATTGCCAGAATCATCAGAAAAGAAGCTTCATGAACAGAAAGGAAGAAATATTTAGTCTGGAAACACCATATAGAAGCCAAAATTCCCTCTGCTCCCGGGATCCCACGCTCTGGATGTCCTTCACCCTGTGCACTGTGACAGAGATGACGGGGGCTCCCGGGGCTGGTTTCCCACAGGCCCCTGGGCCGCACCCTTGGCACCGAGTGTGTCCTTCATACACATAAAGCCCTGGAGACTAGAAATGGGAAAACCACACAGATCCTCTTACATCACTCGCAGTCCCCTCTCCTCAGCTTTTTGCTGGGCTGAGGATTCTTCTAGTCTTCTTTTGGGAGATTCTGTTCCCATCCTTGTCTGGCTAAAACCCCTGCCCCCCGCCCCTCCAGAGACTGCAGAGGCCATTTCAGCTTCTCGTGTCTGCGTTAGGCTTGTCAATCTAAGTCGGTTTTCAGCCAAGACTTCTGTATATCTCATCTGTAGAGCCCTTGGCAGCTTCCAAGTTGTCAAGCCCTTGGCCCAAGTTGTCTAATCTTCATGAAAATCTTGTACAGTGCATGTTTTTACCCCAAACCAGACTCCTTGGGGCTTTCTCCCTTTCCTGTAGCGATCAAGGGCAGAGGGAGGTAGGACAAAAATACTTCACTTTCTTTGCAGCACAGACCTGAGCAATTAGGATCTCATCCAATTTTCCGTCAGCAATGAGACTTTCAGATGGAGAGGAAGCAATGACCCTGCAGAAATCACTCAAAGTGCACCTGAAACCTGAGTACTTGGCTTTTTAAAAAATATTTATTTATTTGGCTGCATCGGGTCTCAGTTGCAGCACACAGGATCTTCTGTTGATGGCCATGGACTCTAGTTGCGATATGGGCTTAGTTGCTCCAAGACATGTAGGATCTTAGTTCCCCAACCACGGATCAAACCCATGTCCCTTACATTGGAAGGTGGATTCTTAACCATTAGACCACCAGAGAAGTTCCAGACTTGGCTTTTATAGGAAAAACAAACACCTTGATCCTTTTCTGGGTCAAAGGGCCTGCTCCTGATTTCTCACTGGAGGTCCAGTGCAGATGGAGAGAGAGGGAGAAAGAAGGTTCTGGAAACCAGCTGGTTTAACAAAGTGCTTCCTGGCATGAAATCATTGGCTGTTTATCTGAGACTGAAGAAGCACAGTCTCTGGCCCCTTCAGATGAAAGATGCTCTATTGATTTATTTACCAGTGTGTGTGTGTGTATACTCAGTCACTCATTTGTCTCTGACTCTTTGTGACCCCCATGGACTGTAGCCCTCCAGGCTCCTCTGTCCCTGGAATTCTCCAGGCAAGAACACTGGAGTGGGTTGCCATTTCCTTCTCCAGAGGATCTTCCCAACCCAGGGATCGAACCTGTGTCTTTCGAGTCTCCTGCATTGGCAGGCAGGTTCTTAACTACTGTGCCACATGGGAAATCCATGGATTTATTTACTGGACAACCCCTTAGACATTTATACTGGCAACAACCAGGCTAGAAACTGAGGCATTCACTGCAGACCCACAGGGGTGGAGGTTCCCATTCTCTGTGAACGGCTGATGTGCTGGGGAGGCTTGGTGAAATAGTACTGCCAGTTTGCTGGCTGCGTTCTGGAAGGCAGAAGAAATGGAGGTCTTGGTGTGTGGGCTGGTACCTCACAGCTCTGCCGCCTCAGTGTCTCTCTGAGCAGCCAGACTTATGGAAACGCCCCTTTCATTTCTTCAGTTTTGTTCAGGGCCAGGTTGGGATCAGAGGCCCCACCGCCGTGTTCACCAGAGCAGAACGAGTGACAAACAAATGCTGTGCTTTCCTTTTCTCCTTTTTCCTTTCTGCCTTCCAGGAAGATTTTTTAAAAAACAAAATAAAAAACCCAGGTCACTTTCTGCTTTCAAGCACACCCTGTTCCTTCACAGGAAAAAGAAGCCCAAAGAGCAGCATGTACTCATAAAGTCTCTATTCAGCCCTCCCGGCTTGTTTTTGGCTCAGGGTTTAGCTAACTTGTTTCCACACAGTGCACACCAGTGGGGGAGGTAGGGTTCACAGCAGGGGACAGTGAAAAGATCTGCTCTTCCAGAATCAGGATAAAACCATACTATCTCTGGATGAGTGGCAGGAAACATAGGGGGACTCTAGTCCCTATTTCCCCCCTTGGATTGAAGCCTGCCCACCTCAAGGCTGGCCAGGCTCTCCTGCCCATTCCTGCCTGTGACGCCCTCTCTCTCAAAAGGGGCTTCCTTGGGAGGAAATGGGGCATTTTTTTCATGTCATTTGAATGGGCTCCTTTGGATGATTTTCATAGTTGATTGATTCCTACCTTAGAAAGAGACTAGTAAGCCACTTTCTAGCTGCTCAGGGTGAAAATTTTGGAATCATCCTTGACTCCTTTCTTCCTCACATCCCACTTCCAGTCCACCAGCATGTCCTGTCAGCTCCACGTTAGAAATTTGTTTCATATTTAAAACAACCTAAATCACAAAATGTATTCAATATCTGTATCTGTATATATGGTTCAACAAGAGAAGCAGAACCAGGAGATGTATTGCCAGGAACTGGCTTAAATGATTGTAGGGCTGGTTAGATGAGTCTGAAATCTGTGGTGTGGGCCATGAGGAAGGGCAGGAGAAGACGCAGCATGAGCCAAAGGTGCTGTCCATGGGCAGAACTTCTTCATCAAGGAAACCTTAGTTCCACCCAGAAGGCTTTCCAGCTGATTGAATCAGGCCCACCCTGAATCTAGGATGATTTCCCCAATTTAAAGTCAACTAAAAGCTTGCTCCTTGGAAGAAAAGCTATGACTAACCTAGACAGTGTATTGAAAAGCAGAGACATCATTTTTCTGACAAAGGTCCGGATAGTCAAAGCTATGGTTTTTCCAATAGTCATGTACGGATGTGAGAGTTGGACCATAAAGAAGGCTGAGTATCAAAGAATTGATGCCTTTGAACTGTGGCATTAGAGAAGACTCTTGAGAGTCCCTTGGACAGCAAGGAGATCCAACCAGTCCATCCTAAAGGAGATCAGTCCTGAATATTCATTGCAAAGACTGACGCTGAAGCTGAAGCTCCAATACTTTGGCCACCTGATTTGAAGAGCTGACTCATTGGAAAACACCCTGATGCTTGGAAAGATAGAAGGCAGGAGGAGAAGGGGATGACAGAGAATGAGATGATCGGATGGCATCACCTACGCAATGGACATGAGTTTGAGCAAACTCTGGCAGATGGTGAAGGACAGGGAAGCCTGGTACAGTCCATGAGGTCACAAAGAGTCAGACATGGCTTAGCAACAGAATAGTAGAAACTTAATCACATCAATTATGTGGGTGGGTTATAATCACATCAATTATACCCAGATCAGTGGGGTTTTATAAAAATAATTTTTAAAAATTAAATGTATTTATTTCGGCTGTGCTGGTCTTCATTTACTGCTCTTGGGCTTCCTCCAGTTGCGGGAGTGGGAGCTATTCTCTGGCTGCAACGCACGGGCTTCTCGTTGTTGTGGCACACGGGCTTAGTTGTCCCATGACACGTGGGATCTTCCTGGACTGGGGATCGAACCCGTGTCCCCTGAACTGGCAGGCAGATTATTAACCCCTGGACCATGAGGGAAGTTCCCCAGATCAATGTTTGATTGAATAACTGGGGACTATAGCCTAGTCAAGCTGACACACAAAACCTACCATCACTTATCCAACCTCAACTCCCTCCTCCGCAACCCCTCCCCTGATCCTGGCCACCAGCATTTCTCTGCTGAATTACTGCTTTAGCTTCTTTACCAGTTTCCCTGTTTTCTTTCCCACAACTGTTTTCAACAGAGCAGCGAGAGTGATCATTACTCCATTGCTCAAAGCCCTCATGATGGTCAGAATCATGGTTCCCCAAAGATGTTCAAAAAACTGAAAGCTGTTTGAGCAGACGTGGAAAACCACAGCCAGAATTGTACAGTGCTTTCCACTGGAATTAAAGAGTGGGTTTTGATGCTTTTAATGTATGAAAGAAAAATGGGTTTCAACTAAATACAGTATCTTAGATTGGTTCCTGGCTTCCCAGGAGGCTCTAGCGGTAAAGAACCCGCCTGCCAACACCAGAGGCATAAGACATGCAGTTTAGATCTGTGGGCTGGGAAGATCCCCTGGAGGAGGGCACAGCAACCCACTGCAGTGTTCTTGCCTGCAGAATCCCCATGGCCAGAGGAGCCTGGCAGGCTACTGTCTGTAAGGTCACAAAGTCAGACATGACTGACATGACTTATCATGCACACATGCAGATTGGTTCCTAGAACAGAAAGAGATTATTGATGAGAAAACTGGTGAAATCTGAATAAAGTCTGGAGTTTGGTTAATAATAGTAATAATAATAATACCAATTCCTTAACTTTGACAAAGTTAAGTTTGAAAGATGTTAACGTTTAGGGTAAACCGGAGAAGACCATACATAATTCTCTATACTATCTTTGAAACTCTTCTATAGGTCTAAAATTATTCCAAAATAAAAAGTGTATTTTAAAAACAGGCTTCAATTCCTAGATAGATAAGGAAGTAGAATAGTGGAATGAAAATAGAAACTTTAATAGAAGTCAGAAAAACTAGTGTCAAATCTAGAAGACCCTGGATTTAAGTCCATGCTTGTCTTCTTCCCAGCCGTGCTGCCTTGGCCAAAACACTTTGCCTCTCTGATCCCTAGTTCCCTTTTGAACCAATGGTGCTGTCTGGGGAGACAAACAATGACACCAACAATGATAGCCCGGCGTGACGCAGCAGGGTGGTAGAGTAAGAAGGAGAGGGAGCTGGTCCAGTGTGGACACCTGAACTGTGTACAAATGACTTCACTCCTCGGCTCATGATTGATACTTACTTTTTGGACTTCTACAAATAAGAGAAAAGATCACCATCATGCATATCATGATTACAGCCTCTTCAGAGATGCATGTACACGGAAAATCACAAATCACTGTGCGCGTGCATCCACCTTTCAGGTAACATTATCTCATTGGTATTTTTAATGTTTGTAATTGTCTTCATAAATATTTTAACTGCAAATATGTATGTATATACATATATTTATATATACCACATACGCATCAAGACCGTGTCTACAGAGTCAGTCTCCTGGTTTGAATCCTGATTCCACCACTGGGTGGTGGTCATCCTCTCCTGTCCGTCACATTCTTCAGGCAGAGAAAACATAGCACCTGCTTAAAAGACAACTGAAGTAATAGCTAAATAAGGTAATATATGCAAATAAGAGACCCTCCCCCCATTTGGGGGTCTTTGTATTTTTCTCATCCATCAGTGTGGACTTGGTATGGATGGTTTATATTAAAAATAGTAGTCCTGGGACTTCCCTGGTCGTTTGGTGGCTAAGACTCTGAGTTCCCAATGCAGAGGAACTGGATTCAATTGCTAGGAAGGGAGCTAGATCCCACTTGCTGCAGCTAAGTGTTGGCATGCTGTAACCAAAGATCCCGCCTGCCATAACTAAGACCCAGTGAAGCGAAATAAATAGATAAATATATAAAAAAATTAATAATCCTTTGTTTTCTTCCTGTTTGCTGGATATTTCCCCTAATCTATGTTTAATTTTTTATTTTTGGCTTGGAGGTCATATGGAGGTTTGATAAATATGATTTCATAGCCCATGTAAACTATATTTCTGCCCATCCCCAGGCTGACTTTCTCTCCTTAAGGAAGTTCAGAGGGAGTGTGTGTACAGTATCAACACTTGGAAGTGAAGGGCCAGAATCCTGGGCTCTCTGTATCGCTGTCCATCATAGCAGCCCCTTCTGAGGTTCCCTTACTCAAATGTGGTCATCAGTGTGGGTCCATGCAGACCCCACCCCTGAGGCCTCCTCAGGCCCATGCACCCACCTCCTCAAGTGCCATGTCTGGGACCCTCCTGAGCAGGTCAGCGATCCCTTACTGTTCCAGCAGAAGCCCAGGCCTATGGGAAGTGAGAGACTCACTCAGGCTTTCTCAGCCAACACAGGTCGAGCATCACCCCTCTACGCTCCTGCACTAGGCTGGGCCTCGGGGGCCCTAGGAGCCCCTCCAGACTCCTTCCGTTCCTCAGTTTTCAGAGGTGTCTTCCCAGGAGGGGGCAGGACCCATTGGAGCCTTTATTTAGGTGGATGCATGTTTGAGTACAAGAAGCTAGAAAGGCGTGGGGATGGGGAAACTCTGGGGAACAGCAGCTAAGTTCAGGCTGAGGGAGAGATTGAACTGGGGTGAAGTTGCTGCAGATGCCCCCACCAGCTCCTCAGGAAGCTTGGACGTGGAATGTCCTCGAAAAGTTATTCTAAGTTGAAGCAAGAGGGCTGGACCTTTGTTCAACCACACAGAAGAATCTCTGGTTGTCTCTAGGGAGGGGGCACACTCTGGGCAAAGCGGCCTTCTGTACGCCTGGGGAGGGACTCGGGTGTGAGCCTCAGTGTCAGCACTCCAGGAAGCTGGGGGAAGGGTCATTCCGTCCTGGAGTGGGGTGTGGGCAGCCTCCACAGCAACCCCCCACCGCCCCCAGGCTGGCTCTGAGCTCTCTGTGCCGCTGGCTGCTCTCTCTGCACTCTTCATTGTCTACTCTGCAGAGGTCGCTTGGCTTGTTTATATTTTTCCTAATTTATTGTGTTTGCTCTGAGGCCTGCGATTTTGAAACCCCAAAGCCTAAAATGAGCCTCTTTTGTTATCCACATTCTGCTGTGTCACCCCTTCCCTGAGACGACAAAACAAAATGCCTAGCTGCCTGAATGTGGGGCAGGGGAGGGGTCAACAGGAAATACCAGATCAAAAGGTCAATACATGACACAGATAAAGACACAGAGAAGATGGAGGGATTCTCAAAACTTCCCCAAGCACATCTTGCTAGGGAACACATTTCAGAACCTCCAGGACATGCAGGGAGAAGGGGTGAGAGAGATCATACTATTAGCCGAAGGAACTGTGGATTTGTTATAGCCATGCTTTCCGGGAAACAAACTCACTCAGAAGGACAATGCAGATAGTGGAGTGCAGTTTATTACACCGGCGGGCCCAAGTCAGAGTCTCCTCTTAGCCAAGGACCCCGACCAGCATTTGTGAAAATCTTTTATACCCCATGTGTACGCGTCCAAACCCACCAGCCCAAATCCCTTGAGGCTTACAAAGGAAGGGTAAATGCAATCACAATAACCCCATCATTCACATGTTATGTGTTCAAACAGTTAATAATCAATAAGCCTGCGGTTATATTCCAACCAGTTAACAATCGATAAGCCTGTGGTTACATTCAGATAGATACTGTCCGGAGGCAGGGGTGATTAGTGTCTGTATTCTCTTAACCTGGATGTGATCTTCAAGATTCCCCTGCCCAGAGGGGCTCTTATCCTTCCATTGTCATTCCCACAGGCGCTAAGCACAGAGTTCAGAGTCCATTGGAGAGGCGGCCTAGCACGATCAGCACGGACAGGCCTGAGATGGAGTCCAGCCCCTATGAATTCCTTCTTCAGATTTATTTACAAATACGAAAACGCTGCAAAGAGTATGAGCTTTTCAGAGGCGAGAAGAGATGGGATCCGGAGACCAGAATGATTCTTGGCAGGAGGAGGGAAAGCTCCTCCCTTTTAACTGGAAAGAAGAGGAACAGTGAGGTGTGGAGGAGGAATAGCAGGGTATTCGGGAGTTGCCTTTTAGGAGGTGTCCTTTTTCATTGACAAGTTACCAGCGGGGTCATTTGATGTGAGTGGAAGAGGAGATCCTCTTGTGGAGTGAATTTTAAGAAGAGAACTTTGAAGCAGCCTCATGGGGAGCAAGAGAAAGCCCTTCCCCACGGACGTGTGAAGGGGTTGGCGGGCAGCTCAAGAGCTCTGCAGAGATTAGGCGCCCCTGGCTGAGGTGGGCAGGTTTTCTCCAGCAGCGCTGAGCAGCACAGGTGTGGGCCCAGATAAGGAAGGGAGATGCTTTAATTACTTTCCTTTCTTCTTTTTTATTTACACTTTTCTAAATTGATTTTTGTTTTTGGCTGATCTAGGTCTTCCTTGCTGATCCTAGGCTTTCTCTAGTTGTGGCGAGTTGGCTTCTCATTGCAATGACTTCTCTTGTGGTGGAGTACGGGCTCTAGGGCATGCGGGCTTCAGTAATTTCAGCTCTTGAGCACAGTAGTTGTGGCACTTGGGCTTGCTCCTCAGCCTGTGGGATCTTCCCCAACAAGGGATCAAACCCTTGTCTCCTGCATTGCAAGGTCAATTCTTAAACACTGGACCACCAGGGAAGCCCCTCTTTTTTAAACTTTAATTGAAGTGTACCATATACATAGAAGACTGCATACATCACATATAGTTTGATGAATTCACACAGAGAAGGCCCTTGTGTATCCAAGCCATCTAGACCCCCTATGTTAGTTTCCTATGGTGGATGTAAAAATTACAACAAATGTGGCTTAAAAACAACAGAAACCCATTGTCTCATAGTTCTGAGGCTAGCATCTGAAATCAAGGTGTCAGCTCTAGGGAAGGACTTACCTTGCCTCTTCCTAGCTTCCAGTGGTGGTCGTTTAATCACTAAGTTGTGTCAACTCTTGCGAGTCCATAAACTGTAGCCCACCAGGCTACAGTAATAATTATTCAACTTTATATGTGTCAGCCAGATTTGTCACAGATCAGGGCTGAAATGAGGGCATAATCTTATTTAAAAATCAGAGCCACACAATCACATCATCTCAGCAGAATTACAACAGGTCACTGCCATTTACACAAAGGACTTCAGACTGGAACCATCCTCTCAGCATGACCTGCTTTAACATAAGCCAGATAAGATAACAGTGGAAATGACCTGGAGTAAAATCCAAGTTATGACCAACCTAGACAGCATATTAAAAGGCAGAGACATTACTTTGCCAACAAAGGTCCATCTAGTCAAGGCTATGGTTTTTCCAGTAGTCATGTATGGATGTGAGAGTTGGACCATAAAGAAAGCTGAGCACCGAAGAATTGATGCTTTTGGACTGTAGTGTTGGAGAAGACTCTTGAGAGTCCCTTGGACTGCAAGGAGATCCAACCAGTCCATCCTAAAGGAGATCAGTCCTGGGTGTTCATTGGAAGTACTGATGCTGAAGCTGAAACTCCAATACTTTGGCCACCTCATGTAAAGAGTTGACTCATTGGAAAAGACCCTGATGCTGGGAAAGATAGGGGTCAGGAGGAGAAGGGGATGACAGAGGATGAGATGGCTGGATGGCATCACCAACTCGATGGACATGAGTTTGAGTAAACTCCAGGAGTTTGTGATGGACAGGGAGGCCTGGCACGCTGCGATTCATGGGGTTGCAAAGAGTTGGACACGACTGAGTGATTGAACTGAACTGAAAATCCAAGATGAGGCAAAGATGGTCTGATACTGCTGCCTCTCCCAAGGGTTCTGCAAACCACTGAGGCCTTAACTTGGGATTTTCCAATAGGCTCTTGCATCTCCAAACTTTTCCTTAAGATGACAGACAGTGCTCCACAGACTGCTGTCTGAGAACAGTTGGTGCTCCGCAGGTGTTCCATGAATTCTTGTCTCAGTTTGAGTTCCTCCCAAGTCAGAGTCTGACAGCAGGACTTGGCCTAGGTATTTTACTGCGAAGGGACCCCTGAAACCTGACCCCTGAGGAGTGTGATGTCAAGAAGGAAAGTGTGTTATCAAGAGGAGAACAGTACAGAAGGTCTCCTACAGCCATTCACCTAATGGTAAGAGAATTTATCTACTAGCTTCTGCCCTTCAGTGGTTGGAAGTTGTCAAGAGGGACATTAACACCTCTGTACTTTGGGGTACTATTGCCTATAGGCTAAGCAGGGTCCCAGGGTGTTGGAGAAGGCCCAGGGGGAAGAACACTGAAGAACAAGACTTCATACAGGAAGAGGGATGGTGTCAGGAGAGCAGCATCTGGGCTCCCATGGGATGGCTGTGCACTGTAGCTGTAGCTGAGGTTAGAAGTGGCCAGGGGGATGTGATTGTTGTTGTTGTTGTTCAGTTGCTAAGGCGTGTCTCACTCTTTGTGATCCCGTGGTCTGTAGCCAGCCAGGCTCCTCTGTGCATAGGATTCCCAGGCAAGAATACTGGAGTGAGTTGCCATCTTCTTCTATAGGAATGGGATGTGATGAAGGCCACTAAGTCAGACTCTTACAGTGCCCAGACTCTCTTGCAGCTAGAGTGTGGTCATGTGATCCGTGAGTCTGTACGGAAGATATCTGACAAAGGCAGAACCATACTCTTTCTACTCATTTCTGCTTCACCAGGGAGGCAAACAACTTCCAGGCAAGTGAGGGATGGATATAGAAGGGAGTTGTTTCTCAGAGTCAGGAAACAGTTTCAGTAAGGGGACTTGGAGGATTAGGAGTCCTTTTGTTGTTGTTGTTCTTTTTGTTCTGAGGAGATAGATCTAACAACAGATAGTTGACATATGTCGATAGAACCTCTCACTTTCTTATAAATGTACACATAAGCTTAGGATTAACTTTCAAGTTATGGGTTTGAATCTCACTCTGTTCAGTCACTCAGTCGTGTCCAACTCTTTGCCACCTCATAGACTGCAGCACACCAGGCTCCCCTATCCATCACCAACTCCCAGAGCTTGCTCAAACACATGTCCATCAAGTTGGTGATGCCATCCAAACATCTCATCCTCTGTTGTCCCCTTCTCCCGCCTTCGGTCTTTCCAAGTGTCAGGGTCTTTTCAAATGGGTCAGTTCTTCCTATCAGGTGGCCAAAGGATTGGAGTTTCAGCTTCAGCATCAGTCCTTCCAATGGATATTCAGGACTGATTTCCTGTAGGATGAACTAGTTTGATCTCCTTGCTGTCCAAGGGACTCTTAAGAGTCTTCTCCAACACCACAGTTCAAAAGTATCAATTCTTCACTGCTCAACTTTCTTTATAGTCCAACTCTCACATCCATACATGACTACTGGAAAAACCATAGCTTTGTCTAGATGGACCTTTGTTGGCAAAGTAATATCTCTGCTTTTTAATATGCTCTCTAGATTGGTCATAGATTTTCTTCCAAGGATCAGCATCTTTTAATTTCATGGCTGCAGTCACCATCTGCAGTGATTTTGGAGCCCAGAAGAATAAAGTCTGTCACTGTTTCCATTTTTTCCCCTTCTATTTGCCATGAAGCGATGCGACCAAATGCCATGATCTTAGTTTTTTGAATGTTGAATTTTAAGCCAGCTTTTTCACTCTCCTCTTTCACTTTCATCAAGAGGCTCTTTAGTTCTTCACTTTCTGCCATAAGGGTGGTGTCATCTGCATATCTGAGGTTATTGATATTTCTCCTGGCAATCTTGCATAGGAACCTGGAACAATATTGCATAGGAACCTGGAATGTTAAGTCCATGAATCAAGGTAAATTGGAAGTGGTCAAACAGGAGATGGCAAGTGTGAGCATCGACATTTTAGGAATCATTGAACTAAAATGGACTGGAATGGGCGAATTTAATTCAGATGACCATTATATCTACTACTGTGGGCAAGAATCCCTTAGAAGAAATGGAGTAGCCCTCATAGTCAACAAGAGTCCAAAATGCAGTATTTGGGTGCAATCTCAAAAACGACAGAATGATCTCCGTCCATTTCCAAGGCAAACCATTCAATATCACAGTAATCCAAGTCTATGTCCCAACCACTAATGCTGAAGAAGCTGAAGTTGAACAGTTCTATGAAGACATACAAGACCTTCTAGAACTGACACCCAAAAAATTCATCCTTTTCATCACAGGGGACTGGAATACAAAAGTAGGAAGTTAGATACCTGGAGTAATAGGCAAATTTGGCCTTGGAGTACAAAATGAAGCAGGGCAAAGGCTCACAGAGTTTTGTCAAGAGAATGCACTGGTCATAGCAAACACCATCTTCCAATAACACAAGAGAAAACTCTATACATGGACATCACCAGATGGTCAATACCAAAATCAGATTGATTATATTCTTTGCAGCCAAAGATGGAAAAACTGTATACAGTCAGCAAAAACAAGACCGGGAGATGACTGTGGCTCAGATCATGAACTCCTTATTGCCAAATTCAGACTTAAATTGAAGAAAGTAGGGAAAACCAATAGACCATTCAGGTATGACCTAAATCAAATCCTTTATGATTATGCAGTGGAAGTGAATCTCATTACTTTGGTTTAAATCACATGTCCATCTCTGAACCAAATACTGTGGCCAAGGTGTGAAAAACTCTGATTGACCAGTCCTGGATCATGTGACATTTATATGTGCCTTGTCTACATCTCCTGAAGGTAAAGGCCAGTGGTAAGTCAGGTTCAAATTCCTTTAATAAAAGGATTTTTTTAAGAAAAGGATTTTTTAAAATGCTGGATAGCAAAAGCAAGAGCTATTCACAACCTACTCTTTTTTCAAAAAAAAATTATCGATTTATGACTTGGAGACAGTGAAATATACCAATGTTAAATATATAGCTTGATAACTCTTTGCATGTACACTTGGGCAATCATCACCCAATCAATATTGAAGCATTTTCAGAACTCTCAAACTTTCCCCTGTGTCACTTCCCAATCATAACTCTGCAGAGATAACTCTTTGAAAGGGGTATAGACAGCATAGATTATCTTGCCTATGCTTTACGTCATGTAAGTGGAATCATACAGTGTATGTTCTTTTATGTTTGGCTTCTTTCCCTAAATATTATGTCTATGAGATTCACCCATTTCATTACATATAGCAGAAGTTTATTTATTTCATTGCTGTGTAACATTCTATTGTATAAAATACTATCTGATGTACTATTGATAAGATATTTGAATTGTCTCCAGTTTTTTGTTTCTATGAATAAAGCTGACACAAACATGCTTGTACATGTCTTTTGGTGGATATAAGCACTTGTTTCCCTTGGGTGTGTACCCAGGAATGGAGTTGCTGGGTCAAAGTAGATATAAATATTTAGCTTTAATAGATATTGCCAAACAGTTTTCCCTCCTGCTGGCAGTGTGTTAGAGTTTCAGTTGCTACACAGTCTTGCCAACACTGGGTTTTTTCAGTCCTTCTAATTACCTACTCTTCTTGATTTGTCAAATACCCTTCTACAAAGAGATACAGATATTCACTAGCAGACTAAAACTCCCAGGCACAGGGAAGGTTCCATAGTCCAACAGTTAAAGGCTGAACTCAAGTACTTGATCCTGACCCTAAGGGTGACAGGAACTCAGGAATGGAAGAAGTCAGCATGGACACAGAGAGACCCGCACTTTGGAGAGGGTGAAATATGCAGGGCCTTGACCTGTTGGTGGCATTGGAGGATGGGGAACAAGGAAGGCATCCTGTCAGAGTGCACGGCTTGAGCAGACAGAGCTTGGAGCAGTGATCAGGAAGAAAGCTGACCTCCCCTGAGCAGAGGGTGGCTCTGGAGAAGAGCAGGGCCTCTGGTGACTTGGTAAGAAGTCAGACGTAGGCAGGGGGGTGAAGTCGAGACGTGGGCTTGGGGGATGGGTGACTGCAGTAGGGGACGAGGTGATTCTTACCAAGGACACACATCTCTGAGTAGAATGAGATCTATTAGGTGAGAGTCGGCTGGTCTGGTTCAGTTTCCTCCTTTTCCTCCTTGTCATGGTGAAGAGCATCTCACCATGATGAGTGTGGTAAGCAGTTGTCTTTCAGCAGTACCCCTGGATGTGAGCCAACTACTTCATTTTGGCTCTCAGATAAAGAAGTGGATCTGTTCCTATGCCGGAGAAAAACCCAGATGAACCAAGTTGAGAAAGGATCTGTGCACATGTCCTGCACTTTAGAAGCATTTTAAAGGGTCCTCAGGGGGCTGATTTTGACTTTATGTGATTTATACCTGTGGACTGACTTCATTAAGGTAGAAGCCTTGTGGCAGGTGTGTCTGTATAAAGCAATGCACTCAGGCCTGGGCTGCAGGCCCTGAGAATGAAAAGGCATAGCTCCACCTGCCTTGCTCTCCTACTAGAGCTCCCCACACCGGGGCCTGACGGTCTCCCCACATTCAAACTGAGCCCTGCACTGACAAGCTGATTCATGTATTCATTCACTGATTTATTCAGCAGGCTTTCACTGGATGCCAAGTAAAGGCCAAGCGCTGAGACTGAAGATGAAAACACAGGGGCTCACAGGCAAGCAGGAAACACTGACATACAGCAACTGAACAGGAATAAGATGTGAAAAGAGTTATAATAAAGGTCATGCAGAGGAGGCAATGCAGGAGATTCGAGTTTGATCCCTGAGTTGGTAAGATCCCTGGAGGAGGAAATGGCAACCCACTCCCGGAGTCTTGCCTAGGAAATTCCATGGACAGAGGTGTCTGCTGGGCTACAGTCCATGGGGTGGCAAAGAGTCGGACATGACTGAGCAGCTGAGCATGCAAACACGCATGCCAAGGGACGTCAATTTCACTTGAGGAAGTCAAAGAAATGTTTGAAACTGCGTCTTAAAGGATGACTTGGAGTGCATCTGGTAGACAAGATTTGGGAAGGGCCTTTCATGCAAAAGTGAACAGGCAGGAAGCCTGGAGGGGCAACCATTGTAGGCTAAGAGCCAGAACTATAAGAGTTCAGCAACGTTTTTGTTTTTTTTTTCTTTTTTTTTTGGCCACACCATGTGGCTTGCAGGATCTCAGTTTCCTGACCAGGGATCCAACCTGAGTCCCGGCAGTGAAAGCACCAAGTCCTAACCAATGGACCACCAAGGAATTCCCTATAATCCAGCAACTAGAAACATCATATGGGCACCAGTGTGAAGGATGAAGCAGAGGGAGGAGCAGAGAGACAGGAAAATTAGTGTAAGGTTTACTACATCAGACCTGGTTTAAAAAAAGAGAGACACACAAGCTTAAAATGGGCCCATGAGATGAAGAATGGGAAATGGGTTATTTAGGAAGTAGAATCTCCAAGTCTTAGGGAGATTAAAGGAGTAAAGAAGAGGCTAGGAGAAAAGAATTTGGATGCCTCCTCTATTCTGTTTGGGTGGATGACGATGCTGTCATTTAGGAGAGGAAATGCTGGAGGGAGGGAAGGTTTGGGCAGGACAAGAGAGAGGAGGGGTAGAGGAAATGAGTTTCATTTTGGCCACTTTGAGCTTGAGGTGTCTGTGGATTATTAGCAGCATTTAAAGCTGGATGTACAGTTTGGCCCTCAGAGTTCTGACCTAGAGATGCCCATCTAGGATCATCAGGTGATAGAGATAGCCTGGAGTCATTCAGGGGGGACTGTAGTTGAAAAGAAAAGAAGGACAAGGACAGAGCCATGGAGAACACTAGGCTTTAAGGGCTATGTGAGCCAAAGTCACCCCACACAAGGAGACACAGGAGCAGTTAGAATGGGAAAGCCAGAGGAAATTTCAACTATGTGAAGGCCATTTCTCTTTGTTCATCATGTATCCAGATTGCGTAGAAGTGTGCAGCTCATAGCCTGAAAGATTAAACAAATGAATGGAGCAGTGTCAGAAAGATAAGGAGGCATTTCCAGAAGAGCACACACTCAAGTGCTGCAAAGAGGTCAGTGATGCAAGATGAGAACTAAGTGTTCCCAGGCTGATGGGCCCTTGAACAGGAAGGCCTGGGACAGCCTCAGCCACCTCATCCTGCAGGGCTGGCCTGAGCCGCTTTCCTCCCCACGTAGGCCAGACTGTGATTGCTCCAGTGTGACCACAGGTGCTTCTTCCGTGATGACTCTCATCCTCAAGCCCTCCCCAGCCCTCCCCTTCTGTCCTAGAGCTGGGTCTCTACTTTTGATTTGGTCCCCAAGTTCCTGATACATTGATAAAATTAGTTGTTTATTGCTGTGTATCAGATGACTCTAGCATGTAATGGTTTAAAGCAACACACTTTAATTATCTCACAATTTCTAGGCTTAGGAATCTGAACATGGCTTAATGGGGATCTCTGCTTGAGTCTCTCCGAAAGCTATAGTCAAGTTTCAGCAGAGGCAGGATCTATTTCCAGCTCACTCAGTGGTTATTGGCAGTTCTTCACGGGCTATTGGAAAAAGGGTCTTAATTCTTTACAGGCTGCTTGGCCCACAGTCTTCACTCAGTTCTTTTCCATAAGGGCCTTTCCACCAAGGCAGCTTGCATCATCCAAGCCAGTAAGGGAGTCTGCCAGGAAGACTGAAGTCACAACCTTTGTAACCTAATCACAGGAGTGACAGCCTGCCATCCCCGCCACAGTCTGTGAGTTACAGATATGTCCCCAGGTCCAGCCCACACTCAGGGGGACTGGATTACGCAAGGGTATGAAAACCCAGAGGCGGGAATCTTTGGGGCTCCTTTTAGAAATCTGCCTGTTACAACTGCCTAGAAACTGTACTCTTTCCTCAAAGTTAGCATCTGTTTTACTGAGAATAATTCTTCTCCGACAGTCACCTACACCATCTTGGTTGAACTAAGGCAGAAAAATATCATGACCTCAAAATTTCCTGTACTGATAATAACTAATGCTTATATAGCGCTGACTACAAGCCAGGCTTTACATGAGCTTTATGAATATTAACTTATTTAGTGCTCACAATAGCTCTCTGAAGTAGACCCTCTTGTTAACTCATTTTACAAATAAAGCAACTGAGTCACAGAGAATGAAGTATCCTGTCAAAGGTCTCACAGCTATTGTGGTAGAAATAGTATTTGAGATTCAAGGGTTTGGTTTCAGAATTTCTGTTAACCATGTTATTCTATAACCTGAGTACAAGCTGGAACACAATGTTAACTAGTCTAAGCATGGTATGACATGCATGACATATATGGTATTTCATGTATGACATGAAAACAAAACATTAAAAACACATTTGAGCAGCCAAACCCCAAATTCCAACATTATAGCATAAACAGAGGTTCAGTCCGGGGCTTCCCTGGTGGTTCAGTGGTTGACTCCATGCTCCCAATGCAGGGGGTGGTGGGTGTGACCCCTGGTTGGGGAAGATTCTGCTGCTATGTGGTTAAAAAAGAGAGAGAGAGAGAGAGAAAGAGATGTGTACCATACAGCAATATATTTTCTGAGTCTTTTGTTTATCAAGTCTCCCCTACAAATGTTTCCTGAAACCCAACCCAAACTACTTTTTATTTTCTTTTTTCCCTACTTCTCTCTTGCTGTGTGCAATGTCTCTTCAGTTGTGTCCAACTCTTTGTGATCTCATGGACTGTAGCCCTCCAGGCTCCTCTGTTCATGGGATTCTCCAGGCAAGAATACTGGAGTGAGTTATCATGCTCTCCTCCCTTCTCTCTTAGGTCCTTATAATACGGCTTGACTTGATCTTCTGGCTTCATTCTTTAGTATCAAGTCCATTTAGCCCATGACATGAATTTTACAGAGCAAATGGTAACCTCGGAATGGACCAAGTCATTAAGAATTTTACCCCTTTTCCCGAATGTCCAATTTAGTTTCTCTCTCCCTAGTTCTTTTTCTTAAGTTTTATCTTCTGGCCGAGTGATGCAGCATGTGGAATCTTAGTTCTGCAACTGGAGATTGAACCTGGGCCCCCTTGCATAGAAAGGGCAGGGTCTTAACCACTGGACCACTGGGGAAGTCCCTCTCTCTCCCTATTTCTGAATCACAAGAAAAATGGAATCTCCTTAGAAATTCTCCTTAGAAAGTAGGAAAGAGAGAGAAGCTAAGCAATAGAGAGAAAACTCTCTTTAGTTGATGGAGAGTATGGAGGGGAGAAAGGTCAGTAGGCTAGGAAGACATAAGCTAATAATCTTGTCGTTATCACATCCCACAGATGCACATCCTTACTGCCACAAGCAACATTGCCAAACCTCATCTTGTGATGTGAGTCTGTCCCAGCAGAACTGAGAACCTGGCGGGGGGAGAGGGAGAGTCGATGGAGAAACTTCCTTCTCATAGCTCGACCTTCTAGCTCTTTGCTCCAAGACTGGGGTAAAGCACGTGGAGAACCATGGAGAAGAAGAGATGCTTCCAGCTCTCCAAGCCCCTCTGACAGCCAACAGACCCAAGGTCCACACTTTGCTTCTGGGAGCTTGTGAGAGCTGAACTGGGAAAGATGAAGCACCCGAACTTCATTTTCTCTCAAAGTAAAAGAAGGAAACTGACTCTTAAATCCTGTAGCAGCTCTCTCAGCAAAGCCTCTCCAATAGGTCCCTCTTGTCCACTTCTGCAGCTAACATCTCGTTTGTATATTCTTCTCAGACCCACTTCAACAGCTCCCTAAGTCACCCCCACTTCCTGTCTTTCTCCACCTCAATCCCTTTTGCATAACACTTCTGTTGCAGGAAGGGGGACCCCTTCCAGGGCCCGAAACTGGGCTCTTGTCTAACACTCGGAAATGAATTGTCCGAGGAGACACATGTGCTGACAAAGCAAGAGATTTTATTGGGAAGGGCGCCTGGGTGGAGAGCAGGAGGGTAAGGGAACCCAGGAGAACTGCTCTGTCACATGGCTTGCAGTCTCGGGTTTTATGGTGATGGGATTAGTTTCCAGGTTGTCCTTAGCCAATCATTCTGACTCAGAGTCCTTCCTGGTGGTGCAAGCCTTGTTCAGCCAAGATGGATGCCAGAAAGAAGGATTCTGGGAGGTGGTCGGACAGGTGGTGTCTCCTTTT
Organism: Cervus canadensis; assembly: GCF_019320065.1. Lineage (NCBI taxonomy): Eukaryota > Metazoa > Chordata > Mammalia > Artiodactyla > Cervidae > Cervus > Cervus canadensis. Next base: position 5,250,183 of record NC_057411.1, read on the forward strand.
GACCTTTCCCAAACTCTTCTGGTTAGTGGAGGCTTATCAGTTTCCTGTTCCTTACCAGGACCTCCTGTTGTAAAACAACTCATGCAAATGGTTACTATGGTGCCTGGCCAGGGTGGGCGGTTTCAATCAGCATGCTTCCCCTAACACTTCCAGTTTAATTTTCCCCTTTACCAGTCTGATCATTACCACTTCCCTACTCAAAAATCTCTCAGTTGTTCTCCTTTTTCTTCATCTGAACCTCAAGACCCTTAAATCCCTCTTTCTAGACATATTCTTCTATGTGTACTCTACAGTCCACCTCAAATAGATGACTCGCTGATTGCCAAGCATCTACACTGTTCTGCTTCTCCCATTACCTCTAATCAACTTTCCTCCCCTACCCCATGGTACTAAATACAAAGACCATCTGAAAAGTTACCTCCCTTGAGAAGCATAACCAGATAATTACAACTGAATGTAATTTCTGCCTTCTTTCATTTCCCATATCATTCATTTGATCATCTTTATGGCATGTTTCTCATACTAGCATATGTATACACTACCCATTTATTAGAAAGTATGTGCTTTGAGAAAAGAGACGTTTTCTTGCTAACCTTCAAACATCCAACAGTGCCCAGCAAAGAGTCATAAACGTTAAACGTTCAATAAACAGTAGCTGAATTGAAATGAACTTTTCAGGGCTGATCTCTCTCCTGTCCTAATTTATTGTCCAATTTATTATTTTACATTTTTCACTGGAACAAACAAAATGCATTCCTTTGAAGAGGGCGGGCATGACGGAAAGCACAGTAGAGGCCCTTGACCTGGGTCACGTATGTTTCATAGCTTGAATTTCATAAAACTCCGTGAGCATCTAGTCTCTGGGTGTTTCCTCGTGGGAAACGCCTTTAACTAGCCTGACCTCATGTTTTGCAGCCCTGTCACCCATCATCGTCAGAGGGAGTGTGGCCCAGGGCATGACAAATAGGAAAGGGTCTATGTCAATTCAAATCTACAAGAACCCGTCCATACCTGCTATTAGCAGCACTCTGCTAAGTGCTGGGGACAGAAGGATGAAAAGAAAGTCATGGTATAGAACCTCCAAAGTATAATTCCCAGAAAAGTAGCAACCATGTATTGATAGCCTGCTCTTCCAGGCCCTGGACTTGCATTGTCTCACTTCATCCTCGCCACAGTCCCTAGCATCATCCTCATTTATAGCCCAAAAATGGAGGCTTAAAGAGGTTCAGTATTCTGCTCTGCCTTAGCAGGTAGTGGAGCTAGGATGTAAAACTTGGGTTTATGACTTAGTTCATTCCTAGAAACACTAACTCTGCTTCCTCCACAGGCTTTTATTCTGCTCAAAATAGGTTCTTTCTTTATTCTTTGTGTCTTGCAATGTGGCTTAGGGTGAAGGAACATATAATATAAACAATCTTGTCTTCCTTCCTCTCTGGAGATTCCACATGTTCATTGAGCAATGTCCCTCTGGATTTCTCTGATATTCCTTCACCTACAACGCTCAGACTGAAACAGCTGGTGGGCAGAGGCAGTGTCTGCACATAAATCCTAAAAGTATCACTCCCACCTTTCTCTGCCCTGACACTCTTGGCTATGTATTTCATTCCTTTATTGTTTGGGCTTTTGAAAATCTCCTCAGATCTTTTGTGGAACATGGTACATGCGTTATGTGTGCAGTTATGTCCAATTCTTTGCGAACACCATGGACCGTAGGTTACCAGGCTCTTCTGTCCATGGGATTCCCCAAGCAAGAACACTGGAGTGAGTTTCCATGCCCTCCTCCAGGGGATCTTTCCGATCCAGGGATCAAACCCATAGGCTCCTGCATCTCCTTCATTGCAGGTGGATTCTTAACCCACTGAACCACCTGTGGAACAGATAATGTATAAAAAAATTAAATACACCTTATGCTTATTGGCTGCTCAATATGTCATGTGAATGTAGACTAATTGATACTTGACAAGTGAAGGAGCCTCAGAGAACATTTTATCTAGTTTTCATTTCATTCTACAGAGATGCTTTTAGGGTTATTGGGCTCCTCACTCCCAGTGCTTCTGTAGCATGCCACTCTAATAGTCTTTTGCATATAGAACATCCTGGAATATTTCCACGGAAAAATGGATTCTCTGTCTAATAAAAGTTCAATTTTTTGCTGGCACTCTTGTGCATCACTAATGGGGATGTAAAATGGTGCAACCACTTTGAAAAACAGTTTGGTGGTTCCTCAAAAAATTAAACATAGAGTTATCATATGATTGAGCAATTCCACTTCTGAGTACTTAGCTAAAAGAAGTGAAAGAAAGGACACAAACAAATACTTGCACATCTGTGTTCATAGCAGCATTATTTGAAATATCCAAAAAGCAGAAGCAACCCAATCAATGGATAAATGAATAAGCAAAACGTGGTCTATACATGCAGCAGAATATTATTTAGACTTAAGAGAAAATTCTAACACATGCTACAACATGTGAACCTTGAACACAGATGAACCTTGAAGATATTGTGCTGAGTGAAATGTCAGTCACAAAAGAACAAATACTGCATGATTCCACTTATAAGAGGTACCTAGAATAGGCAAATAAGACAGAATTCCCTGGTGGCTCAACTGGTAAAGAATCTGCCTGCAACGTGGGAGACCTGGGTTCGATCCCTGGGTTGGGAAGATCCCCTGGAGAAGGGAACAGCTTCTTCTTCTACATCTCTTCTGCTCCAGTATTCTGGCCTGGAGAATTCTATGGACTGTATAGTCCATGGGTTGCAAAGAGTCAGACACGACTGAGTGACTTTCACTTTCACTTTTTCTTTCATAGAGACAGAAAATAGAATGGTGAGTGTCAGGTGATAAGGAGAGGGCGGAATGACCTACTGTCTAACTGGTATGAATTTCAATTGGGAATATGAAAATTTTCTAGAGATGGATGGCAATGATGTTTGCACAATAACATGACTATATTTAATGCCACTGAACTATATACACTTAAAAATGGTTAAAGTGGTAAATTTCATGTAATGTATATCTTATCATATTTTTTTTAAAGTTCAATTTTTGAGACTTTCCTAGTGGTCCAGTGGTTAAGATTTGATGCTGCCAATGCAGGGGGTGTGGCTTCCATACCTGGTCAAGGAACTAGGATCCCACAAGCTTCACAGAGAGGCCAAAAAATTTTCTTTTTAAAAATGTTAAAGTTCTCTTAGGTCAGACAGAGAAAGATAAATACTGTATGTAATCACTTATATGTGGAGCCTAAAAAAAAAAAAGAAAAGAAAGAAACTGGCGAATATAACCAAAAAGAAACAGACACACATATAGAGAACAAATTAGTGGTTACTAGTGGGGAGAAGGAAGCAGGAAGGGTCAAGGTTGAGGTATGGAATTAAGAGGAACAAGCTGTGATGTATAAAATAAGATACAAGGATACAACATAGGAAATACAGCCAAGATTTTATAACAACTATAAATGGAGTATAGTCTTTAAAAATTGTGAATCACTATGTTGAATCACTTAAAACTTTATAATATTATAACTCAACTATACTTCAATTTTTTTAAAGTTAAATTTCTCATTTAATAGAAGAACCTGAGCTTCAGGGGGAAGAGACTTGTCCAAGGTCACTAGACAAAGCAGAGCACACAGCTGGGAGTAGTAGAAGAGGGGTGCTGGGCATCAGGCCACAGCCCTCCTTGCTGTGATATAGTCTTTTCTCCCGGAGTGGGGCAAAGGTGGAAGCAGTGATAGGTTTTATTTTCTTGGGCCCCAAAATCACTACAGATGGTGACCGCAGCCACAAAATTAAAAGACGTTTGCTCCTTGGAAGAAAAGCTATGACAAACCTAGACAGCTTATTAAAAAGCAGAGATATCACTTTGCCGACAAAGCAAAGCTTTGTCGATATAGTCAAAGCTATGGTTTTTCCAGTGGTCATGTATGGATGTGAAAGCTGGACCATAAAGGAAGCTGAGTGCCAAAGAATTGATGCTTTAAAACTGTGGTGCTAGAGAAGACTCTTCAGAGTTCCTTGGACAGCAGGGAGATCAAACCAGTTGGAAGGACTGATTGGAAGGACTGATGCTGAAGCTGAAGCTCCAATACTTTGGCCACCTGATGCTGGGGAAGATTGAGGGCAAGAGGAGAAGGGGATGACAGAGAATGAGATGGTTGGATGGCATCACTGACTCAATGGACTAGAGTTTGAGCAAACTCTGTCTGGGAGGTAGTGAAGGACAAGGAAGGCTGGTGTGCTGCAGTCCATGGGTCACAAAGAGGCGGACACGACTGAGCAACTGAACAACAACCCCAGGACAAGAGGCCCAAAGGAGACCCCAGGGAGACTCCAGAAATCATCACCCTCCAGAGTCAGGAAGTGCTTCCATAGCAGCGCTTCTCCCTTGCCCATGGCTTTGCTATCTTCATTCCACTCTCCTCTCCCTTTTCTACCTGAACTAAATGTTCTTGATGGTTGACGCAAGCAAAGTCCTCACGGCAAGGCCCTGAGACGCAAACACAAATGGAACGGCTCCAATGGAAAATGTATGCGTCAGTGGGAATTTTCCTATTTCCCCGCCCCCCACTCTCTTGGCCCTTAACTGTTGGGATTTCATTCACAGTGGACTCTCCAGCCCTAGACTGGCTCCCAAGGCAAGACATTTGCTTTTGCATGTGCATCTTCTAAGCTTGCTGGTCATCTCCCGTGGATGCTCTGAGCTTCCTTGCTAATGGAATTCAGTTGAGCTTGAACAGTGCCTGCATTGCTGGAGGAGCATGCCCTGGCAAGCTCTAAGGGCACCTCCCGTCCGACTGAGAGAGGGCACACCCTTGGGAAACAGGTTGTTTCACCCACTGTGAAAACATCTGCTCCCTTAGAGCACTGGGTGTACTGGGGAGAGACCTCAGAGAGACCCAAGCCAAGACTCCATTTGGTCTTCAGGTAGATGAAAGCCTTAGCCCAGGGCAGGAAGGCGACAAAATGTGTTGAGAGTTCAAAAACCACTCTGAGCGCTAAGATGAACCTTCCACCAACAGAACAACTAGTGCCCTAAAGGGAAACAATTCTTTCAATCAATCTTTGGCCAACTAATATATACTGGGTGCCACCCATGGCCTGGACACTGTGTTGGCAGCTGAGATTTGCTGGTGAGTGAGAGAAGTAAGTCCCCTGCCCCCATGGAGCTTACAGTCTAGTGGAGGAAGCAGAAGATAAGTAAGGAAACAACGAAATAAGCAAGAACATTATAGAGAATTCTCTAGTGGTCCAGTGGCTGGAGCTCGGGGTTTTCTCAGCACTTTCACTGCTTGGGCCTCGGGTTCAATCTCTGGTCAGGGAACTGGGACCTCAAAAGCCACATGACATGGCCAAGAAAAAAAAATTTATAGATTATGGCAGAAAGTGAAGAGGAACTAAAAAGCCTCTTGATGAAAGTGAAAGAGATTAAGAAGCACCAGGGGAGAAAACAGTGTAGGGGTGGCAGGAGGGGGCAGCTATGCTGCTACTTTATTTTTATTTTTTTTTTATGCTGCTACTTTAGATGAGGTGGTCTGAAAAGGCCACACTGAGAAAGTGACTCTAAGCTGAGACGGAAACATAGTAAGAGGCCAAATCTGTGAAAAGCCAGAGGAACGACATATGCAAAAGTTACAAGACAGAAAAGGAATGACATGTGTGAGGACCAGAAGGGACATCAGTGTGGCTTGAAGACTGGGAGTAGAGTAAAGATAAGAGGCCAGGACATATAAGTCCTGTGGGCTACATTAAGGAGTCTGGTTTTTATTCCATTGGGAGTAAGTAAGCCTTTGAAGGTTTAAACATAGATGAAAATTGTTCTGGACAGACCTCACCTCCTTGGCTGAGACCCTCGCCTGACGATTCAACTCTCCGAATTACTAGGTCCCAGTTTTAAATTAACCCATCTCTGTCCTCCTGCTAAAGGGTAAGAATTGGACTCTCAGAAATTTCAGAGACCCATGAGATTCCTGAAAGGTCTGGACCATGTTGATCATCAACAAAGTCGATGTAAATCAACTTCCGTAAGTTTTCATTCCATTGTCTGTTTTGGAGGTGTAAGAATTCAGCACTAAAAGCCTCCTCCTGTCTGAGGTCTGACAAGCACAGAGGAGGGATCACCAGGCTCACTACATCTGGAACAGAGATCAAGCCAGCTGCTCCTGAAATTCAAAGTGTCGATTTCCTTTCTTGCCTCCTCTCAATTAACAGCGAAAGTTAAGCAATAAGGAATTGGACTGGTGAATGACACATTCATCAAAAATCTATCTGGGCACATTTTCTTTATTTGCTAAAACTATAATTAACCCTAATTAAAGGCTCACCCATCTGTTCCCCCTACCCCACCTCTACCCACCCACACCCACAGAGGAAAATCCAACCCTCTCCCCAACCTGTAACCCAGAAAAACAGAAACTGCTTTACGCGAGCATGTGGACCCAGAGCCCTTTACGGAGGAATCATCTGTGTTTTGTTCCCTGTAACACTGGCCATGGACCACAGGCCACGGAAAACAGGTTGACGTCTGGAAGAGATGTAGGAAATTTATCAGTCCCAACTGGAAAGGTGGGATGCTGGCCCATTTTCCTTCCTACCAAAGATTGTCTTTCTTTGGTTGCTCCAAGAATTCCTGGCTCCTGCTTGACTTCTTTATTTTCTTTCATTTGTCCCATGAATATTTATTGAGCAGTTAATATATGTCATGCAAAAATGTCTTGCCAGGTTCTTTACATTTGAACATTTCTTGGATTTCTTTCCTTGTTCTAAATAGATATTTATTTTGTGTTCTTGATACATACTTAATTTTATATATATTTTTTAAAGAGGGCCCCCAAATTGTGTATCTTCAAAGCCTGCATCTACCCTACCTAATCAGGTTCTTTACATTTGAACATTTCTTGGATTTCTTTCCTTGTTCTAAATAGACATTTATTTTGTGTTCTTGATACATACTTAATTTTATATATTTTTTTAAAGACGGCCCCCAAATTGTGTATCTTCAAAGCCTGCATCTACCCTGCCCAATCAGTGCAAAATGTGGCTCCTCCACCATGAGGTAAATGCGAGTCCAGCGTCCCCTCCCCACTCACTGCTCCTCCCTCACCAAGAGCTCCAAGCCCAACTATAGTAGTAGTGTAGTATTAGTTGTTCAGTCAAGTCCAACTCTTTGCAACCCCATGAACTGTAACCTGCCAGGCTCCTCTGCCCATAGGATTCTCCAGGCAAGAATACTGGAGTGGGTTGCCATTTCCTTCTCCAGAGGATCTTCCCAACCCAGGGATCGAACCCAGGTCTCCTGCCTTGTAGGCAGATTCTTTACTGTCTGAACTAAAGGGAAGTCTGGTAATTCATCAAAACCCCCACATTTATTGAGTAGTTCCTGTATACCAGGAACTACATGTTGCCAGTCCTAGGACCTTCTACCTAGGACAAGAAGCAGAGCATCCCAGAGTCTGCCAATGAAAAGATAATCATTAGTGAGCTCCTGAAAGGAAGGATGCAGAGTACATCATGAGAAATGCTGGGCTGGAGGAAGCAGAAGCTGGAATCAAGATTGTCGGGAGAAATATCAATAACCTCAGATATGCAGATGACACCACCCTTATGTCAGACAGTGAAGAAGAACTAAAGAGCCTCTTGATGAAAGTGAAAGAGGAGAGTGAAAAAGTTGGCTTAAAGCTCAACATTCAGAAAATTAAGATCATGGCATCTGCTCCTGTCACTTCATGGCAAATAAATGGGGAATCAGTGGAAACAGTGACAGACATTATTTTGGGGGGCTCCAAAATCACTGCAGGTGGTGATTGCAGCCATGAAATTAAAAGACGATTACTCCTTGGAAGGAAAGTTATGACCAATCTAGACAGCATATTAAAAAGCACAGACATTACTTTGCCAACAAAGGTCTGTCTAGTCAAGGCTATGGTTTTTCCAGTGGTCATGTATGGATGAGAGAGTTGGACTGTGAAGAAAGCTGAGCGCCGAAGAACTGATGCTTTTGAATTGTGGTGTTGGAGAAGACTCTTGAGAGTCCCTTGGACTGCAAGGAGATCCAACCAGTCCATCCTAAAGGAGATCAGTCCTAGGTGTTCATTGGAGGGACTGAGGGTGAAGCTGAAACTCCAATACTTTGGCCACCTGATGCGAAGAGCTGACTCATTTGAGAAGACCCTGATGCTGGGAAAGATTGGGGGCAAGAGGAGAAGGGGACGACAGAGGATGAGATGGTTGGATGGCATCACCGACACAATGGACATGGGTTTGAGTAAACTCCAGGAGTTGGTGATGGACAGCGGGGCCTGGCGTGCTGCGGTTCATGGGGTTGCAAAGAGTCGGACACAACTGAGCAACTGAACCGAACTGAACTGAAAGGAAGGAAGGAAGGAAGAAATATGCAGAGGTTATCAAGGCAAATGCCTCTCAGATAAAAGCCATATAGAGCCAGCTCACAGTGAAGATATTACAAGATTGTTTACACATCTCAATCTCATCCTGCATGACTATTTCTAACAACCATAACCATAGGGAAATATCTCTGTAGTGAAGAATGCTAGTTGTCTGCCAAAAATCCATCCCCTCCCCCTTCCATAGACATAGATTTTAGACCAACCGTAGGAACACCTGTATAGAGATTCCACTTCCCAGCCTCCATTGCAGCTGGCGTTATGGCTAGGTTCACCGATGGAACAGGAGCTGGAGAGATGTGTGTACCTCAGGCCTGGTTTGCTTTTTATAAGAAATTTCTTCCCTGGACTTTCTTCTATCCCCTCCCTGCCAGCTGGAAAGTGACAGATCTCACCGTTACACATGTGGATGAGAACAATGCATCAGCCAGAAGTTCCCAGACTTTCCAGTTCATAGCACTCTTAATGTCTCAGTAATTTTATTATGGTGCCCCTGGGCCAAAAGAAAGAGCTAATAGTTCTGTTTTTTTAAGTCGTTTTGTCCAAACAACAGAAGTAATAAGTACTCGTGGGCTGGCCGCTTAGTGTTCAAGAGCTGTCAAGGGTCTGAGATTTTATCCTATTTGTAAACTAACGAGTTAGCCAGCCACACTTTCATGGACGTTGGCAGAAGATGTGAGACGCTTGGGTCAGAGACCAAGGAGTGTGGCAGCAATAGTCAGCCTGTCACCGCTGGCTCTGATTTCCCGAGCCCCAGTTCCCATGGAGCTATGTGCAGAGAGCAGTGAGACACCTGCATAGCCAGCAGGTTGTGTTACAGGAGAGGTAACCTGGATCTTAGGTTCCCGAGCTTTGGCAACTTGAATCTTTTATAATGGGTAGTAAGCCTGCCTGATCTTTGCCCTAAAGGGAGATGTTATGTCCATTATACTAGACAGTAAGCAGATCCACTCTTCGTTCCAGAGAGAGTAACTTTCTCTGTCTTACAAGCCTATTAGTTATACAAGCATCCTTGAAAAGATAGTCTGGATCAAAGATAGTCACTGCCTCTGCTTACAATACATGCAAAACCATGAGAGATTCATGGCAAATTGTCTCCCAACATTTAGCTGACATTTGTAAGAAGTAATATGCATACATTGAAAGACAAATATTTTACTTTAGCAACTGCAATCACGTGGTGATAGAATATGTACACCTACAGGTCACTGCACAACTCCTCAAACCCTGGAATCAAATCGGACACCACTACCCCATCTTCTGTTCCACACTGACTTTCTCAGAGTTCCTGTTTTTTATTACAGCAACCACCAAAAACCTAGATTCAGCGGTATCTCATGTCATCAGAAGGAAATCAGTGCTACCTGATGTTGAGATTGTGAATCTCCAGCTAGTGGTCTGTGTGGTATACGTTACATGCTGAGGGTCACCATGTTTTCCTCAAAATGTTGATGCATCCTTTGAGTTCACTGATGCTCTTTGGGACAACTTGGGAACCACAGTCCTAAGCGGTGGTGGAAGAAGGATTGATTCTGAATGACCTCTCAGACTAGTGGTGTCTTGGTAGTGTAGACTAAATGGTTGTTTTATCAGAGAGAAATAAACTTCTATCTTCTTTCAGCCAGGTTTGTGGAAGCCCTTGTTGCAGTGGCAGAGTCTTTATCCTAACTAGTACAATCTCCTAATAAATGTGACTGTGTCTCAGTGTGGTATTTGATGACATGTTCTTACATGGTGAGAAACAGTATTCACTGTGTGTTTCTTTTGTCTTTCCAGCCTCAGTCATCACCTCAATCCACAAGTATTGAGCCCGTGCTATGCCCTGGCACTGGGCCAAGCATCCTTTCAAGTCCAAGTCCACTCCTATGTTCCTCAGTCCCCTCAGCTGCAGACCAGCTCCTTGACCATTTAGACACACCTAAGCGAGTCCCCTCCCCATTTAGCAAGTAAGGTCTGGAAGTTGCATTGATGCTTTACTCCTAGGAGTAACTGGTTTGCCTTCATTGCTGGCTGGGCTTGGACCTGGAACTCAGTGATAAGAACCTAGGTGATCTGGGGACTTCCCTGATGGCCCAGTGGATAAGCCTTTATGCTCCAAATGCAAGGGGCCTGGGTTTGATCCCTGGCTGAGAAACTAAGATCCCACACACTGCAACTAAGCCTGTGTGTTGCAACTAAAAAAGCCCACGTACTGCAACAAAGACTCAACATAACCAAAATAAGTAATAGTAAAAAAAAAAAAAAAACTTGGGTGATCTGAACTGAAAAGCATGGATCAGTCCTTTTTGGCCAGTCTGGTTAAGACTAAGAAACTTCAGACTGAAAGCCAATCTGACATATCCAGCAAGCATGTTAGGTAAAATTTGCATCAGGTCAAAGTGAATCTTGAAAATTTCTTATCACTCAGAAAATACTGCGTACATATAGTCAGGTATATGCTCTCTTAACGATAATATGCATGTATCAATGTGAAACATACACCTTGCTTATATGATAAAAGTTACAGATAAGAAGGGTATTTCAGGATGTTTACATAAGAGAGGGCAAAGGAGAAAAAGGCAAGTGTTGTTGAATTTACATAAGTTAACTGTGTGCAGAATATAGCGCCCATTATACTTTACGTAATTTAATTTCATACTTTCAGCAACACAGAAAGGTGGTCACCATCAGCCTCATTTTGTAGAAAAGTTACAGGCTCAGAAAGGTCAAGTGATGCTCCCAAAGTCACGCAGCAAGTAAGCACTGGAGACAGGAAGCTAGATTTTCCTGGCACTAAAGGCATTTTTTCACCTTCAGCACAGTGCCCTGCTTCCTGATCTCTGCCCAAACAACGCTCAGGAGCCCCTCAATTTATGAACATCATGATCTTGCCCCAAATCGCCCTAGATTTGCCCTGGTCTTGTCTATGTGAATGTTAAATATGTATGTTTAACATGAATGTTTAAATGATATGTAACAGATAACCTCATGTTGCATGTCACCACTATCTATGGTGAAACAGATCACCAGCCCAGGTGGGATGCATGAGACAAGTGCTCGGGCCTGGTACACTGGGAAGACCCAGAGGAATCGGGTGGAGAGGGGGCCTGGTGCACTGGGAAGACCCAGAGGAATCGGGTGGAGAGGGAGATGGGAGGGGGGATCGGGATGGGGAATAAGTGTAAATCTATGGCTGATTCATATCAATGTATGACAAAACCCACTGAAATGTTGTGAAGTAATTAGCCTCCAACTAATAAAAAAAATTAAAAAAAAAAAAGATAACCTCATGTTGTTGGTATATTTAGGGAGACAGAGGAGAAAACAGCCTCTCCAACCAAAACCCAAATTCACAATATCACTCAAAATTAACATTTAAAAACAAAATAAAGCCCTAAAATATTCCTTTTGAGTTGGACTATTTCTATTACTTTTTATCCAAACTTTGGATGGATTTCAGTCATTTATAAACCTCTTATGAAACTAGGTTGCGGACCAGAAAATGTGATGACCAAAAAAGGAAAAGAAAATGTGATGACTTTTCCCCATGTAGAGTAGGGGAACTGGATTTTAGCCTCTGAATAAATTTTGAAATGTTAAAGAACAGTTCTCTCCATAAATCATGACCCAGAAAATTCTTCCCACTGGTCTGGGAAAGCAGATGTGGCAAGTTATCTTCTGTCTATGACTTTGGGTGTTAGAAATATATATTTTTGTGAGAAATCAAAGTCCAAGACCTGGGCTTTATACCGCCTATGTGCTGCAGGAACTCTAGGCATATAGGGTAATAAATTAGTATAAAAACTGGTCAGAACCATTGAAACTCTCTGGGGTCTGACCAAATCAAATAGGAAATTGCTCAGTAGAGACATTTCCATTATCCAGGGCTCATGAGAAATTCATAGTAAAAATAATTTTTGCCTGAAGATGAGTTTACAACCAAAACCTCGCATCACATTCATGTGATTTTCAGCACTCATAGGAAGAGTTGGCAGCAACAACAAACAGGAGACTTAGAATCTCAGAATTAGAAATAGTCTGAAGGATGGAAAGAATTTGATTATTGCTTTTACATAGAATTTTATTATAGCCTCTTTATGGAGCTAACAGTTACTTGTGGAGATCTACTGAGTTTACCTAAGTGCAGAAAGAAATCACAGCCCAACTTTCAAAACAGGGGCACTGGAGCCCTGAATCTCACAGGGCCAGGATAATTTGACTCCCATATTTGGAGAGTAGAATTAAGGGTTTATTGAAACCCAGGAATTCTCTTAGAGTCAGAAGCCTGGGTCTCAGCCTTTTTGCTACATCATCATCACTTGCTCCAAACAAATGTGAGGATTATGCGTAGGAAGGAGACAGGAATGGAAGATTTTTCTCTCCATGTTTCTATGTTCTATCAAAGGGAGAGTGAAAGTGTACTTTCCAAATTCATTTTTATTTGATAAAATGAATTAAATTGCAAACAATTTTTCTTTTTTTATAATTTATTTTATTTATTTACTTTTGGTTACACCGGGTCTTCGTTGCTGTTTTCTCTAGCTGGAACGAGCAGGGCTACCCTTCCCTGTGGTATGCGGGCTTCTCTGTTGCAGAGCACAGGCTCTAGGCGTGCAAGCTTCAGTAGTTTCACTGCTCGGGCTTAGGTGCTTCATGGCATGTGGCATCTTCCTGCACCAGGGATCAAATCCATGTCCCCTGGATTGGCAGGCAAATTCTTATCCACTGTACCACCAAGGAAGCCCCACAAACCACATTTCTATGAATTGGAAAGAGAAAGACTCTGAACTAGGGCTTATTTTATGTATAAAAGTTAATTTTAATCAAGCTGTTAATATGTGTGCTAAAAAAGTTTTTTAAAACACATTCATTGTCAATTAATTTGAAGAGCAAGTACTTTGAGAGCAACTGACAACCTAATTCAGAAATGAACATTTTATTCCACAATAATTCTTTGCACTTAAAGCATAAGCTCATTATTAAATTACCCAGTTGTTTTCCACACAGATATCAAAGGATTAGAATATGTTATCAGTGTTACCTGGGACAATTATACTTCATATTCTTGCTGAAATATTTATGACCCAACTACAGAAGAAGAATTCTGACTTTTATTCATTAGCTGGAGGTAGCTTAAATAAATTTCTCTATTCCTAGTTTTTCAATGACAGAACTTGAAAACCATTAGACTTGGCTGGCAGAGCAAATGGCCTTGGATTTGGTCCCGGATAATGGTTCAGTCGTGGGATCGGGAGGACCAACTTGTTTTTCAGGCTCTGCACCACCCCTTCCACCCACTTGTCCCCCCATCATGCAGGTCATTCACCCTGCTTCTCTGCCCTCACGGCCCCCTCCTATGGGGCATTTGCTAAATCTGGTTTCCCTATAAAACAAATGCATTTATTATTATAAGTCAATATATTTCTTAAAGATAAAATATTTTTAAAACATACTTTTTCTTTTTTTTTTTTTTATTAGTTGGAGGCTAATTACTTCACAACATTTCAGTGGGTTTTGTCATACATTGATATGAATCAGCCATAGATTTACACGTATTCCCCATCCCAATCCCCCCTCCCACCTCCCTCTCCACCCGATTCCTCTGGTCTTCCCAGTGCACCAGGCCCGAGCACTTGTCTCATGCATCCCACCTGGGCTGGTGATCTGTTCACCATAGATAGTATACATGCTGTTCTTTTGAAACATCCCACCCTCACCTTCTCCCACAGAGTTCAAAAGTCTGTTCTGTATTTCTGTGTCTCTTTTTCTGTTTTGCATATAGGGTTATCGTTACCATCTTTCTAAATTCCATATATATGTGTTAGTATGCTGTAATGTTCTTTATCTTTCTGGCTTACTTCACTCTGTATAATGGGCTCCAGTTTCATCCATCTCATTAGAACTGATTCAAATGAATTCTTTTAACGGCTGAGTAATATTCCATGGTGTATATGTACCACAGCTTCCTTATCCATTCATCTGCTGATGGGCATCTAGGTTGCTTCCATGTCCTGGCTATTATAAACAGTGCTGCAATGAACATTGGGGTGCACGTGTCTCTTTCAGATCTGGTTTCCTCAGTGTGTATGCCCAGAAGTGGGATTGCTGGGTCATATGGCAGTTCTATTTCCAGTTTTTAAAAGAATCTCCACACTGTTCTCCATAGCGGCTGTACTAGTTTGCATTCCACCAACAGTGTAAGAGGGTTCCCTTTTCTCCACACCCTCTCCAGCATTTATTGCTTGTAGACTTTTGGATAGCAGCCATCCTGACTGGCGTGTAATGGTACCTCATTGTGGTTTTGATTTTCATTTCTCTAATAATGAGTGATGTTGAGCATCTTTTCATGTGTTTGTTAGCCATCTGTATGTCTTCTTTGGAGAAATGTCTGTTTAGTTCTTTGGCCCATTTTTTGATTGGGTCATTTATTTTTCTGGAATTGAGCTGCAGGAGTTGCTTGTATATTTTTGAGATTAATCCTTTGTCTGTTGCTTCGTTTGCTATTATTTTCTCCCAATCTGAGGGCTGTCTTTTCACCTTACTTATAGTTTCCTTTGTTGTGCAAAAGCTTTTAAGTTTCATTAGGTCCCATTTGTTTATTTTTGCTTTTATTTCCAATATTCTGGGAGGTGGGTCATAGAGGATCTTGCTGTGATTTATGTCAGAGAGTGTTTTGCCTATGTTCCCCTCTAGGAGTTTTATAGTTTCTGGTCTTACATTGAGATCTTTAATCCATTTTGAGTTTATTTTTGTGTATGGTGTTAGAAAGTGTTCTAGTTTCATTCTTTTACAAGTGGTTGACCAGTTTTCCCAGCACCACTTGTTAAAGAGGTTGTCTTTTTTCCATTGTATATCCTTGCCTCCTCTGTCAAAGATAAGGTGCCCATAGGTTCGTGGTTTTATCTCTGGGCTTTCTATTCTGTTCCATTGATCTATATTTCTGTCTTTGTGCCAGTACCATACTGTCTTGATGACTGTGGCTTTGTAGTAGAGTCTGAAGTCAGGCAGGTTGATTCCTCCAGTTCCATTCTCTCTCAAGATTACTTTGGCTATTCGAGGTTTTTTTGTATTTCCATACAAATTGTGAAATTCTTTGGTCTAGTTCTGTGAAAAATACCGTTGGTAGCTTGATAGGGATTGCATTGAATCTATAGATTGCTTTGGGTAGAATAGCCATTTTGACAATATTGATTCTTCCAATCCATGAACACGGTAAAAACATACTTTTTCTTTAGAAATTATTTCTCTAATAGACTGAGAGTCCTATGAAATTAGTCATTGTTTTACTAGAAGCAAGTATTACTTTTTTATAGAAACTTCTTGTTTCAATCCTATTTCTATTTTATTTTATTTATTTATTTGCAGCACACAGGATCTTCACTGTATTATGCAGGATCTCCACAGCATGCAAGCTCAGTAGTTGTGATATCAGGGCTTAGTTGCTCCGTGGCATGTGGGATCTTAGTTCCCAGACCAGGGATCAAAATTGTGTCCCTTGTATTGCAAGGCTAATTCTTAACCATTGAACCATGTGTATTAATTTTAAACATGAATTATTGCTAAATGTCTACGTTAGGGGACAAGTAAAAAGCAAGTTGTTAGTTACTAATACACAAAGAAAGAATAAGGGCACTCACTATATGGATACAAAAATTTCTCAGAGATATACTGTAAACAAAACAAAAGCAAGTTGAAAAAACACTGTAACACTAGAATATCAATTAAACACCAGTGAGAATGACTAAATTATAACTATATCTGTCAATATGGAAGAGTCTCACAAACATAATGTTGAAAGAATCTAGGCACAATTATTCTTATTGAATAATTTGATTTATATAAGGTATACAGACTGCAAAAGTAACCTATGCTGTTAAAAGCCAAGGTTGCCTTATTTGTATAAAGTATGAAGACAGCAAAAGTATACTGTTAAAAATCAAAACAGTAGAATCTTGAAGGATGCAGTGACTGGAAAGGACATTGAGGGGGCCGTGAGGTTCAGATAGTTATGTTCTTGAGCTCAGTTCTGGTAACATAAATGTGTCCAGTGTATGAAAACTGAGGTGTGCACAATTCTTTATGTCAAAGGATAAATTAAGTTGGAATAAAATAAATTCAATTAAAGAGTTTTTTAAGTGTTTGTAGAATGCTGCCATTTGTGCAGAAAACATCTCTGGAAGTATAATAAGATACAAAGCGCCCCTCTGTTTCCTATGAACAGCAAACAGTATAGTAAGGACACAGACTGGGCGACTAGAGGACGGAAAGAAGAGGAAATTTCTATGTTTACACTCTTATACTTTTTCATTTGACTCTATCACCTATTCAAAAACAACTTTTTCTGACAGTTTTTTTTTTTTTAATTATTTTTAAGAGTAAATTTACACTGGCTTGGTGCTCAACACAATCACATTGCTTTGGGAATTCCCTGGTGGTCCAGGGGTTAGGGCTCACTTTCACTGCTTCCACTGCTGGGCCCAGGTTCAACCCCTGGTTGGAAAACTAAGATCCAGCAGGTGGCATGGCACAGTCAAAACAAAATGAAACAAAATTACATTGTTTTAATTTTTTATTGAAGCATAGTTGATTTACAGTGATGTCCTAGTTTCAGGGGTGCAGTCTAGTGATTCAGGGATGTGTGTATCCTTTATATATATATATATTCTTTTTCAGATTTTTTTCCATTATAGGTTATTACTAGATATTGAATATTGTTCCCTGTGTTATACAGTAGGACCTTGCTGTTTATCTATTTTATATATTGTGTGTATATGTTAATCCCAAACTTTAATTACCTCCACCACCCCACTTTCCATTTTGGTAAAACCATAAATTTGTTTTCTATGTCTGTTTCTGTTTTGTAAATAAATTCATTTGTATCATTTTTTTAGCTTTAAGTAATATCAAACTATACTTGTCTTTCTCTAACTTATTTCACCTAGTATGATAATCTCTAGATCCATTCATGTGCTGCAGATGGCATTATTTCATTCTTTTTGATGGCTGAATAATCTATTGTGTGTGTGTGTGTGTGTGTGTGTAGACGATATGCAATATACACCATGTCTTTTAAAAAATCTGTTACTTTTCCCATATGATTTTTTAGTTGATATATTTTCATTTTTATTCTTTTTTTTTTTTTGACCACATAGCATGTGAGATCTTAGTTCCCTGACCAGCGATTGAACCTGAACCTACTGCAGTGAAAACATGAAATCTTAACCACTGAACCACTGGGGAAGTCCCCCACATTTTCTTTATCCATTCATCAGACAATGGAGACTTCAGTTGTTTCTGTATCTTGGCTACTGTAAATAGTGCTAATGTGAACATTGGGGTGCATGCATCTTTTAAAGTTAGAGTTTTCATTTTTCCTGGGCCCAGAAGTGGGATTGCTGGGCCATATGGCAACTCTATTTTTAGTTTTTTTTTTTTTTTTTCCCATTTATTTTTATTAGTTGGAGGCTAATTACTTTACAATATTGTAGTGATTTTTGCCATACATTGACATGAATCAGCCATGGATTTACATGTGTTCCCCATCCCGATCCCCCCCCACCTCCCTCCCCATTCCCATCCCTCTGGATCTTCCCAGTGCACCAGCCTGAGCACTGTCTATGCATCCAACCTGGCTGGCGGGCTGTTTGACGCTTGATAATATACATGTTTCAATGCTATTCCTTCAGATCATCCCACGCCTTGCATTCTCCCACAGAGTCCAAAAGTCTGTTCTGTACATCTGTGTCTCTTTTTCTGTCCTGCATATAGGGTTATCGTTACCATCTTTTTAAATTCCATATATATGCGTTAGTATACTGTATTGGTCTTTATCTTTCTGGCTTACTTCACTCTGTATAATGGGCTCCAGTTTCATCCATCTCATTAGAACTGATTCAAATGAATTCTTTTTAACGGCTGAGTAATATTCCATGGTGTATATGTACCACAGCTTTCTTATCCATTCATCTGCTGATGGGCATCTAGGTTGCTTCCATGTCCTGGCTATTATAAACAGTGCTGCGATGAACATTGGGGTGCACGTGTCTCTTTCAGATCTGGTTTCCTCAGTGTGTATGCCCAGAAGTGGGATTGCTGGGTCATATGGCAGTTCTATTTCCAGTTTTTTAAGAAATCTCCACACTGTTCTCCATAGTGGCTGTATTAGTTTGCATTCCCACCAACAGTGTAAGAGGGTTCCCTTTTCTTCACACCCTCTCCAGCATTTATTGCTTGTAGACTTTTGGATAGCAGCCATCCTGACTGGTGTGTAATGGTACCTCATTGTGGTTTTGATTTGCATTTCTCTGATAATGAGTGATGTTGAGCATCTTTTCATGTGTTTGTTAGCCATCTGTATGTCTTCTTTGGAGAAATGTCTATTTTTAGTTTTTTAAAGAGCCTCCATTCTGTTCTCCATAGTGGCTGCACCAACTTACATTCCCTCAACAGTATAGGAGGGTTGCCTTTTCTGCACACACTCTCTAGTATGTTTTTATTTGTAGACTTTTTGATGATGGCCACTCTGACTGGTGTGAGGTAATACATCACTGTAGTTTTGATTTGCATTTCTCTAATAATTAGCAATCTTTTCATGTACCTCTTGGTCCTCTGAATATCTTCTTTGAAGAAGTGTCTATTAGGTCTTCTGCCCATGTTTTGATTGGGTTGTTTGGGTTTTTTTTATATTGAGCTGTATGAGCTGTTTGTGTATTTTGGAAATTAAGCTCTTGTCAATCACATAGCTTGCTAGTATTTTTTCCCATTCTGTGGATTGTCTTTTCATCTTGTTTATGGTTTCCTTTGCTGTGCAAAAGCTTGTAAGCTTGATTAGGCCCATTTTGTTTATTTTTGCTTTTATTTCTTTTGCCTTGGGAGACTGACTTCAGAAAATATTGGTACAATTTATGTCAGAGAATGTTTTGTTGAGGGTCTCTTCTAGGAGTTGTGTGCTGTCATGTCTTATATTTAAGCCTTTAAGCCATTTTGAGTTTATTTTTGTGAATGATGTGAGGGAGGGTTCTAACTTCAGTGATTTATATGTGGCTGTCCAGCTTTCCCAACATCACTTGCAGAAGAGACTGTCTTTTCTCCATTGTATATTCTTGCCTCCTTTGTTGAGGATTAATTGACCGTAGGTGTGTGGTTTTATTTCTGGGCTCTCTGTTCTGTTCCATTGATCCGATCACGTTGTTTTCAATACAGTCTTTTATTTGGGAATTTTCTGCAGCACCCAAAATTACATCATCATAAACGGTGTCTCAAGGTACCATTATTTAAAAATTGCTGCATTCTGAGATAATTGGTTTTCCAGGTGAAGAATATATTGCAATACAAATTATCAATAGAAAACAGATTTTCACAGAGTCTTCACATCTTGTTGAAGAGAATGTTTTAGATAAAGAAGACTGTTTCGAGAAGCTCAAGAGCAATTGGGAGGCAGTGTATAATGGGATTTCATCTTACGGTCTCTAAAAAGAAAAACTGGCCCTGCTCTCCCCGTGCATTTGAATCTGTTAGGAACCCTGGCAGACGAGTTGTCCACACTGTGTGTACGTGAGACTGTGGATCCATGTTTTTTCCAGTTTGAATTCAATCTCCAACCATCATGAGGCTCTTCACACACCATTCGTATCAGTTGTTGGGGTGGTCCACCCGACATCTCCATGCCTGCATGAGGGCTGAGGAACCCCTTGAAGAGGACTCCTCCCAAAGGAACCAGGAACCAGACAAAACAAGTTTGTGCAGAAGAGAGTCATGATGTCAAGTTGAGTTTGGTGACTGCCACTCAGTTTGGTGTCTCGGCCCAGGATTTCTATATATTTACGTCTGAGAGCAATGGGAGCAACAGCTGAAAGTGCTTTCAGCTAAAAAACACTCACCTAATTGAATGAAAATAAAAAACTCTATGGGATGGTGAAAAAATACAAGCAAGACTATTGGTCATAATGCTTCCTGAGACTGCTGCTAAAATGACCACTTCTGGGTAGATGAACACAAGAGAAATTTCTTGTGTCATAGTTCTGGAGGCCAGAAGTCTGAAATCAAGATGTCAGCAGGACTGCACCCCCACCCGAGACCTTAGGGGACCATCCATTCCTGCCCCTTCCATCTTCGGATGGCTGCCCTGGCACCTCTGGACTTGTGGCCTATTCAATCCAAATCTGTCTCCATGCCCCCTCTCCTTTCTATGTCTGTCTCTTCTCCTCTGTTGTGTTTATTTTATAAGGATGTGTGCATGAGTGCTAAGTCACTTGTGTCTGACTCTTTTGTGACTCTATGGACTGTAGCCCTCCAGGCTCCACTGTCCATGGGATTCTCCAGGCAAGAATACTGGAGTGGGTTGCCATGCCCTTCTCCAGGGGATCTTCCCAACCCAGGAACTGAACCCGGGTCTCCTGTGTCTCCTGCATTGGCAGGTATATTCTTAACCACTAGCACCACTTAGGAAGCCCCATATGGTTGCAGTTAGGGCCCACTAGGATGAACACCTCCTCTCAAAATTCTTAATTTAATCACATCTGCAAAGACCTTTTTTACCCCCAATAAGAAAACATTCACAGATTCCAGAGATTTAATGTGGATATCTTTGGGGGGCTACTTTTTGGCTTACTCCATGACTCTTAAATACCCTAAAAAAGAGTAAAATTTAAAGTGGAAGAGGAGGTACTCTCCCCCTGCCTTGCCCTGCACTTCAGTAGTGCGGGGGACAGTGCAGAATCCTGGCGTCAAAGCCCAGGGACATACACTGTAATTGAGCTGACTTAATCTTAAGGACCCAAGAGAAGCTCCCAGTGGGCCTCCAGAATTATTTAAGATGAGGAGGGTGCAGGACTTTGCACAGGGCCAAGATCCTGCATTAACAAGAGAGGCAAGAAAACCCTATGACTTTACTATTTGAACAGGTTTGTATGTAACAAGGCCAGTACATAAAGCCTGGGGCTGTCTTGGAGGAGGTACAAAAGAGGCCCCCTCCACTCCCTCCTTTGAAGCTGTTGATCCAACTGGTCAACCTCTTGAAAGGGACTCAACTCCTGGCTTCTAGGCCTGCAGCGTGCTCTGCCTCTGGGGGAAAAGCCAGTTTGGTGCTCGTCAAGGCTTCACTGCCCAACCTCTGGCAGCTTGATCCTTCAGGCCAGTCCTGGGGTCGGGATGGTGTGTTCCAGACCCAGCCTGGGGTGAGTTACAAAGATCTCCCCTGCAGTATCTCAAATCAGCTTGGGCTCTGGGGGATGCAGGATGGAAATGGCCAAAGACCGAGGCTGTACACCAAGCCAGAGGGAGAATGTTGGCAGTTTGGAGGCGCATGCAGTGGGATACACTAAGACATAGTCCGGGGGGTCCTCCGTACTCAGGCCTGCAGGCAGCACCAGCATGTCAAACAGCCTGAGAGCTATGGGCAGAAAGGGGAAAATGGTAGGGATGGTCGGGCTTGACACTGTTGAACCCTTAGCTGAGTATCTGGGAAGTTTGGGGATCTCTGAGCAGAACCTGAACTTTATTTTTATTTTGCTTTTAAGAAAGAACAAGTACAATCATGTTACTGTCTTTTTTTCCTGCTGGCCTGTTGCTTGAGAGAATTCAATGCATCTGCCCCAAACACTCAAGTAGCTAAGGAGTGTCCTGGCAGCCAACCATTCTGTTCCGCCCTGATAGTGTGAAGCCCCTTGTCAGACCATCAAGGGGGAGGGATGCAGGTTGAAATCTCGCATCCCTGGAGCTTTGTGTTTGGTCCTGAAGCATGAAAGACTGCTGCAGTGATAAAAAAGCCCAGGTGGGGGTTCAGGTACTAAGGGCCAGGGCTTGATTTTCAGTGATAAGATTTGGAGGGGGTGGATTTAGTGCAAAGAACTGGGTTTTACTTGCTAGGAGCCTGTTCAGCTCTTCAAAGGCTAAACCTAGGTGCCTTTTTTTTTTTTTTTTAATATGGTTGTTTGTTTTGATCTCCAGCTTCCTGCAGTATCAGTTTCTGTCAGACCAGTTTGTTAAAAAAGCACTTTGAGTAAATACCAGGGGCCAGAATGAAAGTCAAATAGGGAGTCAAAAGTGTTTTGTTTTCATATAACTTGAATTTAATTCTCACTCAGGGTTAAACAAACCTCTCTTCAGAATAAAGAATGCCCATTGACTTGGGCAAAGTTTCAGAGTTGGGGAAGAAGCAGTGATAGCCCTGGAGTTGAAGACCCACCCTATGGTACTGGAGGCATTTGGTTGCAACTGTGGGCTTTAAAACACCAAGAGGGGACCTCCCTGGTGGTCCAGTGCTTAAGACTTCATGGTTCCAGTGCAGGGGGCACAGGTTCGATCCCTGGTCGAGGAACTAAGATCCCATGTGTCATGTGGCATGACCAAGAAAAAAAAAATAGAAAAGAGTCATACCTTTTTTATAAACTATGTTCCTGAAAAGTTTTTAAACTGATTTCTATTCACAATGTAATAGATGAGCTCTCCAAAGAAGTTTCAGCAGAAAGCTTCATAAAGCAAGGTGCTGGCAGGGCCAGGGTTAGAGTGAAGTAAGGAAGAGGTGGCCCAAAAACTCAGCAATTAGTATCAATAACATGTTAATGCAATATTCTAACAAATCAAAATTAATGCAAAAAATCCATGGTGAATAAAGTTGGCAAAATTTTAAATGAAGACAGTTCCTGTCTATGACTTTTCTTTTTCCAGCAAGTTAAAAAGATTTCTTACAAATTTCAGGTTTCATATGAAGTCCAGAACCCAGGGCTTATCAAGGGCAATTACGCTGTGTCCATGACGCTTTCTTCTCTGAGGTTTCAAGCACCTGCAACTGCTTCAAATGGAGATAAGGTTACCTCTTCTCTGATTGAAAGATGGAGAAAAATTTTCAGGTATCAACTCCCATGATACCTTCATCACTCACTGCCTTGATAAAAGTAAGCCAATTTTTTTGTCTCCACTGAATGCAAATACCTTAATGACTGTTGATGTATTCAATGACAGTGCCTATGCATTTATCACATGTTCTTAGTATGTCTACCTGTATTGCTGGATTAATTTGAAAGCCTCCCTGGGGTAGACTTTCAACTGAAGTCTACAGTGGACAGTTAGACATACAGGCTGGACAACAGTGATGATGATCAGCGACACGCTAGTAACCACCAGTCATAGAGTAGAATTGTTTCATGAAACCTACATGAGGACCACTGTGTGATGAGCAGTGCAGAGACCCAGGTGGGGGCAGAAGCAGAAAATAAAATAGGTTTTAATCCACTTTGACTGTATGTGGAAGCCTGGGCTGACATTCTCAAGAAAGTACTACTGGTATTTATTTTTTTTCTGTGGTTCCTTTTGCCCAGTAGGTAGAAAGTCTTCTCCTTGGGCAGAGACCTATTGTGCAATGATGAATGGAAGGGTGGTGTGCTGGACATTTTCCATTCTTTTTTACCAGATGCACTTTCTGGCCCATACTGTGCTTTAGTTCGGTAGTCTTTATGAACTTTATCCACAAGGTATCCCTGCCTTCGAGTTGTTAGGAGAGTGGAAAACAGTAGCACAAGTTGGATGAGGGAGAAGAGAAAAGTTGGGGTATTTAGTCCCCTGGCTCTCTTTTTGTTGGGCTTCAGATCGGCTGCATTTCTCTCCTGAAGGACACTGTTCAGTCCCTCTTCTCAGCTGTTCTCTCTGAGTTTCGTAACTACTCCCTCCCCCTGTCTCTTTAGACCTGGGATGGGGGTGATCTAACCCTGAGAGGTATCAGCATCACTTGTTGGTTTTCTTCACCCTACCCACACCTTTTTAAACAGCCTTATATTAAGCCCCCTTCCTCCACTGACCTTTGTTGGTGTGGCCTCTGTCGGGGGCAGGACAGTGACTGAAGCAAGCCGTAGGTGCCTGTCACCCAGCAAAGGTGGGACACAGCCCAGGCCTGGGGACCCCCCGCTCTGGCAGTGGCCTTTCCGCTTAGAGAATAAAGCAGCCCTGCCTGGCATTTCCTGGTTTTAGATCCTGCGCACAGTCAAGTGTAGCTGTGAATGAGTGAGCTGTTGGAAGATTAAAGAACAGAGAATCCCCATCAGCATCATCTCTGCATCCTTGAATTTAAAATACTTATTCAAGAATGAGGAGCTTAACCGGATTCCCAAGAATGATATCCAATCGCCGGCCAGTGACAGGGGAAAGCCCTTAGTCAGCATACATAAACACAGCTCCAACAACTGTGTCTCTAGTAAGTTTTCTGCCGTATTCCAAAGTCGACGTTCCAGGTCCCAGACAAGATGCTCAGTGTCTACACAGCTGTGAAGACTCTGATACCGAAGGATCAGGGGACTATTCTGTGCTCACTGAGGTACCATCTATGCCCTCCTGCATGCTTAACTTGATGCTTCATACCTAACGGCTCCAAGGACACCCCCCAAACCTCTTTTGTACCACCTCTCTCTCCAGGTATTCCTCAGCAAGGAAGCACTGTAGCCCTGATGACTTGAGCAGGTAACTTACCACTCTAAACAAAATCAACCTTAGGATGAAACTAAGGGCAATGGACTGAAGGAGTGGAAAGAGCCTGAATGCTTGAGGATGTCATCCACACTGTACTGAAGCCCCTTCTTACTCATGACTTATGCTGCAGTGCCACAGTGACATCCCTTGTGGTTTCATCAATTTAGTTAGAGTGTTTTGTTTCTTTCAGTCAAAAGCTATGTAACTCAAGAATATTTACAAAAAGTTCACAGCTAACATCATATTGATTTATTTACTTTTAATTATTTCTGGCTGCGCTGGGTCTTCACTGTTGCAAGCAGCCTTTCTCTAGTTGCAGTGCATGGGCTTCACCTTGTGGTGACTTCTCTTGTTGAGGCTTTTGGGCTCAGTACCTGTACACAGACTCAGTTGCTCTGCAGTATATGGGATCCTCCCAGACCAGGGGCTGAACCCGTGTCCCATGCATGGCCAGGCAGAGTCTTAACCACTGGACCACCAGGGAAGCCCAACATCATATTTAATGATGAAAGCTTTCCCTCTAAGATCAGGAACAAGGATGTCTAGTTTCACTACTTTTATTAGTGCAAACAGATACACACACCAAATAGTACTATTAACAATAAACAGATCAACAGGTATGTAGATACAAATCAATATACAAAATCAATTAGTATTTCTACCACACTAGCAAGACCCAATCCAAAAAAGAAATTTTAAGAAAATTTAATTCTATTTACAATAACACCAAAAAGATAAAATATCCAGGAATTTAACAAAAAAGGTACAAAGATCTGTATAACTCGAAAATTATGAAACATTGTGAAGAGAAAATAAAGAAAGGATGAAATAAATGGAAGGACATCTGTACTTAGGACTCAGCATTTAATATCATGAAATACTGGCAACATTACCTAAATTGATCTGTGACTTCAGTGCATTCGCCCTATCAGAAATATTAACCTCCTCTCTTGTAGAAAACTGACAAACCTTAATCTAAAAAATTCATATGGAAATTCAAGGAAACCAAACTCGCCAAACAACCTGCAGAGATAAAGTTGAAGAGACTCACTAAGTTTAAAATTTATTATGGAGAATTTCTCTGGTGGTCCAGTGGTTAAGACCGCACATTCTCATTCTGGGTGCACAGGTGTCAACTTTCTGTTGAGAACTAAGACCTCTCAATATTCATGGGGCTCAGCCAAAAAAAAAAAAAACTAAAAATTTATTACAAAGCTACGGTTATCTAGATAATGCAATAATAACATAAAGATAGATCTATAGATCAATGGAATTGAATTGGGAGTCCAAAAAAAAGCCCTTGAACTTGTGACCAACTGATTTTCAACAGGAGTGCTCAGATAATTCAGTGGGAATAGAATAGTTTTTTCAACAAATGCTGGTGAAACAAATAGATTTCCACATGCAAAAGAATTAAGTTGGACCCCAAAATCACTCAGTATACAAATTTTAATTCAAAATTGATGGAAGACTTAAATGTAAGGACTGAAACTATAAAGCTCTTAGAAAAAAAAAAATGAGCAAATCTTCATGACCCAAAGTTTTCTAATACTTTTTTAATATATGGCATGAAAGAACACAAATGATGAAAAAATAGATAAGTTGAATTCCTTCAAAATAAAATGCTTTCATGAATCACAGGACACTACCAATAAAGTAAAAGAAGACACACAGAATGGGAGAAAATATTTACAAATTGTATAGTTGATAAGTAACTTGTATCTAGAATATACATGGAATTCTTCAACTCAACAACAAAACATAAAAGTCTCAATTTAAAAGTGAACACAAGATTTGAGCACACATTTCTCCAAAGAGGATACACAAGTGGCCGTGAAAGGTACACAAGCCCATGAAAAGATGTTCAACATCATTACTTGTGAGAAAACACAAATTAAAGTCATAAGATACCACTTCACAGTCTAGGATGACCGCTAGAAGACTACAAGAAATGTTGACAAGGATGTACCTGTCTCCAAAACTCTCCTTTAAAACTCTGCCCCAAACTCCAAAAGCTCTATTCATTCCTACAAACACTCAGACTAACTACAAGGAGGGTGCTCACTCCTGGGGTGGTTTGCCTGTCTACTTCTGTGTATAAAAACTTCCTGTCTCAGGATTTCCTTGGTGGTCCAGTGAGCAGCTAAGCCCACACACAGCAACTGCTGAGCCCACCATGACTGGAGAGTCCATGAGCTGCAAAGCAGATCTCCCTTGCCATAACTGAGACCCGACACGACCAAATAAATAAATATATATATAAAAAACCCCTGTCTCAGGATGCTCCTTGTGTGGGTGCTGCAACGCGCCCCCTGAGTCTCCTTCTAGAATGAAGGTCTTGCTCCTGGCGCTGGAAATGTGACCAAAAACAGCTCTCCGCTGCCAGCCCTCTTTGAGGACTGCCTCTCAGGGTAAAAACTGCCTTGCTAAGCCAATCTCTTTCCAGAAGTAGGCCACATACAATAACTGATCAACAAAGGGGTATAAAATCCCAACCCCTCACTTAGACTTGGAGCTCCTCTGCAGAACCATTTCGGACCTGAACCTGTGGGGTTGGTTAAAGTCCTTTGTTGGGTCTGCAGCATAACTCAGCTTCTCCCTCTGTCCAGCCCTGCTTCCTCTTCTTCCCTTTCAAGGGCGATGGTTTCAAGAGCACTGTGATGCCCTACCCAAACACACATACACACACACACACACACACTTTAATACGATGCTCCTCATCCTTGTTGCAAAACATCAAGGACAGAGTTTCCCTGGTGGCTCAGTGGTAAAGAATCTGCCTGCCAATGCAGAAGACATGGGTTTGATCCCTGGTCCGGGAAGATCCCACGTGCGTTGGAGCAACTAAGCCCATTGACCACAATGTTGAGCCTGTGCTCTCAAGCCCTGGAGCTGCAACTACACAGCCCAACTACTGAAGCCCGTGCACTTGGAGCCCGTATTCCACAAGAGAAGTCACCGCAATGAGGGGCCCGCACGCCGCCACTGGAGAGTAACCCTCAGACTACAGAAAGCCTGCCCAAATAAATAACAGCACAGCCAAAATAAACAAACTAATTAATTTTTAAAAACGCATTAAGGGGTGGGGACCTGGGGCTCTAGATTCCCAAGTCAGTGAGACCTATGTTCTTAGAGGATTGGCTTTCAGTAATTCACCAGTGAGAGCCACATACACACTGATTTCTTTACAAATGAATACATTAAATTAAACAAATAAAATGTGCACACATACTAGAAGGGACATATTCAACAATTCTCCTCACCCAGGTTCTCATTTTCTTGGAGGGGACACTTTCCTTATTCTTTGGGAAAGAGTTCTTTCCTCATTTGTAAAAGGGAACAAATAACCTCTTCAAACAGTTGAAGATTCAATGAGTGAGTGTACGTGCCCAGCATGCTGTGAGTGCTAGGCCAGAATAGCAAAGGAATGAGAGTACTTCTGAAGAGCAGGTCCCTCTGTTATCCCAGGACTCTCAGACTTAATGGTTGAGGTTCTGCAGTTTCTCTCTGTGGGAGGAGGGTTGCCACTTCGGTCATCTTCACTTGAGACATTTACCTGTGTGTGTGGGAGAGGCTCTTTCCTATAAATTTGCGTCATGAGAATGTATATTACGTTCCCCGGGACCCACGGCGGCATCATCATAGAGGTATGTGCCTTGTGAATCTTGAAAGGGGTGATTGCGGTACATGATGTTTCTTAGGCGTATTTGTCCATGAAATCCACCCCCTCCCTTGATTTATGAGTCATACCTAGCAACTAAATAGTTTACAGCAGAACACATTTTTGGAAACGCTTATCTCTTCCATCTGATTCTATTAATTTAGGAGGATATTTTCCCCAAATAACAGTAGGCTAGCTGCTACGTAGAGCTTGCTGAATTCCAGTTTGCCGTCACGACACTAATTGGTAGTCACAGCTACTCCTTGCTGAGCATCTAACTTTGTCCTGAGAGCTTTAAAGGCATCACCTCTTTCAACTCTCTCAATAGTTGTTTTAGAGATGGCTCCGGAAAGT
This sequence comes from Cervus canadensis, assembly GCF_019320065.1. NCBI lineage: Eukaryota > Metazoa > Chordata > Mammalia > Artiodactyla > Cervidae > Cervus > Cervus canadensis. The sequence continues at coordinate 5,279,040 of NC_057411.1, forward strand.
CCTACTAGAGATGAGAAAACTGAGGAGCAAGAAGGTTAAACAGCTTGTCACACGGCAAGTAGTGAAGTCAAGATTCAAATCCAGGTCTATCTGACTCGAAAGCCCCTAAATTTCAATTTCTGGTTTGAGCTATACATAGTGGTATAGAGGTAGCATCTCTCTTCTTCTCTTCATTGAAATCAGCCAAAAGCAACAAAGATATAGAGAAACAAAGACACAAACTTCCTTTTCTGAGAAATGTTAATATGTCTATGACTATATTTTTTCTTTTCCCTATTTCTTCTGATTTTTGCTTTGTGTATCTTTGTTTCTTTGTTGTTTGGTGTCTAATTGTTCATGATGTCTATCTTCTTTGTGAATTGTACCTTTTATCATTAAACAATTCATCTTTGTTGTTTCATTTAAAAATAATAAATAAATTTAATTTTAAAATTCTTTTTCTTAGAAAGTAGATGATACATAAAACCTCAGGTCCCCAATTAGTTGGAAGGGCTGCCAAAACCACTGAAGACCAAGGGGACATGTGGGAACAAGAAGAGAAAAAAACCTATAGGAAGGCGACAGAGTGGCTGTGTATCTCAGAAAGAGCTGGATGCCCTTCTCCAAATCAAGGAGCAAAACCTAACCCTCTTGTTTGCAATTTTGGGGCAAACGTGTCTGATGGTACCAAGAATTTAGCTGCACCCCGTTTGGTATCAAAAGACAAAGATGAGCTTCCCGAAGAACAGACTAGCCACATTTTCGAGAAGCTCTCTCTCTGTGGCAGCAGAGAAGAGTCTTTGAGTCATTAAAACTTCACAGCTGCTCATCTTTGAGTAGGAGAAGCAAAAGCTAAACAAACTCACTTAAAACCCCAAATCAAGAGAAATTCCAGCTAGCCTGACCCTTCTCCTTCACAAACCTTCTGCAAACAGCTCATCAAGGAAAAATTCATATCCTGCAAGGATGAATAACATAAAGAAAAAAAAAAACTAGCACAGAAACCTACAGAAAAATACTATAAGAGAAAAAAAAATAAAAGGTAGAAAAGAGCAGGGAACCAGACAGGAGGCAAAGAATACACCCTGTACGTCACTATGAAAGAGATAATAGTTGTGATCACATGTCTCATCATGAATTTTTCAAACTTAATGAAGCAATTGCCTATGAAACCAGAACACAAAGCAAGCAGTGCCAAAGATAGGAAGGAAACAGCGAGACTGACGGGATGAAACGAGCTGGCAGAGTTCAGATGTCAGCACAAGCCCAAGGACAAAGCTCACCCATTTTTCTACATGTAGCACTGCTGCAGCACAAAAAAGGATGATGATAGCAAATGGAAACAGGGGAGTTTCCTCTTGTGACCAGAGCATGACTGGGGCTGGATGAGCTCACCTAAAAGAAATCCAAGACGGTCTGCTATTGATTTCAGTTCAGCTTCAGGACTCCTGCTACAACTTTCATCAGACATGACCAGTTCATGGAGCTCTGAGGTGGAAACAAGTAGATGGTGTCAAAATCTCTCTTGGTTGGCATATTGTTGCATGGGGAATTTAGTTTGAAAGAATCACGCCGGGGAACTAGATTTCCCAAGATACAACTAAGTTCACGTGCTGCAACTAAAAATTCTACATGCTGCAAGTAAGACCCAGCACAGCTAAATAAATAAATGAACATTAAAAAAAAAAAAAAAAAAGAGTTGTAACTTAAAAAAAGGAAAAAATAAATTCACAGGAGAAAAAAGTTCTAAAATTGTATTTATTTCAAATGTTAGGACCAGCTTATATAGCTAAGGTTTGAGCTCAAAATAACATCACCTTCTTACTCCCTTGGCAGTCTAAGTGTAAGCCTGTCATTATGGTCCAGGTTCTCTTTCCTCTTCCCATGCTTAATTCCATAGGTCAGGCCTTTATCCATTATAGTGAGTTAGTTCAATTAAACAACCTGCTTATGAAACAGTGTGTGTGTGTGCGTGTGTGTGTGTGTGTGTGTGTGTGTGTGTGAAGCTGCTTCAGTCATGTACAACTTTTTGCGACCCCATGGGCTGCCAGGCTCCTCTGTCCATGGGATTTTCCAGGCAAGAATACTGTAGTGGGTTGCCATTTCCTCATCCAGGGCATCTTCCCAATCCAGGGATCAAATATGCAGTGGCAGGTGGGTTCTTTACCACTACCACCAACTGGGACACTGCATTACATTAAACTTCTGCAAGTATGAAAAAGAAAGATAAGAAAAACACATACCTATACATATATTGAAAATATTAAGCTAGAGCTATAGAACTGGAATGACAGGTAAATGTACTAGAATGAGGCATATTTAGATTTAAATTAAAATTTTGTTCTAATATAAATTTACATGGCATTTGGGATAAGACAAGTCCATTTTGGCCAATGCCTAAGGGAATTACTGAGGCAATTGTTACACTGTGTGGCCATCTTACCTAAAATATGTCCTTGCAACAGAGATCAAGAGGGTAGTATTTTATCTCCACTAACCCAATGACCAATTCCTAATTATTCAAAAGCAATATCCAGCAATTTTCCAAAAATAATATATGTTGCTAACAAGTGATCTTGCGTTTTACAAAGGGTTTCCCAGGTGGCACTAGTGGTAAAGAATTGGCCTGCCAATGCAGGAGATACAAGAGACATGGGTTGGATCCCTGGGTGGGGAGGATCCCTGGGTGGGGAAGGTCCCCTAGAGAAGGAAATGGCAACCCACTCCAGTACTGTTGCCTGGAAAATCCCATGGATAGAGGAGCTCAGTGGGCTATAGTCCATGGGGTCCCAAAGAGTCAGAGACAACTCAGTGACTGAGCCTGCATGCATGGTCTTGTGTCAGTTAGCTCCCTCTCATCATTCTCAAGTCCATTATCTTCATCTTCAGAATGGCCTTCTCCTCCTGGCCCACAATTCACAAGGCCTATACGAAGACAATTTGTATCTATTCATTCTATCACCCATTCATTTAATAAATGCTCAGTAAGTACTTGGGCTTCCCAAGCGGCTCAGTGGTAAATAATTTGCCTGCCAATGCAGGAGACACAAGAAACGCGGGTTTGATCCCTGGGTTGGGAAGAGATCCTGGAATAGGAAATGGCAACTCACTTCAGTATTCTTGCCTGGAAAATTTCATGGACAGAGGAGCCTGGTGGGCTACAGTCCATGGAGTTGCAAACAGTCCGACACAACTGAGAACACACACAAGGTAGATGCTCTTCAAAACACTCAAAACAGGGTAAAAACTCAATTCTAGCTGCCTACCACTGCTGCAACAAGTACAGAACATTTTGTGTTTCACAAAGTGTCTTCAAATTACTTCTTTTGCTCTGTGAAATTTGTCACCAAACACTTTAACCTCTCAAAATGAGGCTAATTCCACCCACCCATCTCTAGGTTCACAGGATTTTTTCCCCCTAACTTCAGTACCATTTAATGAGGGTTACTGAGGCCCTGAATTTTCCCAAACGTAAAGAATAATAGTGATAGCTCTACACAGAAAGGCCTAATAGAAATTTCTTATCGATAAGTGGTTACAAATGAAGGTGATGATGCCATTGTAAAATCACCATTTATAAATAATACAATGCACTTGAAAACTAAGTGCATCTCTGAATAGCATAAATGACACAAACTGACATAGAGAAATAAATGACCAGTGAGTTATGATAATAAGTGCTTTATAAATACCTACTTACATCATATTAAACTTGGGTAGAAAATGGGGTTTGGGGAAGCTATACTTATAAGTATCTCTCTCTCGTTCCTGAATATTTCTCAGGCTTGTCCTTACAAGGCAGGCGTTTGGTTTTAAACTCCATGTGTTAGAGCAATGCCAAATTTCCTTAGAAGGACCTGACACATTATTGAATAAACTCAAGCAAATGATAATACTAAACACTTGATTAAAAGCAAGAAGAACATTGTGAACATGTAGCAACATTTTCTAAAAATAGATGATTCCTAGAAGCTTAAGGTCACAGAAACTAGCTGATCTGATCACAGGACCACAGCCTTGTCTAACTCAGTGAAACTAAGCAATGCCGTGGGGGGCCGCCCAAGACGGTCGGGTCACGGTGGGGAGGTCTGACAGAAGCTGCAGCTGAAACTCCAGGACTTTGGCCACCTCATGCGAAGAGTTGACTCATTGGAAAAGACCCTGATGCTGGGAGGGATTGGGAGCCGGAGGAGAAGGGGACGACAGAGGATGAGATGGCTGGATGGCATCACTGACTCGATGGGCATGAGTTTGAGTAAACTCCGGGAGTTGATGATGGACAGGGAGGCCCGGCATGCTGCGATTCATGGGGTCGCAAAGAGTCGGACACGACTGAGCGACTGAACTGAACTGAACTGAACTGAGAAGCTTAAGGCTAAAAAACAAAACTACTCAAATGATAGTGTGAATTTCTCAGATTTTAAATGTAGACATTAGCATTATATTTGCTAAAATTTTATTATTTGGTTTAATATGAAAAAATAAGTTGAACACACTTGATATGGGTGGCTGAATGATAGTGGTCATTTGAGACTTGTTTCTCAGAGGCTATATCTAGAGGTCAAGAAATTTAAGATTTAGTTTTGTTTTTCAGTACAGAATGAAGGTAACAAATGTTGAAAGCTATTAATTTTACAGATGATGAAAATATAATGAGAAAGATAAATGAGAATACCCTTGTTTCCTTCCGACTTCAAAGAATCCTATAGACATAACTTCATTCATCTAAGAAAACAACCCTGCTAATTACATTATATGTAATTATATTATTACATATAATAAGCTAATTTCATAGGTGCCTGTTTTATAGAAAGAGAATTCAGGCCTTGGGAGAAGAGTTGTGCAAAAGTGGAAAAACAAGAAAGAAGCCCCTAGATCGTCCAGCTCTTTGGCTGAGAGTAACCCTCCTTGAACACAGAGATGCATTTTCCTCTTGGTCTAACTGATCCAGTGGATTGTGAGCCCCTCCGTGGCGGGAATGTATCTTCTTCATCTCCCTGGTTTCCATGTCACCTCTCACTCACCTCAATTCTCTTCCTATCTCTCCAGTCACTTTTCAGTCTTTAGTAGATTTCTCTTCTACTATGTGCCTCCTACATCTTGCAGCTGTTGGTCCTTCCTTGGCCCTTTTTCCTTTTTGAAGCTATTCATTCTCCCTGGGTAAATTTTCTTTCCCAGGTCTTCAACTACCAACCATATGCAGATGGGTCTCAGCTTGAATTTCCAATACCAACTTCTCCTAACTTCCAAGCCTATGTAACTACCAACCATATGCAGATGGGTCTCAGCTTGAATTTCCAATTCCAACTTCTCCTAACTTCCAAGCCTATGTGTCCAACTGTCCAGTGAATATTCCCTGGAGGTCAGCATATTCAAAGCTGAGATCCTTGTCTTCCCCTGAAGCTCTTCATTTCTCCCAGTCGCAATGGATGTCCCACATTTACTCAGACATTGAAACTGGAGAACTAGGGATCATCCAAGATTCCCTTTTTCCGACAGCATGTGTGTGCTAAGTGACCCTATGAAGTGCAGCCTGCTGGGCTCCTCTGTCCGTGGGATTCTCCAGGCAAGAATACTGGAGTGCCACCTGGGAAGCCCCTCTCCCACAGACCCTGCATCAAACAATCAAGTCCTGATCATCAGCTCTTGAAATCTTTCTCAGACTTACCTTTCTCTATCTGTTCCTATAGTTGCTGCCCCTTTTTTCCCCCAGATTTTCATCATTTCTCTCCTGGATGAACACTATCCTCCTTTACTGGTCTCCCTGACTTCAGACCCAGCTCCTGCCCACCCTCACCATGTACCACAGTGCCTCCAAAGCAGCTCTAGATGTTAATTCTCTGCTAACTTTCAATGGATCTTCATCTAGGACAATATAACAGAGTCCTTCTCTATCTAAACTTCCTTGTCTTATACCAGCTTCATACTTTCACAAATCCTTCCTTGTTGTATTTGATGCTCTGAGAGTATCAAACTCTTTGTAACTCTTCAAATGTGCTAGACCTTCCTGCCTTTGCGTGTTCTTTTCTCTCTGCCCCATCCCGATGTGTAGCTGGCAATGCCCACACACCCTTCGTGTCCTGGTTCAAGCATTCCCTCCTCTGTGAAAGGCTTCCCTGACTCTCCAAGGCAGATTTTATCCTTCCTTCTACAATTAAGAGGTGATAAGGTGGAGAAAAAGAGAGTAACAGGTACCTGGAGATTGGGATAAGGACTCCATGCATAGAGAAAAAAAACAGAGGCGCCTAGGGTGCAGATTCTTTGTGGGATTTGCCTCAGACCTACTGTACTTGTGCATGAATCAGATTCAGTTCTGGACCTGGGAAGGCTGTGACAAGAGGATAGAGATGTTTTCCCCTCCCCCACTTCCTCACAATAGTGATTGACATTACGGGAATTATCCTGGCCTGCTTGGCAGCAGTTTTCTGTCTTGGATTATTTGGTGCTTTTCTAAGTAAGAAGAGAGCTGAATTGGACAAAAATAGAAGTAAACCCTGGGGCATGTGCCAACCCACCAAGTTGCTTTCTGGCCTTGTGATGCAGAGGACTATGTAATTATGAGACTGTCATACACACATATGTTGGCTAGAAGAAATTAGACTTAGACACCCAATTGCCAACAGCAATGAGAAGAGACAGACTTGTTGGAACTGAGTGAATGGTGTGGTTTCCAAAGAAACTTGGAGGCTTGGGTTTTCTGATGAGAAGATACTGCTGAATTAAATCTAATTACCACAGGAAGTAGCCCCCACTTTTCAAAGCAAAGAGCTAGTAATGACTCTGGCAAGGTTATGAAGGTGTGTCCCAAGATTTCCTAAAAAGATTGACTGCCAAAGCAGCCCATCGTTCTCTTATTTCATTAGGTCTTCTCAAATGGGGTGAAGATCTATTTCTCTCCAAATTCACCTCAGTTGTGCTTCTGTCCTAGTTACTGAACAAGTGATGGACCCCTTGCTATAGCTTAGAAATAATGCTACAGTCTTTGATTGTAACTTCGGTGTTTTTGGAAACTTAGCACCTCTTTGCTCTTCACCCTTCTTGCCAGTGGCTTGTCAATTTCTCAACCTAACTAGGATCATGGCATCCAGTCCCATCACTTCATGGCAAATAGATGGAGAAAAAGTGGGAACACTGGCAGATTTTATTATCTTGGACTCCAAAATCACTGCAGTCATGGAATTCAAAGACACCTGCTCCTTGGAAGAGAAGCTACGAAAAACCTACACAGTGTATTAAAAAGCAGAGACGTGTGTTGTATGAAAGGAGAGAAGGTTAGCACTCCTCTTGACAAGGATGGAAGAGGCTCTTGGGCCTGACAACATGCATATGATTAAGGCATTGCCTACCTACTTTGTGGCATCTAACCAAATTTTTTTTTGTGCTTTCCAAAGTAGGGGAATGTATTTTAAAGGATGATTTATCTTGTGAAAAATAAACATTAAATTTGAAAAATAAAAAAAATTTTTAAAAAGCAAAGACATTACTTTGCCAACAAAGGCCTGTATAGTCAAAGCTATGGTTTTTCCAGTACTCATGTATGGATGTGAGAGCTGGACCATAAAGAAGGCTGAACACTAAAGAAATGATGCTGGAGAAGACTCTTTAGAGTCCTTTAGACAGCAAGATCAAACCAGTCAATCCTAAAGGAAATCAGTCTTGAATATTCATTGGAAGGACTGATGCTGAAGCTAAAGCTCCAATACATTGACTACCTGATACCAAGAGCCAACTCATTGGAAAAGATCCTGATGCTGGGAAAGATTGAGGGCAGCAGGAGAAGGGGATGACAGAGGATGAGATGGTTGGAAGGCATCATCGACTCAATGGACATAAGTTTGAGCAAATTCTGAGAGATGATTAAGGACAGGGAAGCCTGGTGTGCTACAGTCCATGGGGTCGAAAAGAGTCAGACATGACTTAGAAACTGAACAACAAAGTATGTTTTTGCCAAGAGCCAAGGAAATGCTTGTTGACCCTACATCAAGAAAACAAGGCAGTCACTAGTTCATCTCAGTATAGGGTTGGTGGTGGTTTAGTTGCTAAGTTGTGTCTGACTCTTGTGACACCATGGACTGTGGCCCACCAAGCTCCTCTGTTCATGGGATTTCCCAGGCAAGAATACCAGAGTATTCTTAGGTTGCCATTTCCTTCTGCACAGTATAGCGTTAGCAGGACCTTAGTGCTAGAGCTTGAAATGCAATAGGTACGTAGACACCCAGGGACTTCTCTTGCAGGTTTCACAGGGGGAGAAAAATTGGGGGGTGAAATGTCCCTTTTCTGTGCTTCAGAGATAATTGCAGGTACAAGAATAAATAGGTGTGTAAGAATAAATCCACTCTAATGTCTAGACAGAAAAAAGTATCAAAAAGAAATCAAGAGAAATATGCCTTGCTGGGATTAGCATCTTAGAACCAGGATAATGAAACATCAGTAATTGCTCCCAAAGATCACTCACTGTATTAGTCAAAGTTCTCCAGAGACAGAACAAATAAGATAGAGGTAAAGACAGTCAGAGCCAGAGATAGAGGCAGAGGTACGGGTAGGTTCATGGAGATTTCTTGTGAGGAATTGGCTCATGTGGTTATGAAGTCTAAAAATTCTGAGAAGATTTGCTGTCTGTAAGCTGGAGACCCAGGAAAGCTAGCGGTGTAATTTAGTGATAGTCCCCAAAACACCGAAGTTATAATCAATGACTGTTCATTTGTTTCTAAGCTACAGCAAGGGGTATATCACTTGTTCAATAACTGGGACTGAAGCTCAGCTGAGCTGAACTTGGAGAGAGTTTTTCTTGTTATTTATTTTTTAGTTTAGCACTTTGAAGTGTTTCCTTCTTCACTTGGGTTTATGTGGTGAATACAAAATATTCATCAAAAATTTGTTATCTTTAAATTTGGACTTACTTGACAAACATTTTCATTGAAAAATAACACTGGGGATATTTTTCAAGTGATGGCAAGGAAGAAAAGGATGTGAAGGAAACCCCCCTCCCCCTTACTTGTAGTTCATATTCACGAGGTGTCTATCCCTACCCATTTCCTACACTTCCCTTGTTTTTACAGTGATCCCAAGATGAGGTGGCCATATGCCCTCTAGGGCGACAGCACATTTATAGGGAACCTCCCTTGTGGTTGCCTTCTATTATCACAGCTCCTAAGGAGGTAGATGCAGACCAGATGGAGCTGAGCCAGCTTCTTCTCTCCAGCCTTCCTGTCTCCTTGCCTCTGTCCCTGCATCGGGGCCCCCAGAGAGCAGGCAATCTCTGCCACAGGGGACAGAGGTAGCCGATGTCTACCCACAGCCATTTCCCCTGCTTCCCCACTGATGAACATTTGTTTTACTGCAAACGTCAGTATGTTCAGTTCAGTAAGGGTGGTCGCTTACTTTTCCCCGCCTCTCAGGTTTTCAGGAGCAGGTGGTTCTGGCTGAGGAGGTGGGAGCAGAAGTTATTGAGCAGGATATCTGCAAAGCTCCTCAAAAGGGGAAACAGGGACTTCCCAGGTGGTCCAATAACTAAGAATCTGAGCTCCCAACGCAGGGGGCCCAGGTTAGATCTCTGGTCAGGAGACTAGATCCCACAGGCAGCAACTAAAAAAGATTCCGCATGCTGGAACTAAGACCCAGTTCAACCAAATGAATAAATAAATAAATAAGGAGGAAGAAGCTTAACTGGGTCCCCTTTCTTGCTTAAGTATTTTAAGCACAAACACACAACACTCCATCTAGTACAAGGAGGTATGTATATTCAACAGCACTTATCCATCACGTGGGAGGGAATGCCTGCAGGGGGCAGGCAGTCGGGCTGAGTGGCTGGTGCGAAGGGAGGGAAGCAAATTTTACAAAAGAGGGCTCTGTACAGTCTGCCGATGCGAAGGCGTTCTGAGATCAGTGCTCATTCACCTCACCTCTGCACCTGATGTCTCGAAGAAAAGAGACTGGGGGTGGGGTGGGGAGGGGAGAGGAGAAAGATAAAGGAAAGCAGTGCAGAGAGTGATTGTCAATAATCCTATGAAACCGCAGGATGATACACGGATAAAATTCATTTGGCATCAACAGACCCAGGAATCCAGGACAGCTCTCCCAAGGCTCAAATCTCCCCCGTCTTGCCGGAGTCTGACTTCACCCGGGGAGCTCTCGGATGTCCGGCAGTCGGGCAGCCAGCGCGCTGCGGGTAACTGGGGGGAATTCTGTGTCTGCGGTACCTCGCCCTGCAGATGTGGACAAGAACCCCACGGCGCTCCTGCCGGAAGCACACGGGCTGCTGGCCAGCCCTGACGTCTTAAATCCAAACCCTGGACTCCCTGTCCAGATCCTCTGTCCTGGGCTTGGGCCCCCACCCAGCCTTGGGGCCTGGGTCAGTCTTTACACAGCTGTCCCTTTTAAGATTCTGCAGACCTAACTTCCTGTTTAGGTTCGTTCTCCTGGAAAACAGACGGTTGGCTGCCTTCTTCCTTTAAGCAGAGGTGCATACAATTAGATGTTAGGTAAAACTTCGTGGTAAAAGAGAGACTTGACAGAAGAGCCTTGCAATAGAAGCCTCAGGAGGAGCCCGGCAGGCTGCCACCTTGGTAGCCCCAGAGGACCCAGGCCTCTGACATTCACGTCCATGTAGACCACTGTTCTTGAGTCTCAGGGGCTCTGTGGCCTGTTTTAACCCAAAGGATGAGGCAGAGATGGTGACGGCTAGGTTTGGGGCCTGGAACTTACGAAGGCCTGGGAGCTTCGGCTGTCTTGTGCTCTGGGGCAGCCTGCTGCTGAGGAGGAAGGCGGATTCCCCTGAGGCCATCAGGCTGGGAGGCAGCCCACAGCAGGTATCAGAGAGCTTTGTCCCCCAACACTAGTTAACCAAAACAAAGAGCTAAGACAGACACTGTATTTAGGGTTTAAACACAGACTTTGGAAATCCTTCTACAGAAAATATAAAGGAAAGATTTAGGAGGAAAGGTAGTATTTCTTCACTCAAGGGAAAGAGAGTGGTCTTTTGACAAATGGTCTTCCAACCCACGCTTAAGAGAGTGTGTGCTTCTGCAGAGCTTTGTGTGAATATGTGTTAAGCTAACTGCATGCCCCCTTCTCTCCTTCACCTCCTCGAAAGATGCTGCTGCCTGTCGCCTGGATTTGCCTAATGCTGCTCCCACTCCTATGCGTCACCTGTGCTGTACCAACACCTGCATAGGCTCCTCCCATCACTCAGCTCACTTCAGTTCAGTTCAGTTCAGCCGCTTAGTCATGTCCAGCTCTTTGTGACCCCATGGACTGCAGCACGCCAGGCCTCCCTGTCCATCACCAACTCCCAGAGTTAACCCAAACTCATGACCGTTGAGTCGGTGACACCATCCAACCATCTCATCCTCTGTCGACCCCTTCTCCTCCTGCCCTCAATCTTTCCCAGCATCAGGGTCTTTTCAAAAGAGTCAGTTCTTTGCATCAGGTGGCCAAAGTATTGGAGTTTCAGCTTTAGCATCAGTCCTTCAAATGAATATTCATGACTGATTTCCTTTAGGATGGACTGGTTGGATCTCCTTGCAGTCCAAGGGACTCTCAAGAGTCTTCTTCAACACCACTGCTGTGATTCAAAGTCCCACCAGTTCTTGTGAACCACCATGAAGTAGGGCCACTTTATAACTGTTTCCCAGTGAGAGCTCTTCCTTTCCTCTGAACTCCATTCCCATAGCAACTCTAAAATGGAAAATGGATGGGCTGTTAACCATTTTGTACCATCATTTCTCTTATCTTGAACTGACATGTAACTATATTTTGATTTAACTTTATACTAGTTTACTTCTTGTTCCTTAAATCAGATTGCAGCTTATCAATGACAGGAACATGTTCATCTCCCCTCAATAGAAAGTCAGTAAATATCTGTTGATTTCTACTATGCTTTTCAACTATCCCCAATCCAAGGGATGCAGTAGTTGCATTTTCTTTTACTTGCTTTCTTTTCTTTTTGGTATGAAATTTGAAATAGTGCTTTTGCAACATGCTGGTTTTAATTTGTTTTTGAAATTGAGATATAATTGACATATAACATTGTGTTTTTTATTGAAGTATAGTTGATTTACAATGTTGTATTAGTTTGTAGTATACAGCAAAGTGATTCAGCTATATATATGTATATAAACATATGTACATATATTAAAAATACATATGTGTATGTATATCAGTTCAGTTCAGTTGCTCAGTCGTGTCCGACTCTTTGCGACCCCATGAGTTGTGGCACACCAGGCCTCCCTGTCCATCACCAACTCCTGGAGTCCACCCAAACCCATGTCCTTTGAGTCGGTGATGCCATCCAGCCATCTCATCCTCTGTCATCCCCTTCTCCTCCTGCCCCCAATCCTTCCCAGCATTTTCAATGAGTCAACTCTTCGCATGAGGTGGCCAAAGTATTCAGCTTCAACATCAGTCCTTCCAGTGAACACCCAGGACTGATCTCCTTTAGGATGGACTGGTTGGATCTCCTTGCAGTCCAAGGGACTCTCAAGAGTCTTCTCCAACACCACAGTTCAAAAGCATCAATTCTTTGGCGCTCACCTTTCTTCACAGTCCAACTCTCACATCCATACATGACCACTGGAAAAACCACAGCCTTGACTAGATGAACGTTTGTTGGCAAAATAATGTCTCTACTTTTAAATATGCTATCTAGGTTGGTCATAATTTTCCTTCCAAGGAGTAAGCGTCTGTTAACTTCATGGCTGCAATCACCATCTGCAGTGATTTTGAAGCCCAAAAAAATAAAGTCTGCCACTGTTTCCACTGTTTCCCCATCTATTTTCCCATGAAGTGATGGGACCAGATGCCATGATCTTAGTTTTCTGAATGTTGAGCTTTAAGCCAACTTTTTCACTCTCCTCCTTCACTTTCATCAAGAGGCTTTTTAGTTCCTCTTCACTTTCTGCCATAAGGGTAGTGTCATCTGCATATCTGAGGTTATTGATATTTCTCCCGGCAATCTTGATTCTAGCTTGTGCTTCTTCCAGCCCAGCGTTTCTCATGATGTACTCTGCATATAAGTTAAATAAGCAGGGTGACATACATATGTGTAGATGCATATGTATATATATTTTTTCATAATTTTCATAATTTTTTGATATTGAATGTAGTTCTCTATGCTATACAGTAGGACCTTGTTATCTATTTTGTGTATAGCATTGAGTTGGCCAAAATGTTCGTTCAGGTTTTTCCATAATATCTCTGAATGTTTTGGCCAACCCAACAGTTTGTATCTGCTAATCCCAAACTGCTAATTTATCCCTCCTCCTCTCTCTTTCCCCTTTGGTAACCACAAGTTTGTTTTCTCTGTCAGTGAATCTGCCTCTGTTTCATAACTAAGTTCATCCTTACCATATTTTAGATTACACACAGAAGTGATATCACATGGTATTGGTCTTCCTCTGTCTGGCTTACTTCCCTTAGTATGATGATTTCTAGGCCTATCAATGTTGCTGTAAATGACATTATTTCATTCTTTTTTATGGCTGAGTAATATTCCATTGTAACATTATCATAGTTTTCTATTTTCTTTTTAAAGTTTCCAGATTATTTCATTCTTTTTTATGGCTGAGTAATATTCCATTGTAACATTATCGTAGTTTTCTATTTTCTTTTTAAAGTTTCCAGCTCCTATTAAAATGGTTGTAATGAGGATTCCCTGGTGGCCCAAGAATCCACCTGCTAATGTAGGAGACGCAGGTTTGATCCCTGACCTGGGAAGACCCCACATGCATCAGAGCAACTAGGCCCATGTGCCACAGTTGCTGAGTCAGTACTCTAGAACCCCCGAGCTGCAACAAGAGAAACCACTGCAACAAGAAGCCGTGTACTGCAGTGAAGAGCAGCGCCCACTCGCTGCAACTGGAGAAAAAGCCCACATAGCAACAGAGACCCAGCACAGCCAAAAATAAATTTTAAAATAAAAATTATATTTAAAATATGGTTGCAATGATTTTAACCCCTTGCCTGAGACTGAGGGGGTTCCTGGGAAGTGGGACCTTCACCATTAAAACTGGCAAGGTCTCTTGAGTTGTCTACCCTCCTTCTACAAGTTACTGCCGTATCTAATTCACTTGGTGCCCCACCCAAGTTTCAACTGCAGAAACTGCAGAACAGGTGCCTAATCCTATTTTCACATAAACTGCCTCTGCACACTATAAAATCCAAGTTAGTGGTCTCCTAAATGAGTTTCACTATCATTTACATTTGATAGGAAGGTTTTTTGAAAACTACTTGTGGTAATTATATGTTAGCATAATGGTGGTTGTTTTCATAGCAGCAGTTATAAAAAGGAAGATTAAAAATGTGCTGGATTTTCTTCAGCATGGTTCTAGAGAGGGAAGTGAGATGGCAAGCACATGCAGTCCAGAGCCCAGAGAGTTTACTCTAGTCCATTTGGCAGCAAAGAAAGTCCAGCACTTCACTCATACCTTCATTATAGCATTTATTACATCACATTGTATTCATTTCTTAACATGTCACTCTTTATGCCCCAGTACTACGAGCTTCTTAAGACACAGACAGGTGTATTTATGACAAAGTTTATAAAAAATGTATATAATATACCAGATAGTGTTCTCTGCTTTTTACAAATGTTAACTCATTTAACCCTCATATCTCTCATCAGATAGATGCCATTTTTATTCTCATCTTATGGATGAGGGCACTGAGGCACAAAGGAGTTAAGTAACTTGCCAAGCTAGTAAGTGACAGAATTGGGATTTGAATCCAGGCAGTCTGGCTCCAGAATGTGCTTCAACCGTGACACAAGCCTGTCTAGCTGTTATTTATTGTTGTATCCATAGCACCTAGACCCACCCCTGACCTAAGACTCAATGAATATGTATTGGAGAATGAATAAATGAACAACTATCATATGTAAGACAATCATATGTCCAGGATATTATTGGAGAGTTCTAATTTTAAACATTCTGCCATATTTTCAAAACATGTACTTGGACCATGCATCAGACGATGTATCTAGATTTAGGGGTCAGAAATTGCGGCACAGTTTCCATAATATTATGAATTCCATTTATTCTAAGTTCAAACGGATATTCTTAGTCCAAAAAATTATGATGCCAGGATTGACGTGCCCTGGATAACAAGTTTCAAATACCAGATATTGGAAAATATCAAGTGTTCTTTGTTCTTATTTACTGTGGTCAAGTTTGAAGTTGAAATAGTAATGAAAATATCCATTCTATATGATTTTGTAAGGATTTGGGTCAAACAAAGAATTTGAGAGAAGATATAAGAAGGCATCTTCTTAGATCTATTATTATTAGATGTAAAAACCCTTGGAAAATCTTAGAAGGGTTGCCTGGCCAGGAATGTACTTTGTTAAGAAAGGGGCTGCTATCTCATGTTTCATTCTGGTCTCCAGAATATTTTCAAAAAGGACTACCAGGTCCAGAAAATTATCTACAGCAATGATTCTTAAGTATGCTCCCTAACCAGCAGAACCTCCAAAGAACTTGCTAGAAACACAAATTCTAGACCCCACCCTAGACCTACAGAATCAGAAATTCTGGGGTGGGGTGCAGCAACCTGTTTTAACAACAAGCCCTCCAGGTGATTCTGATGCCAGCTAGAGTTTAAGAATTACAGATCTATAGTAACTAAACTTGGCTTGTTTTTAACTTAATTCTTTAAAAAGCAAAGATGATTTGAGAATAAGTGAACCAGTCTTTGTGGAGAACTAAACACAAAATTGTTGAGTTAGAAATGTAAACAAACATATATATTCACACTTGTTATATGTGACAGTGTGACCCAAGTTTAAAAAGTCCACAAAGGGTTGAGAGATGTGTTCATCTCACATTTAATCAGACCTGCAGCAAAAGCCTTCCATCTGTCTCAATGGGTCCTATTATTTCATAGCATCCCACCAAGGGGAAAAGGTTTCCTAAGACTGAACTGGTGGCTGCTAGTACGGTTCTTTCTTTTCTCTCCTTTATACCATGGCCCCCTCTTCCCAGGCACAGATTTTGTCCCTGAAGGAGCTGGAAGCCAAGGCGGTTAAGCCCAGCCACCCCTAGAACACTGCTTCCTGGGCAGTCTGAAGTCCCAATCATCAGTCCAGCTGGCTCTATAGAAGGTCCTACCATCTCTCTTCTCAGCCTGTTCTTCTAGGCTCACAGTCCATACATCCAGTTTCTACACATCTGAACTGCAGCTCTACTGGATTCCACCTCTTTCTCACAGGGTTTCTGGATCCCATGTAAAATGAGGGATGTGTTTGGATGTCCATGTTCATCTGTATCCCCGAGCGTGGCAAAATAGTTTAAAAGCTCTCAGAAACTTCTACATAATTCTACCTTGGTCCAGTATGAACCCCCCAACGCCCCCCCTTTTCTGTCAATGTAGTCTATACTTTTTGATTGTACTCTTCAGTGGCTACATCATTCTTTTTTGGAAGGAACAATGCAAGACTTCTATGCAGGCCACTGAACATTTGGTCTCAGGTCAAATGTCAGGCCGAGAACAGAACTGAATGGACCGTCACAGCCTTCACTCCTGTTGCTATTATTTATTTTAAGCTTCCTTCATTTCCAAGGTGCTTTCTGCGATGCACCAGCTGCAGCTGTTACTGTCTTAAAAGGACTTCTCTCTGTATGATTTTTGCTCTGTTTTTATATGACAGGGGTCACAAGGACTGACTTTTGGTAGGAAGAAAACAAACTCCAGTTGTTCAAGCAACACCACAACACCTAGAACGTCTTCCCCAGTGTGCAGGAGACATTGACTTCATTGTTTTTTTCTGGGTGACACTATCAAACTCCCCTTGGGAGTGAGTAGCTGCTCAACATTTTCCATTTAACAATTTCAGACCCATTATCTCTGGGCTTTACTTGGCTTAGGAACAGAAGAATATCTGTGTGCAAGGCTTGATGAATGAGCTGTTGGGAGATGGATGGTTACCCACTTAGGGAGGTCTGACAATATCCTACTGCTGTAAAGTAAATGTTTCCCAAAGTTTTATTTTGTAGATCAGCTACCCCAGTGTCTTATTTCTCCTACTAAAACAGTATTGAGCAAAGAGCCTGGAGTGAAGTTGTGATGTAGAATAAGCTTGACCTTAATAGTTCCTCTCACGCCCATATAAACCACAGTTTTCCTGCTTCTAGAACCTACCAAGCAGATATTGTATTATCAACCCACTCGATTTACACTGCTAGAACAAGGATGCCAAACAGGTTTCAGCTCATGTGCCAACTTCGATGGGCCTGGGGAGGCTGCCAGGTGCAGTGTGTTGAGGGTTTAACTCCAGACTCCCCAAGAAAGCATGCACGTCTGCCATAGACTGGGAATGTGCCAGATTTGCCTAGAATTGGCCATCCCTGCATGAAGAATGTAATATATTACCTTTCAATGGGATATTTGCACATTAAAAGAAGAATGTGAAAGAGAGCAGTTTATTATGACCAAGAATAAGTGGATGTGCGGGCATTTTGTTGAAGGCCAGTGGGATATGCATTTGGGGAATCCTTAGAAAGAGAGCTGAAGAAAGTGAAAGGGAGATCTGTGGCAAAAGAGAGTCAGTTTGAAAAGGTGCAGAGAAGTCGCTAATCCTAGCCTTGCAAACCACCATTTTATAGACCTATAATTAACTCTAATATTTTGGTTAAGTGTATAAAATGTATACAGGTGTTTTGATTTGCTTTGCTGCTAATATGGTTTCTATTTAACAGCAAAAACTTTCCAAGATTTACATTACACCCTTTGGTCTATTGCTTGTTTTAGCCTCTGTGACATAAGCCAAAAAGCCTGAGAAGGTGGTTTAGGGAAGGCACAGACTGTACCATACGTTGTTTTCCTACTGGATCAAGCACAGCCTTGGTGCTCAACAAATAATAAACTTCTCGAGTGCTGCCACCCACTCTGTTGTTATTGATTAGTTTGTAAGTCGAGTACGACTCTTTTGCAACCCCATCGACTATAGCCCACCAGGCTCCTCTGTCCATGGTATTTCCCAGGCAAGAATACTGGAGTGGATTGCCATTTCCTTCTCCAAGGGATCTTCCCGACCCAGGAATAGAACTCAGGTCTCCTGCAGAGCAGGTGGATTCTTTACTGTTGGGCCACCAGCGGAGCCCCTATTTAGAGATCAACTTTTTTCCAAACAGGGTCTAAATAAGAAGCTCCTCATTCATCAGCTCTGAAAATATCAAGTGCTTTTTGAGCCTTTGTTTTTTATGTTCAAAAATGGAAAACAGTAGCCACCAAATCCACTGCAGAAATATGAAGCAAAAGTGGTCTGGTGATAGCATTTTCTTAACATAATGACTATTTTCAGAGCACAATGATTAAAAAAAAGAATCCCAAATTTAGAGTCAAAAGATGTGCTGTGCCCTTTAGCTGACCATGACATTTAACCTGTTTCAGATTTTCTCCTAAACCATAAGCACAGAAACACAACAACCTCTAAGTTTCAATCAAATCATTCCTGGTTGACAATCAAAAGAGAAGACATCATGAATTGACCCCTGATTTCCTATAATCACAAGGCTCTTTCCTGTCACAAAAATTATAAAACTGATAGAAAAATAGGAAAAAACCTCCAAACATATGTGCATTGATTAAGTATGTAAAACCACACAATTGTAAAAACTATGTAGCAAATGCTTATTTTGTGACATTCTGCATGGCTTAGACTTGTTGCAGTTTATCAAAATACATAGTTTAGGAGACAAGTTTTCCTAATAAATCAACCCCATGGCAAACAAAGGATTTCTTCACTCCTCGAAAGACTAACACACCACATTGTAAGTTAGGGTAATCTGTCTCACGAATAGTCATTGCCAGTTTCATATGCATGGATGCCCATGAAAGTCTTTGAGTGGCAAATGCCTCTACAGAATTGCCCTGCCCTTCCCTTCCTCTTCAGAAAGGAATTCATTCCTGAGCTTCATAAACCAGATTCTGACACTTCCATTCTGCCCACATCACACCCTTTACCCTGCAGCTTGGTCTCTAGGGTAAATGCGATGCGATGAGCTTGGCATTTGGTCCCCAGACTTTCTTTGTTTTCTTGGTAATAACTTTGGTCAGTATGATGGAGTCTATATCTCCAGTGATAAAGTTCACTGAAGCGGGGAGTGAAAAGTCAAATCATTTCAAACGGTGTGTGAAAAACATACTTGAACGTGTTTTATAAAGTATGAAAGACTTTGGAAACTGTAGATAGCCAAGCTATTATTGGATATTATGGATTTTTCTGACTTAATAAATATACTCACTAGGGCAGAGTTTTAGTCAAGATAAAAGACATTGAACCAGATGGGGACAGGGAGGCAGAAAACCTAGGGAGGCAGAAAACCTAGAGAAGAAAGGTTGGTGGCTTCTTCATAAACCTGCCCACCACAGAAAAGCAGTCTTCTCTGAGGCCTGTCGGGTCAGAGCTTTTTGTTCAAGTCAGATAAGCTTGCAGCCTCCTCCTCTGGAAACTTTTCAAATTCCAGCTTTTCCAGCCACCGTCTGAGAGCATTTGCCTAACTCCTATTCAGAAGGTAAAACTGTTTTTATTTGTCATCATTTCACCTAGGTCCTTGACTCCACATTAGCTCCAACTGAACCATTCATTGTTAGTCACAGAAATAGTGTCAAAGAATCAAAGCACTGTTGTAAAGCAATTATCTTCCAATCAAAAATAAATTTAAAAAATTAAAAGTATGAGTCTTCCAAAGCAGTTTGCAAGTCAGATATGACTCTCAGGCCAGTGGCAAGGCTTTAGAGACACGTCACTCAGCTGTTTCATGCTGAGCAGCAGGATCTGCCAGAAGTGGCGGTTCCCAGGAAGCCACTGCCCTCTTGTGTCTCTGTGCTGGCCAGGAATTGTTCCATGACAGGGAGAACATTTGGCAAAGTCTGCAAAAGATTATTTATTGGTGGGCTATTTCTGGCTCTTAATTTGTTGGTTCAACTAAGGTTTCCTTTCTGCTCATGGTTTCTTAAACTATAATCTTACTTTTAAAAAATCAATTTTTAAAAGGCATATTTTATCATAGTTATCAAAGTAGTAAATATTTCTTGAGGATAAATGTGTACAATTGTTTAATTTTGTTAACATTTTGATGTATCTCTTCCTTGTTTTTTTAAATCCTTCTCCATTTAAGGAAAACTAATTTTGCTTGGGGACAGAAAAAAAAAAGCCACAGAACCATTGAATCTAATTTTATCATAAATGTTTTGTAAACATGATCTCTTCTCCACAATAAGAAAAGAGACTTTGGAATATGCTAGAGTACTAAGACACACAATTTCCCTTTTTTTCTTACAAAATTTAAAAATTAAACTTAGGGACTTCCCTGGTGGTCCAGTGGCTAAGTTCCATGCTCTCAATGCAGGGGTCCCAAGTTTGATCCCTGGTTAGGGAACTAGATCCCACATGCTGCAACTAAGATCCAGTGCAGCCAAATACATAAAATTTTTTTTTTAATTTAAGATGTAAAGGGTAGCACTTTAGGTCATAAAACCTCATACATTTTGTCTGTAATTTCAATTCTATGGATTAAGAATACTGCGAAAGTGAAAAGTGAAAGTTCTTCAGTCTGATTCTACGTGACCCCATGGACTGGAGCCCGCCAAGCTCCACTGTCCATGGGATTTCCCAGGCAAGAATACTGGAGTGGGTAGCCATTCCTTTCTCCAGAGGATCTTCCCAACCCAGGGATCAAACCCAGGTCTCCATCTTGCAGGCAGATTCTTTACCATCTGAGCCACCAGGGAAGCCCTAAGAATTCTGTAGTGAATGCAACTATTAGACCCATTAAATTGAATATTATCTCATTTTCAAGACAGAAAAATAAAACTGCTTGCTCTAAAGATGGACTGTGGGAGCTATGGTAATTTGGCAGTCTAAATGATCCAGTCATTGGCAAATACATCAGGTGTGATTTCAGATGTGTTTTCACATGGGGTTGGTCACATTTCTATATGTCATAGAGAGATGCTGCTTCTCCCCAATTATGAAGACTGAAGAAACAAAGGCATTACGGGAAGAGCTGAGAATGGTCATCTGTGCCTCCAAACACCTTTCCTTCTATATCTTGTTTGCTGTCTGTGCCATCTAGATGTATATACCGCACAACATAAACATGGGCGGCAGTGTCAGAGACAGTCTGGGCAAGATCTAGAATGAGTTGGGAGGAAGTTGACTGTATCTTTAGCTGCTTTATCTGATCCTTTATTTTCTAAAGAGTTCTCAGTCTTTTTGGACTTCCCTGCTGGTCCACAGGTTAAGAATCTTCCTGGCAATGTAGGGGACATAGGTTTAATTCTTGGTCCAGGAAAATTCCATGCGCCACAAGGCAACTGGGCCCACATGCCACAACTACTGAAGCCCACATGCCTAGAGAAGCCACCACAAAAAAAAAAGAATTCTCAAACTTTTTGATCTGTAGATCACTTTAATTCTATAGGAAAAGTGCCCCACAGTCCATCTACTTCATGTATATTACTTAAAAATTATATATGAATTGATTGTCACTTTCAACATACAAAAATAAAACTTCCTAAAAACAAACAAAAACTTCCTTCTGTAAAGTCAGCCTATGTGAATTATGTAATTTGTTCATTTAAACAATCCATTTATTGGTGATTGCAAATGGCTATTATTATGCATACATACAAAATAATGCTGTATAAAAAACAATCTTAACAAAAAGCCTATTGAATATCAAGCTATTAATTAGAGCATCTCAAAATTTCTTATCATTGTTATGACACATTTCTACATGTTAACATGTAGATAATCTGTGCCCTATTTTTGGTACTCTTATTTCTAAATCCACTTTTATTCTTTGAAACATATTAAACTCAAATCCAGACCTAGATGGTAGAAACTATCTATCCCATGTATTTTCGCGGGATGTGCACTTTAAACCAGTCTATGGAGATGATCTGAAGGGTCCAGGGAGATCTACCTGGACAGTCTTTAATAAACATAGTTACACAGGGTGCACACAAGGGCGGCGTAAAAGACGAGGTCCACATTTCTCAAGATGCATGTTTGAGCAGGCCACTCAGGACGGCTGTTCTCTTGCTCTTTGTAATCCTCTGCTCAACCAGTCCCTGCTTCACTCACAGGGCTATCCAACCCTCTTGATTACAGGGTTCAGTCTGTAGCTACCTGTGTGGCCCAGCGGCTCGTTGCCCTGGTAGCCTGCCATCAAGCCCCCTGTAATCGGCAGCCTCCTTCTCCCCGGTGCAGTGAAGGCTGCTGCCACGTCCTGCCTGCGGGTCTGCCGTCAACAATGAAGTGTCACCCCGAGACCCTTTAGCTTCTTGACATTCAAGCTCCCCCACATACTTAGGAAGACGGTGTTCCAAAAGGTTCATGTTGGTCACCTCTAGAGGCTAGTATGGGCAAGACTTTCATTTTTAAAATATATTTTAGTGTATTTTTAACTTTCTGAAAATCACATACTTGTTTTATAAAACTTTTAAGCCAAAAATAGCTACAGACATAATGTAGTTGTGGCACATTTATATTATACAACTTCCCACTTTATTGCCTCTATTCCACATAAGAACAGAGGTCTGGGAATTTGGAGACCAGGCTTCTAGTCCACACTGCTTCATAACCTTGAGTAAGTTGGCTTGCCTCTGTGGGCCTCAGTTTCTACCTCCTAAGAGGGATACTTGAACTAACAGTAGCTACTATTTCAGTAGTTTCCATAGACCCAAGTGCTGGGCTAAGCAGTTTTCTCACAGCAGCTCCATGACTTGAACATGATCCCTCTTTTTCAGATAAGAAAACAGAAGTCCAAGTAAGTGCTGGAATCAGAATTCAAATTCACATTTAGTCCACTTGCCAAAGCCAGGTTCTTTTCTACACACTGACATCACCTCTTGCCTCTTGTCTCACAGTTTCCTGACCCTAGAATGTACTTAAACCTAGGACCTGACTCAAAATCCTCTGCCTGGACAACAATATCTTTCTAAAGTAACCTTTGGTCACTTTTATTATTGCAACATCTATTTTTTATGTTGCATCGACTCTTAAGACAGGACGTCTCAACCTCAGCACTACTGACATTTTGGACTGAAAATTTCTTGGTTGTTGGGAGGTGTCCTGCTCACTGTGGAATGTCTGGTAGCATCCCTGGCTTCTACCTGCTAGAAGTCAGGAGCATCCACCCTACAGATTGTGATCCCAAAAATGCCTCTCGACATAGCCCCAGCATCATCTCTAGGGTTCAGAACCTCAGCTCTAGAAGAAGGAAAAGGGCAAGTCCCTGCATTAACTTGAAAGAAAAACTGCATCGGAAGGAATTCTAAAATCTTGTATTTTTATTGCATATTTTTTTTTATTCTACCTGTTCGGGCTAGAGTCAGTTTCAGCATCTCACATTATTTGCTCTCTGCACAACACTGTACCAATTACCATACACTCTGTATCAGAGTCAGGAAAATGGGGAAGGAGAATCATCCTTGACCTCTCAAAAATGACTCTACTTCTCCCTTAGTGAAATTCACCTCCGTCTGAGAGCAAAAGGGCCCTGTGAGGCTGAGTGAGAATGGATATTCAACAGGGAACAGTGGTAACTGAACACAATGCTGATTTTATTCCAACTAAATAAAGCAACATATAAGTAACCTGGGCGATAAGCTTAACTCAAGGGGCAAATGCCAAGAAACAAGGACTTTTTTTGTTTGCTTTAATTATCAATCACTGTCCATGGCTCTCTTCCACATCTCATCTCAGAAAATGTGGGCTAACAAATCTCACACAAAGAAACACAGGAAAAGAGAAATGGGAAAAATAAAATTCATCTAGTATGCGGGGGTGTTTCTCCAATTTCTCTTCTGTAAACTGCTCCATCAGCAGGGTCCACTTCGGATTATTTTAATATCACGACCATCTTCCCTGAAAATTGACCAATCATAAAAACACATTTATTGAAACTGGCCCACAAGTTGTATTAAAAAGACCCATGTCATTATACATTATAGTCTGTCCCAGTTGACAATCATTTTTAAAGCTAAATCTAGGGCGTTCCCTGGTGGCTGAGTGGTAAAGAATCTGCCTGCCAATGTAGGAGACGTGGGTTCTATCACTGATCCAGAAAGATCCCACATGCTGCAGAGCAACTGAGCCTGTGTTCCAAGCCCAGGAACCACAACTAATGAAGCCCTTGCACCCTGGAGCCCAGGCTCTGCAACAAGAGAAACCTCTACAATGAGAAGCCTGCACGCTGCAATCAGGTAAAGCCCGAGCAGCAACGAAGACCCAGCACAGCCTAAAATTATTAAATGATTTTTTTAAAAAAGCTAAATCTAGGAAACAATGAAGGTGAAAACCCAACTCTGCCATTTTTTTCCCCAAACCTTAGGGCACATGGAACTATCCCCCACGAATCACTCTGAGAAGACCTGGTAATTTACTGAAGACTAAGTTCAGAGACTGAACCCCTGAAATACAAAGCAGTGTATCTGGAGGTGGAGTCACGGTCACCTAAGCTGGCCAGGTGTGTTACACAGAAGATGTCAGTATAATACACTTATTAGTGAGCATTCTAACAGGCAGAGTTACTAAGACCGGTTTTCTGACCAGTAGTGCAGGGTGTGTAGGTCACCTGTACGTGGCTCCTGAATTCAACAGAACATTTACTATTGCACAGAGTTTAACTACTAAATATATTCTTGTCTAATTTTTTTTGGCTGCTTTGGGTCTTTGCTGCACACAGGCTCTCTCTAGTTGCAGAGAGCAGGGACTGCTCCATAGTTGGGTGCTTGGGCTTCTCACTGGGGTGACTTCTCCTATTGTGGGGCTCAGGTCTAAGCACCCAAGCTTCAGCGGTTGCAGCACAGGGCTCAGTGGTTGTGACTCTCGGGCTCCAGAGCGTGGGCTGAGTAGCGACGGTGCACGAGCTTAGCTGCTCCTCAGTATGTGGGATCTTCCAGGACCAGGGATGGAACTCTTATCCCCCATACTGGCAGGTGGATTTTTAACCACTGGTCCACTGGGGAAGTTGTAAATATATTTTTCATTTTGGGAAATTACCCATCCCTGGAGAGTAACATCACTTAATTATCTGGTCTATAACTGATTAATCACACACCTCTTTTTCTAACCTTGACCTAGAAAATTCACTGATCCTGTGTCTTTTTAAATATGTCTTAAAACAGAGCTACTTATGTCACATTTGATTCTTATGTCCAAGAAAAGAGCCACAACTTCCTAAGTAATCAAAATGCAGGAGAAGAACTAAAGTATATGTGCCTAGTTTATATTGAAAAATTGCTACCTGATTTTCATGCACAGAGTACACTCATTGGGATAAGTGGACAAATCACTTCCACACACGGGGTTGAAGTCCCGGGGACATCCTGGTAATGTGTACTGATGGCAGTTTGGCTAGAAAAGAGAAAGGAAGACAGAAATTGGTGAATAACTTGAGACGTTTTTACCATAAGAGGAGGGCAAAGTTCCACCATTAGTCACTCAGTCATGTCCGACTCTTTGGGAACCCATGGACTGTAGCCCACCAGGCTCCTCTGTTCATGGGATTCTCTAGGCAAGAATAATGGAGTGGGTAGCTATTCCCTTCTCCAGCGGATCTTCCAGACCCAAGGATTGAACCCAGGTCTCCTGCACTGTAGGTAGATTCTTTACCATCTGAGCCACCAGAGAATAATTTGGGCAAAGTGCCAAGTTTCCCTATATTTTCTAGAAATATCCTACAGAAAAATTTCTATTTTACACACACACACACACACAGATTTTTCGAAGCATCAGATGTAGTGTTGAAGCAATGGGTCAATACCTGCTATGTAAGATAAGGACCTCAGCAGAAGGTTGACGCTGGCTGACTTTTAAATGAAAGTCCAAGATATGCCACCAACGTACTTTACTGTCCTCCAGCTTCATAATCTGTTCTTCACGAGCAACTCCATGAGAATGTCCTGTTACATTCCACCTAATTCTGTGGCATGATGCCCAGACACACTCGGAAATGTAATCTTTTGTCTGGACTTGTAAGATACTGGCATTTAAGCAACAGCATTAAGGAAAGCAGTAGGTTCAGAATTAGACCTCAGGGATTGTTACGGGTTTAACTGCATCCACCCAGAAAGATATGTTAAAGTCCTAACTCCTAGCACTTCAGAATATGACCTTATATGGGATTAGTAGGGTCTTCATATGGGAAATTATCTTAAAGTAAAAAGTTTAGGAGAATAGGCCCTAATCCAATATGACTGGTGTGGTTATAAAAAGGGAAAATTGGGGGACTACCCTGGTGGTAAAATTCCCATTCAGGAATTCTTCCCTGGTGGCTCAGACGGTAAAGAATCCACCTGCAATACAGGAGATCTGGGTTCGACCCCTGGTTTGGGAAGATCTCCTGGAGAAGGGAATGGCAACCCACTCCAGTATTCTTGCCTGGAGAATCCCACGGACAGAGGAGCCTGGTGGGCTACAGTCCATGGGATCACAAAGGGTCAGACACGACTGAGGTAGCTAACACTTTTCTTTTCACTCTGGTGGTGCAGCAGATTAGAATCCAGCTAATCCAGAATCCAGGGACACAGGTTTGATCCCTGGTCTGGGAGGATTCCACATGCTGCAGGGCAACTAAGCCCATGAGCCACAACTACTGAGCCCAAGTACTGCAGCTCTGAAGCCCATGTGCCCAAAGCCTGCGCTCGGTAATGAGAAGCCCAAGCACCAAAAGGAAGAGCAGCCCCTGCTCGCTGCAACTAGAGAAAGCCTGTTCAAATAAATAAATTTTTTTAAACAAAAGGAAAGTTTGGACACAGAGTCACACACAGAGGCAAGATCATGTGAAGACACCAAGAGAATGCCATTTACAAGCCAAGAAATGCCTGAGGCTACGAGATACTAGGAGAGAGGAGTGGAACAGATTCTCCTTCACAGCCCTTAGAAGGAACCAACCCTGCCGACACCTTGAGTTTGGACATCCAGCCTTGAGAACTGTGAGACAACCCATCTCTGGTGTTCAAGTCACTCAGTTTGTGGCTTTATTACAGCAGCTCTAACAAACTGATGTTGGATCATGGATCTCAACCCTCAGATTCAATGGAATTGAGGCCAGAGAGGTAATATGTCTTGCTCATAACCTCTAGTCTCCAGCAGGACCAGGACTAGAACTGGTCACAGTGGTCACATCATAGCATCCAGAGGCTCACTCTAATAACAGGTTGAATATATGATCTGCTGTATTTGTTTTGTTTTAGTAATAGTAATCATCTTTCCTCACTTCAGAATAAGTGTTTAGTACTCTGAATAAATGAAATATACCTTTTCCTTCATATTATGTGGATTCATAGAGACCTAAGTAGGACAGCGCATTGGCCAAACTCTGAACTAAAGAGAAACTTTTGACCCTTTCCACCCTCTGTTCAGCCTTCTATCTCCTTCTAGGAGCCTGATGTGTTCTTCCTGCTCTAGGCTCACTAAGATGATGGCTTCCAGGACAGCTTCCACAGGAGACTAGATACCCTTTCTCTCATTGGAAAAAGTTCCAATGAGATTGGGACAACTGGTAATTGGTCAATTAATTGAAAAAGTCGATTAAAGTAGGGAAACAGTAACAAAAACTGTAACATACCCTAAACATGTTCTCTTAAAACATATAAATGAAAATAAAATTGCCAATCTTTTGATGGGAAGCCAATGAGGCACATGGCCAGCTATAATGCTACCTACACTAAGACAACGTCCTTGCAGCCAGGTATGACCGACCACACGATCAAGGCCAGGCCGACGGGATGCAAGTGGAATTACCGCGCGCAGTTGCTTCTGTGCTTGTGTTAGTCATTCAGTTGTTCCGACTCTTTTCAACCCCATGGGCTATAGCTCATCAGGCTCCTCTGTCCATGGAATTCTCCAGGCAAGAATACTGGAGTGGGTTGCCATTCTCCAGATTCTCCAGGCCCAGGAGTCTCCCTTCAATCCCCAACCCAGAGATTGAACCTGGGTCTCCTGCATTGCAGACTCCTGCATTTACCACCTGCTAGGAACCTCCTTTAAAAGAAAGTTGGGGCTTGTCCTCTGCCTTCCCCAATTTTTATTCTTTGTCTATTCCTCCATCCTGCTCCTGGGTGCATGGAACTCTACGCTTTACAGACCAGGATGACAAAGTCCACATCCTAAGATGGCAGTTCTGTGAGCTGTTATTTTGAGTCCTTGTTATCTGCAGCTGAATCTAATCCTGACACAAGACATAAGACTTTTCCTACGAAATGTTTCAACTAATTAGAGTTCTGTGTGCTGTCACTGAAAAAATCATACTCATAATAAATCATCCATGATTTCTTCTTTTGTTTTAAATGGGATTTCTCAACTGCATTCGTATTTTGGACCAGCTAATTATTTGCTGTGTGAGGCTGTCTCGTCCATGGTAGGGTAAACACTAAACAGTAACATCACTGCTCTCTATCCACTAGAGGCTAGTTACAAGTTCCTAGATCTGTGTCCTGAGGGGTAAACCTGCCCCCTTTTTAAAATATGGTGAGAATTTAAAGACACTGGCACAGCAAGGTAATATACAGTTAAAAAATAATTCCCCAATTACTTACTATTGTTTTACTATACCTAATTCAATTTTTTAGAATTTGTCTTTTAGCAAGTTTTTCAAAAGCATCTGACACAGTTTCCATATAAACATTTTCATTTGTTTACCCTCATGTTCATGCTGTCTCTACATCTTTTATAAATTAAGACTGTGGCTGGCATAATAGGCTTGTGAACACAGATACTTGAGTCTTGTTAAGAATACAGCTACACTCATGAGAAACAAACTCTATGATTTACAGGAGAGTAGTTAAACAAGAGGATGGTCTGTCTCTAACCAGTGAGTAATTGACCTGCTGTGGGAATGGTTAGAGAGAAAGCAGAGAGTCATATGTGAGTTGCTTAAATACAGAATGGCTGATCCAAATATGCCCTCCTAACCATTCACATAGGACGCCTGCCTTTAGTTTCCCACCTCCAGCCTCCCCATGCCAACAGCCTCAACAAGGGCACATCTGATGCCTTCCCTTTTCCCCATTTACAAAGCTTTCCCACTCCTGTGCCTTTGAGTCTCAGCTAAAACACAGGTGACATGGCTGACTCACTTGCTACATTAAGCTCTGAATAACTAGTTTTTGCTTGTTCTCATCTGGTTGGCCTCTGTTTGCCTCCACGGAACTTAATTTGAGAATATACATAAAATATCTAGTACAACATGTAACTACTGGGCATAGGACCTTCTAAATCATCAAAGGAGATAGTAAAAGGAAACAAAGCCCTGAGGCCTGCAAGACCTGAGCAATTTTTAACCAAAATTTACACTGTGATCTGTATCAAAAAGCCTGCCTGAGAATCTGGTTTCTAAAGAAGCAGTCAACTGTCTCGAAAGCGGCAGACCTGAAAACCAGCCCCCACCCAAACCACTGCGGGCTTCACTGTATTAGGAGAAACAATCCAAGCGGTTTCCTACTTACTGAGCTGTATTCTGAAGGCTGACCAAACTGAGCATTGGAAGAGGCTGCAAAAAGGAGACAGACATTTTAAAGGACGTGATTAAGGTTAGTGCTCATTCATAAGGGTTTTTTTAATTCAGCTTGTGATTTAGACAGGCTACATGTCTCCCTCTCCCTCACATGTCTAGCTTCTTTGACCCCTTCCTAAAAAAGTCGATTCAGTTGTGTTCTGGCACCTCTCCTAGCAGGCACACGGAAAACACTCGATAACCGTTCTGTATCTGACCACCCTAATAGGATTGCTTGGGAAACTCTGGAGCTACCGAATAAAGGTTAGAGAAGCAACTCAATCGTTCACGATGTTGTTTTCCCCTGTGGTGGAGATAATAAGTGCAAATTTTGACATCGGGTGTTATCACTTTAACTCCACTTTAAATAGACATCAAGTCTGGCTGGACTGAAGCCGCTTTCTCACCAGCCCCACGGTGCTTGGCGCACTTGGCATTCACAATTCCTGATTCCTGGTACATCTGCTGCTGAGGTTCTGCAAGGAAGGCCCCGGGTCCATAAAAACCTGACTCCTAACCTTGGGTTTCAGAAAATCCACTTTAAGGGAGAAAGAGCAGCCTGGGAAGAAGCCCAAGCAGGAACTAAAGAAGGTTGGGGCTCCACAATGCCACCCCCCAAGCCCGGACATCCCCAAGTTCGTGTCCCCAGGCAACTGCGGGGCGGGCCGGAACCGCCAGTAACGGGTGCGCGGAGGGGCACAAAGGCCCCCAGGCCTCGGGGAGGGACAGTAGCGGGCAAGGCCCCCCTCTCAGTAACTCCTGGGCTGGTCCTCCGGGGACCAGAGAGACTGGTGAGCGTTACCGGCCGAGTCCCACCAGACCAGGAACAAAACCAAACGCAGCGCCTTGAGCGCCATCGTGCCTCCGCGGCCGGCCGTCGGGTCCCTGCGCTCCAGCGTCCGCGCGACCAGGGCGGCTCCCGCGCGACAGGGCGGGATGCAGGCGGGGCAGGGCAGGGGGCGGGGAGGAAGGAGGGGGCCGGACGGGGCGCGGGAGGGGCGAAAAAGGGCGCGTGGGAGAGGAAGACAGAAGAAGTTGCCAGTCCCCGACTCCTCGCGCTGCCTAGAATGAGAGCAAGCGATTGAAGAGGCCATCCCCACCCTGCAGCAGACGAGAACCTCGTAGGAGCCCTGGATGATCTAGCGGACTGTCAGTCAACCTCAGTTTCAGAAGCATCTGCTCTCTACCAGGCAGTGTGGGGGGCTGAAAACAAAGGAGGTGCCCGCTCTCTAGAAGCTTTCTGGTGTAGGTGTTGGGGATGGGGTTACCCAGGGAACTCCACAACAGGTGAATACAGTAATTTCTGAAAGTGCTAGAGAGTGGTGGGGATAGGGGAAGACTTTGGGAGATCAGGAAAGGCCTTACCGAGGTGGCATTTAAGCTGAAAGCTGAAGGATGAGAAAGAAGCCTGGTGAAGACCGTGAGAACAAATATTTCAGGCTCAAGGAAAAGCAAGTGTAGAATCCTGGAGACTGGAGCCAACTCACTGTGCTCAGCTGGACCCTAGGTGAGGGAGGGGGCCGGAGAGGGAGTTGGAACCACAAGGCCTTGACCACACGTGGTGTTGTAGGCTCCTGATAAGGGATTTGGATTTGTTCGGATTGCAGTGGAGGATTTTAGACAAGGTCGTGGCCCTGACATATCTTTTAAGATAATGGATGAAGAATGAAGGGGATAGGTAAGAGTGGAGGCAGGGGGAGAAATCAGGCAGCTTGTGCAGTAATCTGGAGAAGGAAATGGCAACCCACTCCAGGATTCTTGCCTGGAAAATCCCATGGGCGGAGGACCCTGGTGGGCTACAAGTCCAAGGGGTGGCAAAGAGTCAGACACGACTGAGCAACTTCACTTGTGCAGTAATCTGGGCAAGGGATGATGGCAACTGGAGTTAGTGGGTAACAGCGGCCTGCTGAGAAGTGGTCAGATTCAGGGTTTTCTTTTGGAGGCGGAACGAACTGGAATGAAGGTAAGAACCAAGGATGCTTCCTGGGATTTTGTCCTGAACAGGTAGCTGTGTGGTGATGCCATTTCTGTGAGGAAGAACACGTGGAGAAGATGCCTGTTAGAACTCCAAGTGGACGTGTGGACGAGGCATTTGGAATTACAGATTTGGAGCTAGAGATATAAACTCAGAAGTCATCAGCCTATCGACAGGATTGAAAACCATGGACCCAAAGCCCAGGGGAAGAGTACAGCAGAGGTCAGAGGTCAGAGTCCTGGGCACTACTGTATGCAGAACTTTGACAGATATGGAGAAGAAGCCTGCGAAGGAGGAAGAAAACCAGGCTAGAGTCAGGGGTTGCTGAATCGTGGAGCAGCGCTGCAACCATGCCAGTTGCTGCCGTGAGGTTGGGAAGTAGGAGGACTGAGCATTGTCACAAACTTTGGTGAGATATAGTCCCGGATGACCTTGATAAGAACTTTTGCAGAGAAGTGATGGCATCCAGAGCCCAAATGGTCTTGGTTGAAGGAGTGAGGTGAGAAAGTCAAGGATGTTGACAGCCCTCGTGAGTTTGGCTGAGAGTGAAGCCAGACATGGGCAATAAATGGCCCATGAAACCTCCATGTCTTCTGGGGATCATGTCAAAAACCCTCCAATATCTTTCCATCTCCAGTGTCTTAGGAAGAGAAACCAAACTTCTTGCTGTGGCCTCCAAGGCTTCTGCTGTCTCTTACT
The DNA here is from genome assembly GCF_019320065.1 of Cervus canadensis. Lineage (NCBI taxonomy): Eukaryota > Metazoa > Chordata > Mammalia > Artiodactyla > Cervidae > Cervus > Cervus canadensis. Next base: position 5,311,191 of record NC_057411.1, read on the forward strand.
GCTCTTCCCTGACTCCCTCTTCCCGACCCCACTGGCCTTCCTGCTCCCCCGAGCACTTTGCACTTGCCTTTCCCTCTGCCTTGTTCTTGTTCAGTCACTCAGTCGTGTCCAACTCTTTGCGACTCCATGGACTGCAGCACTCAGGTTTCCCTGTCCTTCACCATCTCCTGGAGCTTGCTCAAACTCATGTTCATTGAGTCGGTGATACCATCCAACCATCTTGTCTTCTGTCATCTCCTTCTCCTCCTGCCTTCAATCTTTCCCAGCATCAGGGTCTTTCCAATGAGTTGACCCTTCATATCAGGTGGCCAAAGTATTGGAGTTTCAGCTTCAGCAACAGTCCTTCCAATGAATATTCAGGACTGATTTCCTTTACAACTGACTGGTTTGATCTTCTTGCAGTCCAAGGGACTCTCAAGCATATTCTCCAACACCACAGTTCAAAAGCATCAATTCTTCAGTGCTCAACCTTCTTTATGGTCCAACTCTCACATCCATACATGAATACTGGAAAAACCATGGCTTTGGCTATACAGACCTTTGTCAGCAAAGTAATGTCTCTGCTTTTTAATAAACTGTCTAGGTTTGTCATAGCTTTTCTTCCAAGGAGCAAGTGTCATTTAATTTCATGGCTGCAGTCACCATCTGTGCTGATTTTGGAGCCCAAGAAAAAAAATTTGTCACTATTTCCATTGTTTTCCCATCTATTTGCCATGAAGTGATGGGCCCAGATGCCATGATGTTAAGTTTTTTGACTGTTGAGTTTAAGCCAGCTTTTTCACTCTCCTCTTTCACCTTCTTCAAGAGGCTCTTTAGTTACTCTTTGCTTTCTGCCATAAAGGTGGTATCATTGCATATCTGAGGTTATTGATATTTCTCCCAGCAATCTTGATTCCAGCTTGTGATTCATCCAGTCCGGCATTTCGCATGATGTACTCTGCATATAAGTTAAATAAGCAGGGTGACAATACACAGCTTTGATGTACTCCTTCCCAATTTTGAACTAGTACATTGTTCCATATCCAGGTCTAACTGTCGCTTCTTGACCTGCATACAGGTTTCACAGGAGACAGGAAAGGTGGTCTGATAGTCCCATATTTTTAAGAATTTTCCACAGTTTGTTGTGATCCACACAGTCAAAGCCTTGTGAAGTCAATAAGCAGAAGTAGATGTTTTTCTGGAATTCTCTTGCTTTTTCTGTGATCCAGTGAATGTTAGCAATTTGATCTCTGGTTCCTCTGCCTTTTCTAAATCTGAACATCTGAAAGTTCTTGGTTCACATACTGTTGAAGCCTAGATTGAAGGATTTTGAGCATGATCTCACTAGCATGTGAAATGAGTACAAAATTGTGTGGTAGTTTGAACATTCTTTGGCATTGTCCTTCTTTGAGATTGACCTTTTCCAGTCCTGTGGTGACGGCTGGATTTTCCAAATTTACTGGCATATTGAATGCAACACTTTCACAGCATCATCTTTTAGGATTTGAAATAGCTCAGTTGGAATTCCATCACCTCCACTAGCTTTGTTTGCAGTGATGCTTCCTAAGGCCCACTTGACTTCACACTCCAGGATGTCTGGCTCTAGGTGAGTGATCATACCATTGTGGTTATTGGAGTCATTAATACCTTTTCCCTCTGCCTACATGTCTCCTTCCCTTTCTTCTGTTGTAGCTCAAATTTCCCTGTATCAGAAATGCCTTCCCTGATCATCCTATAAAACCATAGTACCTCTCTTTTCTCTTCTCCTGAGCCTGCCTTGTTTTCCTTCTCCCATAGGATTTATCTCAACTTGACTTTAAAAAAAATTTATTTATGACACTTTCATGTCAGTTCCCGGAGAAGGCAATGGAACCCCACTCCAGTACTCTTGCCTGGAAAATCCCATGGATGGAGGAGCCTGGTGGGCTGCAGTCCATGGGGTCTCGAAGAGTTGGACACGACTAGCTACTTCACTTTCACTTTTCACTTTCATGCATTGGAGAAGGAAGTGGCAACCCACTCCAGTGTTCTTCCCTAGAGAATCTCAGGGACGGCGGAGCCTGGTGGGCTGCCGTCTGTGGGGTCGCATGGGGTCACACAGAGTCGGACCCAACTGAAGTGACTTAGCAGCAGCAGCGGCATGTCAGTTCCTTTAAGGCAGTAATTCTTTTTTGATTCATGCTATATTTCCAGCACCTAGAAGAGTGCATCTCAACAAATATTTGTTAAATGAATAAAGGAATTTCTAGGGGGTCGAGACCTTAGCTTACCTAAAAGTATAGTCCACAGAATAAAACAAACCACTAGTATGCATAAACAAAATGATGGGGACTTCCATGGCAGTTCAGTGATTAAGACTCATCATTCCCTGATCAGGGATGGAACCTGCACTCCCTGCAGTGGAAGCTCAGAGTCTTAACCAGGTACCTGCCCCGAACGCATATCACACTGGCCATCGTGTTGCTACAGAGCTGGACATCATCGGCCTGTAAGCAGTGATGTTTTCTATTTCTCTTCTGTATTCCTAGTGCCTAGCACTGTGCCTGACACAAGCTCAATAATGTTTGCTGACTTTCCTGGTGGTGCAGTGGTTAAGACTCCATGCTCCCAACGCAGAAGGCACAAGTTCAATCCCTGGTCAGGGTATTAAGATCCCACATGCCAAATGGTGTTGCCAAAAAAAAAAGTTTTCTGAATAAGTAAATCTTTGAAATTTTAAACTGACATTACAGCAAGAAAGTAGACCAAGCAGATGAAGAGGATGACATAGAATCCAGGAAACAGAAATTCCAACCCAAAGGAAAAGCAAAGAGAATTAGTAGGCAGCAGTATGACAGTCCTAGGGTTCAGCCAACCCAGAATGGAACAAGTAAGAGGCCCCTGGAGGCTGATTCCAGAGGATGACACAGATGAATAAGATATGTGTCTTACCGTAATTGAGATGAGATTGACATCAAAGGGGTAAAGTTTAGAGATTGATGTACAACAAGTACATAGAAAACTTAAAAAATAATTGACTTCTGGAAAAACAAAGTTGTTCAATAATGTAAATATCAATCATTGATCTCACCAAAATTATGATTCACTGTTTTGGGAGAATGGGGAGAGAGGAAGTCTATATGGGTGGTGGGAGTGATGGGAGGTGAGAAAGAGGTACATCTTTCACAGTAAAAATCAAAGGATCAGGACTTCCCTGGTGGTCCAGTGGTTGAGCATCTGCCTGCCAATGCAGGGGACGCGGTTCCATCCTTGATCCAGGAAGCTCCTACATGCCTCGGAGCAACAGAGTCCCTGACCACAACTACTGAGCCCACACTCTAAAGCCCACGGGCCACAACTGCTTAAGTCCAAGCTCCACAAGAGAAGCCACTGCAGTGGGAAGTCTGAGCCCCACAAAGAGGAGTAGACTCCGCTCGCCACAGCTAGGGAAAGTGCAGGAGCAGCAGTGGAGACCCAGGTCAGTCAAAGATAAACAAATAAATAAATAAATTTTTTTTTTAAATCAAGGGATGAAGTCTAAACCTGAAAAAACAATGAGGCATTATTTACATGTTATTTTCAGGTGTGAAGTTAACTACTTAAATAATTAGCTAAAAGAGTATAAATGGGAGGACTTCCCTGGTGGTCCAGTGGCTAAGAATCTGCAATCCCAATGCAGGGGCCCCGGTTGCAAACCCTGGTCAGTGAACTAGATCCCCGCATGCCTCAGCTTGCCACAACTTGCCTCAGCTTGCCACAACTAAGACTCCGGTGCAGCCAAATAAACAAATACTAAAAAAAAAAAAAAAAATGCAAGTTGGATTCTTCCAGAAATTGGAAAATGAAGCAGGAGGGACGGAGTAGGAGTAGTCCACTGCTAGTCTTCTTAACAAACTGTGCCCGAGTTATGGGCTGAATTGGGTCCTCCCCACCCAACGTTATGTACCTCGGTATGTAACATCAGTACCTCAGAATGCGACCATATTTTGAGATGTAATTAAGTTAAAATAGGGTCACTGAGTGGACTCCCAAGATGACTGGTGTCCTTATAAAAAGATACTAGGACAAAGACAACACAGAAGGATAACCATGCTAGGACACAGAAAGAAGACGGCCATCTGAAAGACAGGACAGGGGCATCAGAAGAAAACTGACCTTGACCTTGGACATCTAGCGTCTGGGACTCTGAAAAAATATGTTTCTGTTGTTTAAGCCACCTGGTCTGTGGTATTTTATTAGGGCAGCCCCAGCAAACGAATACAGTATGTACAAGTGTTAAAAGACTTAAAATGTCATTTTTTTATTAAAAGAAAATTTTAAGAAATCTAACAAATAAAAAAAAGGTTACTCTGAGGCACAGCCATCAGTGGCCTTTAACAGTACCTCATCTAGTATGAGGACATTTATTTACTGATTTTTTATTCCCTTGAGAAACTTTGTTTGACATACCGACTGATTCTACATACAAATTTTTGTGGCACTTTAGCAAACCTTGATGAAAGGTCTAGAGAAGAGAAATAATTTGGCCAAAGAGGCAAAAGTCAGCACATTGACAGATCTGTTTCTTTCTTCCTCTTGTATCTGTGTGTTGATCTGTTGATCTATGACATACTCTCTGGTTCAGTCTGGGTCTTAGTCTTGAAAACACAGTCTACATCCAACAAAAAGATTCTTGAGCCCAAGCACGGAATTCACTCATTTGAAATAATATATGTTATGCTCTCCAGCCCCATCCCTGCATCATCACAGAAGTGGGACAAAGGAAAGTGTCTAGTAGTAGTCTTTCTCCCTCAGCTCTTTGTTTAGTGAGCTCAGCTGAATTTGGTGATGTCTACTGCCATCTAGTGAAAACGAATTGAACTATGGCTTCATTTTTATGGTTTTCAAAGAGCTCCCGGGTTTATCTTCACAGCAACCTATAAAGTAGACATTGCTGCCCCAGTTTGTGTTAACTTTTTAGAAATAATATTATTGAGCTTATTGTGATCCAGGCACTATACACAAATGATCTTATGTACTCCCCTTATCAGTTTTGTGTGATCTGTGCATATTGCCTGTATTGTTATTCCATTTACAGATGAGAAAGCTAAGGCTTAGCGAATTTAAGAAACATGCCCAAACCCCAACAGCTAATCAGGGTCCAGACCCAGGGAGGCGATGATCACTAACACAAACCTTATCTCCCTTCTCCTTCTCCCCCTCCTCCTTCATCTTCATTATCAAACCATTGTGATTATGTGCCAGGCATTTTCCTAAGCCCTTTACAGCTATTATATAATTTAATCCTCATGACAACTGTTTTTTTTTTTTTTCACAACTCTTATCAGTTAAGTATAATTACTATTCCCATTTCCTAGATGGGGAAATCTAGGCACAGAGCAGTTTAAAAAATTATCCAAGATCATAAGCTAGGGAAAGCATAGCCAGAATCAGACTCCAGAGAATTTGTGGGTTTGCTCTAGTATTTTTAAAGATTTGAATAAAATTTGCTTCTCTGAAATCTGTGAAGTGAATCTTCTCTTCCTCATATCTTACTCTTTGTTTTCCAGATTTATTAAGGTAACATTGACATATAGCATCGTGTGAGTTTAAGTATACAATACAATGATTTGATACACATAGAGTATGTGAAATATTACCACAATAAAGTTAGTTAACACATCCATCACCTCACGTAATCACAAATAATATGTGTGATGAGAGCATTTAAAATTTACTTTCTTGGCAACTTTCAAGTACAAAATACAATATTGTTAATTATAGTCACCATGCTGTACATTAGATCACCAGAACCTGTTCATCTTAAATATAACTGGAAGTTTATACCCTTTGACCAACATCTGATTTCCCCTACCCACACAGCACCTGGCAACATTCAAACTTTATTTTTATGTGTTTTTTTTTTTTAAGATTCCACATGTAAGTGAGATCATGTAGCCTCTCTTTCTCTGATTTATTTCACTCACCACAGTGCCCTCATGGGGAACCCAGGGAGTATTATTCCAGACCCCATGCTCTCAACTAGTTCAACTAGTAAGCAGTTTGAGAAATAGTTAATTTTGTTCTCATTACAAACTTGATACATATTTAGAAAAGTAGAAAGAAAAAAATCACTGTCTCCCCAAAAATATTCTGTCTCCCAAACATAATCAAAATTAATATTTCCTTCTTCTAGCTATAATTTTAAGCTACTTTGATTTTAATATAAAAGTGAAAATGAAGTCGCTCAGTCGTGTCCGACTGTTTATGATCCTATGGCTCCTCTGTCCATGGGGTTTTCCAGGCAAGAATACTGGAGTGAGTTGCCATTTCCTTCTCCAAGAGATCTTCCTGTCCCAGGGATTGAACCCGGGTCTCCCGCATTGTAAGCAGACACTTTACGGTCTGGGCCACCAGGGAAGTCCATTTTAATATAGGTGTGATCATTTTATAAAAACCATTTTGTGTTGTTTCTTTTATTTAACATTTTAATACAGGCATTTTTTATGTCACCCAACTCTTCATAATTGTTACTGTGAATAGGTCCTTTACTGACATTATAACTTGTGGACAGTAAAGCCTACAGTGGGTCAGGTATTGGTGTAAGGACTTTCTATGTATTTATTCTTTTAATCTCTACAACATACCCCATAGGCTGGAGAGCATTTTTAGCCCTATTTTATTGAGGAAACTGAGGCACAGCTGGTAAGTGACAGAGCCCAGATACCAATCTCCACAGCTTCCCGTTTCACAAGATGAGGAAAGGAAGCCAAAGAGGGATAATTTGCACAAGATCACAATACTAATAACTGCTGAAGCAGTTTGCCCACAGATTTTTTCACTGTAACTTTAAGATCTCACCTGCACGCTAAACTCTAGAGCTGCCTTTCCTAAAACTGTAGCCACTGGTCCTGTGGCTACTAACACTTGAAATGTGACTGGTATGACATGAGATGGGCCATAAGGGTGAAATACACACTGGATTTCAAACACTTAACTAACGAATGAGTATAAAGCATTTCAGTGATTTTTATACGGGTTACACATTGAAATTACAACAGTTGGTATGTATTGAGTTCCATTACACTACATGATGACAATTTCACATGTTTCTTTTCATGTTTTTAAATGTGGCTACAAGAAATTTCGAAATACAGACGTGGTGTGCATTATATTTCTCTTAGTGCTGCCGTAGATCAGCATCTCTTAAATCTTAATGGGCAGATGAGTCCCTGGGGGATCTGATTTAAAATGCAGCTTCTGATATAGGAAGTCCAGGGTAGACCTAAGACTCTGCGTTTCTGACAGGCTCTCAAGGAAGCCAATCCTACTTGTCCAGAAAGACCACGTTGAAGAGCAAGGTTCTAGATGGAAGTGAGGCTTAGCAACTCCTATGTTTGGGGGACTTAAAAGGAAGCTCTGACAAGGGGTAGGGGTTTAGTGGTCTGAGAACCTCCTTGCAAAACCAGGACAGTGCTGTTGGGGAGGCCACGGTGGCAGCATGTCGAGGTGAAATATTCAACAGCCGTGCCTGTGATGAGATGCTACGGGGCCCAGCTGCTTTCTCAGTGAAGAGGCTACTGATGAATGCAGCAAGGACAGTTTCTATGAGTGATGAAGACTGAAAGCAGACTTCATAATGTTGGGGAATAGGAGAGGTGGACTGGGTCACTGTCTTTTTTCCTAGAAAGAGAAAAAACAGAGGCTAAGGCTGACGTTAGGGGCAAGTGAGCAAAAGTAGGATGAGGAGCAGAGTGGATTATGGGGACACTTCTTTGCTTTGGTTTTGCAGAGGGAGACGTGAGTCTATGATTTGTGCAGAAAGGGAAAGGTATGAGGGGGAAGGTGGCCCAGAGAACACGGGCACCTTCCCTCCCAGTAAAGCAACAGGCTTATTGAATATCAGCTGTCAGGCGCTCGAGGAGTAAATATGACGCAGCCTCTAGGTTCAAGGGTCTCAGAGTCATAGTGTCATGGTCTGTGTGCAGGTTGGAAAAGAATTTCCAGACAGGAGGCAGAATGCAAGGAGAATCAAGTTTATTAGATTGGGGGAGGGTGTTGGCTGCCAGTATAGTGGGTGGGACAAGGAGCAGGGTAGGGGTCTGGAGAGTCATTTGCTGATTGGATAGGTATGTATACTGGGCAGGCGAAGAGTAAGGCAAACATCATTTCCTTATGTGGGGTAAGAAGGGAGATAGGCCATACTACTCAGGAAGACTCAAAATTCCCACAAGGGGTACAACATGTTGGGGAAGGGTGTTGAGGGTCTGGTTTTTTCTGTTCCTGTGTTCCAAGACCCCTCTTGTTCACCTTGTTCTTTCACTGCATACTAAGAAAGCTGTGTGCCTCTTGGTGTAACCTGAGAAGGCAGTGCAAGCTGGCATGGATGGGCAATCTTCTCCACATGAGGCCCAACTCGGGAAAGATGTATACGATCCCCAATTTCCTCACAGTTACATTTAAGCATTCTGCTATCCAAGATGGCTGTTCTCTTGCTCTCTCTACATCCGCCGTCCCAACCCACCCCCAGACTCAATCAGGGCCTGCTTCACCAACACCCTACTCACATGAATGACCTTCGTACATACTTGCCCCAGGTCCCTTGTTCTTATCCAAGGGGCAATGAGGGACAGTCCCCTCTTCTGGTTTCCCTGGTAACTGATGAGTCAACCTGATGTAATTCCCCCCGTAACTGGTAACCTCTCCCTGCTCCTGGGAGTCAAGACCCTGCCAGGCCCGGCCTGCTGTCTGCCGGAAACTGTGGGGTGTTGCTCCGAGACTTTGCTTCAGACACATAAGCCTCCTCATTCATTAAACCACTGAGTCTCTGTCCCTGACTGCAGGCTCTTCCTTTGGTCTAGAAGCTGGGCAAGCACTGGGCTTGTAGGCCTGTGGGCTGCAGCTGAATATTCATCAAAACAAAATGAAGGTTTCTATTTGTATGCTAAAATTTCCCAAACAGCTTCACTAGCAGCACCTACTCAGTGACCTAGGCGACACCACCTCTTTGAAGAGGTGCTGAGTGAGGGGACGCCCCATGGGGTTGGTGAGGAGGTTATGGCAGACTCAGGGACAATATCTGGCTTCAGTATACAGTCACAGACTAGGAACAACCAAAACCCTCTGGCCCCTCAGAAAAGTCTACATTTGGTGACAACTGTGGGGGGGAGGGGGTTCTGTCCTTTCAGGGAGAGCACCTGGGGAGTGTGGAGTAAGGTGGAGTGTGCAGGGGGGGAGAAGGGGATGCCGGTGCAAAGGAGAAATTTCACCCTCCCTTATCTCATCAGCCTAAAAACTTCAGCCTCCAAGAGTGACCCACATCAGGCCCCACCCAGCCTATCTTCTGACTAAGGTCTGCTGTCCATTCAGTAGCCTTTGAGATTCCCAGATGAGTTAAAGTTCAATCCTTCAATTCTGGAAATCAGCCCACCTGGGGAATCACATTCTTATGCAAATATTCTGAAGCTCAGAAATCAAAGAACCAGCCCAGGGAAGTAAACAAGCTCTAAACATACAATGAAGATGCCATCACACCCTTCCCTTTCTTCATTTAAGAGGGCCTGCAAGAGCACCCTTTGGCCACCTGATGCGAAGAGCAGACCCATCAGAAAAGACCCTGATGCTGGGAAAGACTGAGGGCTGGACGAGAAGGGGGCGACTGAGGATGAGATGGTTGGATGGCATCATCGATTCAATGGACGGGAGTTTGAGCAAACTCCAGGAGACAGTGAAGGACTGGGAAGCCTAGCGTGCTGTAGTCCGTGGGGTCACAATAAGTCAGACACGACGAGCGACTGAACAACAAGAACATAAAATCCTGGAACTCTGGAGATTCACCCCAAGCATCTTGGCTTCCTGGGGGTTCAATTGCCTCCTAGCCCTGGGCCAACCCTTCTCTGACAGCTCTCCGGGTCCTTCTTTCTCTGCTAGACAGTCTGAGCCACTTTAAAGCAGTCTGGCTCAAATAAAGGAGAGCCATTCCAGTTCTTTCCCTCAAGGGTGAGTGTTTACACAGGCAGAGGTGGTGCCTTTAGAAGTGGCTCATTTAACACATCTCTGGACAATGATCTTCTATTTCTGTAATGACTAGTCCAATACATCAAAGAAGCCTAGCCACTTACACACCTTCAACAGTTTTCTGACACCTTAATAACTGAGATCCATGCACTTCACCAAGGTGGTTAAAAAGTAAAAAAGTTCCTGTTTTCTTGAAACTTCCCTATTTAAAGTCACTGTCTCTCACCCTGGTTAAGCTTCCTCCTTTCAGCCTTCTCCCCAGCCTCCTAAGCACACCCATCTCCAAAAACTAGTCTCAAGTGCCAGCATGTAAAAGCCTTGCCAAGCTTTGCCCCTTGCATGAAGCATGTCTGAAATTTCAACATTCTCCAAAAGGCACACCTCGCCCTCATGAATGACTTCTTTGTCTTCACTCCTGTGGTTATTTTGTAAAATGTCCTCACTCACACTGGTTAATTCAGAAAATATTTATAAAGGCTTACTGCATGCCAGGAGTTTTTTAAGTTCCACTAACAATTCTAAGATGTATAGAGTAGGCAATGCAACTCATTTCAGTGTTCTTGCCTGGGAAATCCCATGCATAGATGAGCCTGGCGTGCTACATACAGTTCATGGGGTCGCAAAAGAGCTGGACACGACTGAGCGACTAAACGACATAGAGTGGGCAGCCCTGTTCCCGAGGAGCTTGAAGCTCAGTGAGGGAGCAGGACACCCACTGTATGGTAGGTGCTATGTCTGGGATATTCCCCAAGTACCAGGAAAAACCATCTCAGACTTGGGGACCCTAAAAAGGCTTTCTGGAAAAAGAAATGGGGAAGAGCATCCCAAGCAGTAAGCAGACAGGCAAAAGCCCAGACACTGGGTCAGCGAGGCCAGAGCGCAAGGGGAGGTGGGAGGAGGCGGGAGCGGAGCCCAGGGTCTAAAGCGTGAAGAATCTTCTCAGTCACTCTCAGAAGGCTGGTCTTGATCTCTGAGGCAGATGCGCCATTTAAGAAAATTGCTCTGTAGGGAGCTGAGTGCTTTGGATGCGGCGAGGTGGCTTCGAGAGCGAAGCAATGGCACGTGGGGTCTGATGCACGTAGGAACCGCATGCGGGTTTCTTCCTTGAGGAGACGACTGGAAGGCTCCGCGGTTACCCGGGTGAGAGGGGACGAAGGCCCGAGTTCAGCAGAAGACGGTCGGCCCCGGGTTTACTTCCCCACCCCTGTGTGTATGCATGTCTTCTCCTTCCCGGGAACGGAAGCCCTGAGTTGGCAACAGGAGAAGCCCGTGCAATGAGAAGCCCAAGCGCCACAGCTGAAGGAAGCCTGCACGCAGCGGCAAAGACCCAAGGCCAGACCCAGGCTGGCCTTAAACAGATAAATATCTAAAAAGAAGCAATTCCTCCGTAAGTTTCTCTTAGGGAGAAAATACATGTGACGAATGAGCTTTACTTGGGCATGAGTTAAAATACTGTTGACCATGAGTTCGCTGTTTTCTCTTCCCTTGTAGCTCAGTCGGTAAAGACTCTGCCTGCAGTACAGAAGACCCGGGTTCGATCCCTGGGGTGGGAAGATCCCCTGGAGAAGGAAATGGCTAACCCACTCCAGTATCCTTGCCTGGAAAATCTCATGGACACAGGAGCCCGGTGGGCTACAGTCATGGGATCGCAAAGAGTCGGGCACGACTGAGCGACTAACACACTGATCAACCAAAAACGTGTTAAGTACGGTGTTTTTAAACACAAACAGCCATAAAACAAAGTTACGTATTCACTGTTTGACAAAAATATTGTGACAGAGCCTCATAGGAAGCTAATCCTGCATTTTCTCTAGAACGATGGTTCAGTGTTCACTAATGGTGTGTTTGTGGCCACTTAATAGAATATACTGTAACTAATGTGAATTGGCTCTGCGAGTGTTTGTATTTATAGCATTTTCTTCTGAGCTGGGTTTTTTATGCGTCTCAGAATTCCGCTGTGTGGAGTGTGCCTGTTACTAAACTTATATCTGTCAAGTCAAACCCAGAAAGGATTGCTTGCCAAATACCTGGGTCCTGTACGTTTGTGGTTTTGAAACTTCCTGCGGAGCTTTCTGCTGGTGAGACTCCGCGGCCCGCATTCACTCTGTCAGCCGCCGCAGTGAGGTTCTTCCAGTAGGGGGCGCTGTGTCAGTCGCTCCGCCGCGTCCCACCCTCTGACCCCACGGACGGCAGCCAGCCAGGCTTCCCTACGCATGGGGTTCTCCAGGCAAGAATACTGCAGTGGGTTGCCATTCTCTTCTCCGGGGGATCTTCTTGACTTGGGGATCAAAGCCACATCTCTTATGTCTCCTGCATTGACAGGTGGGTTCTTTACCGGGGGAGCCCAGGGGCACGAGAGGGAGACTTTACGGCGGGAGGAGGCGGGACGGACTTCGGCTCCCAGCGCCCCCTTTGTCTTTGCCTGCAGAATCCCTTGGACCCAGGAGCCTGGCGGGCTGCCGTCCAGAGGGTCACACGACTGGACACGGCTGAAGAGTCGTAGCACGCACGCACGCCCCTCTACCCTGACAGTAGGAGCGGCTGATTTCAGACTTGTTCCAGCGCTCGGAACTCCTGTAGCTCTCTGCAGTCCCTCCTAGAACATGCTAGCTGCAGGCTTCACCTCCGTTACCTCAGCGTCCCTTTGCTTTCTTCAGACCTTCAACATCGCTATAACTAATTTAATTTCCAAGGTAAATTCTCTGTTGAGCTACTTACTATAGTTTCTATAGGTTTCTTTAACTTTTTCTTAAAAATAATTTTATACTTACAGAAAATACAGAATAATACAGAAATGCAGAATAATACAGAAAAATTCTAGACACCCTTTATACCTTCACTCAAATCCATTTTCCCCCCCATTGAGGTGAAACTCACATAGTATAAAATTAACTATTTTAAAGTGAACAAGTCAGTAGCAATCAGTACATTATAATCAATCTATCAACTTTTATCATTTTCCTACATTTGTTTCATAATTCACTATCTCTATAAATACATATATGTGGATGCTTTATTATGCATAATATTAATTATTTTTCCTGAACTATCTATAAATTACATACATCATACTCCTTTACCTCTTACTATAATTATATGTATTTTAGAATACATTTGAATAAAACCATTGGTTGAGCTTCCCAGGTGACTCTTTGGCGACATGAGTTCAATCCCTGAGTCGAAAAGATCTCCTAAAGAAGGGGAGAGTTTCCCACTCCAGTATTCTTTCTTGGAGAATTCCACGGACAGAAGAGCCTGGTGGGATCATAAAAAATCAGACATGACTGAGTGATTAATGCTTTCACTTCACTTTCACTTTGAATTATAACCATTTGTACATCAGTTTAATCTTTAATCCATATTCCACTTTTGCAAAAAGATTCCACAGAGACTGTATCAATCTACAGGGAATACATTTTAGCACTGTTGTTTCTTTATCTTCTTTGTATTCTATGTAATGTCTGTAAGAAAGATAATTTGAAAATAGTGTTAACCCAAGTAGATTCAAAAGATGTGGCTTTTTCAAAAAATGATACACTCAATTTAATATTGCAAAATATAATCCTTAGGATTCAAAAAACTTATTTAGTTTAATTCTTATAATGTACAAGTATTTTCTTGTCTCTCCCACTCTGAAGTCTAGCTATTTGGCTTTATTTTTAACTTTACGATGTGCATATGTACAGGTCTGCTATAAACAGCTGAGTAAAAACTCAGGAAGGTAGCAAACAGCTCATCTGTTTTACAGACATGGACCCTGGCAGAAGAGAAGAGGAAAAACGGCCCTCAGCCCGATTCTCCTGCACATTTTACTGTCCTTGAGGCATTTTCACTGCCCAAAGGAGAAGGAAAATTGTTTTCCAGTCTTAGGTCGAGTGCCAAAGTTATTCTTGGAATTGCTCCCTTAATCTGTCAGTTTCATTTTTCCCATGGAGATGCGATCAAGGCGGCCATACCTTCCCAGTCAAGAGCTAGGTTGGAACTTGATTGCTCCCATAGACAACTGGTTTGGAAAAAAAAACCCTGCAGAGGGATTTCAATAAGTGACCAGAAACATCAGAGAACCGGTACTAAGATCTGAAACTCTAACCTTACATGTGACTTCAGTCTTTCTACAGAGCAAGTGGCTAACAGATACAAAGGAATTAAGCACCTCTGTGGAGACTTCCCTGGTGGTCCAGTGGTTAAGAGTCTGTACTCTTATGCAGGGACATAGGTGTGATCTGGTCAGGGAACTAAGATCAACTTGATCCCTGGATTGGGAAGATCCCCTGACGAAGGATGTGGCAACACACTCCAATATTCTTGCCTGGAAAATCCCATGAACAGAGGAGACTGGTGGGCTACCGTCTATAGGGACGTAAAGAGTCGGACATAACTAAGCAACAGGGAGCTAAGATCCCACGTGCTTTGAGGGGCGGTCAAAAAAATCACCTCCAGAGATTTCTTAGGAAAGAAAAGACTGAGGAATCAAATTTCAAAGCTCCTTAGTGATGGTCTGTAGCTCGGCTCTGAAGTTCTTCATTTTCATTCTCTTTTCCAGTCTGCTCTATTCAAGAATCTGGGTTTTGGTGCCAGATAGACCTCAACTCACATCCAAGCTTTGTCCTTTCCTGGCTGGGGACCACAGGTGAGTTACTTAGCCTCCCAGAGACAAAGGATCCTCACGTATAAAACTGGGATCACTACCTTCCTTGCAGTGTTGATGTGAGGATTAAAGGAAGTCAAATGTGTGGGCACAGTGCCTTGCACAGTCCTGACAAATAAGCCTCAGCAAATGCTAGTTTTTTCCTATCACCACTTTTCTATCCTTCTTACCAATGGACTGAAACTCATTCTTCCGGAGCTTCTAGTCTTAAGCAGTATTAAATTAGAAAAGAAACATATGGTAAGACAATCTGAAAACTCCAGGCTTTACCTGGGCCTAACTTAGAATTTAGAAATTTTAGAAATATCCATTCCTTTCTGGAAGGTAAGATTTCAAACCCTCAGAAATGCATTTTGCAGTGTTTATAGCCACGCTATTAGAAAAACCATACCTTTGAATGGAATTCTGGCAGGTTTTGTAATCAAGTCAAACCTATAATTTATATGTAAATATTTCACAGTCTTGTAGAGCAATTCAGATACAAATGGAATTTTTACAGAAATCAAATTTCTCCTTTCTTTCCTCTCCCGAGAGAATATATAAAAGGCAGTTCTCAAGTATAAAGAATGGTTTTATCATAGAGACTTTGGAATTCTCTGAAATAAGTGGTTTCCAGATTTTATGAACACAAATATACAGTAATGAATGATTTTACTCTGAATTCTTTATTCATAGATATCTAACACAGAGTAACTTTCAACCACAGTGGCAGAGATTAGCTAACTGTTTACCAAACCCACTTCCTTCTCTACCTACACACACACCTGAACTATATTTCCAAATCTTCCTCGTCCTTAGGTATGCCTAGTGGATGGGGTCAAAGGGGTCTTCCCAGGTGGTGCTGGAGAGGAGAGGGAAAAAGCTGGCTTAAAACTCAACATTCAAAAAAACTAAGGTCATGGCATCTGATCCCATCACTTCATGGCAAATAGATGGGGAAAAAATAAAAACAGTGACAGACTTTATTTGCTTGGGTTCCAAAATCACTGTGGATGGTGACTGCAGCCATGAAATGAAAAGATGCTTGCCCCTTGGAAGAAAAGCGATGACAAATCTAGACACTGTATTAAAAATCAGAGACATCAATTTGCTGACAAAGGTCCTTATAGCCAAAGCTATGGTTTTTCCAATAGTCATGTATGGATATGAGGGTTAGACCATAAAGAAGGCTGAGCACTGAAGAATTGATGCTTTTGAATTTCAGTGCTGTAGAAGACTCTTGAGAGTCCCTTGGACAACAAGGAGATAAAACTAGTTAATCCTAAAGGAAATCAAAAGATTCAATATTGCAAAATATAATTCCTAGGATTCAAAAACTTATACTTTGTAGTTGAGGTTGGAATTTTAGTTCAATTCTTATAAAGTACAAGTGTTTTCATGTTTCTCAACATTTCTCTAAAAATGTTGAGTTTTAAGCCAGCTTTTTCACTCTCCTCTCCAGCACCACCTGGGAAGACCCCTTTGACCCCATCCACTAGGCATACCTAAGGACAAGGAAGGTTTAGAAATATAGTTCAGGTGTGTGTGTAGGTGGAGAAGGAAGCGGGTTTGGTAAACAGCTAGCTAATCTCTGCACTGTGGTTGAATAAGTTAGTCTGTATTAGATATCTACGAATAAAGAGTTCAGAGTAAAATCATTCATTACTATATATTTGTGTTCATAAAATCTGGAAACCACCCTGAATATTCACTGGAAGGACTGATGCTGAAGCTGAATACTTTGGCCACCTGATGCAAAGAGTCAACTCATTGCAAAAGTCCCTCATGTTGGGAAAGACTGAAAGCAGGAGGAGAAGAGGACAACAGAGGCTGGATGGCATCACCAACACGATGGACATGAGTTTGAGCAAGCTCCTGGGGATAGTGAAGGATAGGTAAGCCTTGCATGCTGCAGTCCGTGGGGGTCAGAAAGCTGAACATGACTTAGTGACTGAGCAAACCACAATCAGTTCAGTTCAGTTGCTCAGTTGTGTCCAACTCTTTGCGACCCCATGAACCACAGCACACCAGGCCTCCCTGTCCATCACCAGCTCCCGGAATCCACTCAAACCCACGTCCATTGAGTCGGTGATGCCATCCAACCATCTCATTATCTGTCATCCCCTTCTCCTCCTGCCCTCATTCTTTCCCAGCATCAGGGTCTTTTCAAATGAGTCAGCTCTCCGCATCAGGTGGCCAAAGTATTGGAGTTTCAGCTTCAACATAAGTCCTTCCAATGAACACCCAGGACTGATCTTTAGGATGGACTGGTTGGATCTCATTGCAGTCCAAGGAACTCTCAAGAGTCTTCTCCAACACCACAGTTCAAAAGCATCAACTTTTTGGTGCTCAGCTTTCTTCACCATCCAACTCTCACACCCATACATGACCACTGGAAAAACCATAGCCTTGACTAGACAGACCTTTGTTGGCAAAGTTATGTCTCTGCTTTTTAATATGCTGTTTATGTTGGTCATAACTTTTCTTCCAAGGAGTAAGTGTCTTTTAATTTCATGGCTGCAGTCACCATCTGCAGTGATTTTGGAGCCCAGAAAAATAAAGTCAGCCACTCTTTCCACTGTTTCCCCATATATTTGCCATGAAGTGATGGGACCGGATGCCATGATCTTAGTTTTCTGAATGTTTAGCTTTAAGCCAACTTTTTCACTCTCCTCTTTCACTTTCATCAAGAGGCTCTTTAGTTCTTCACTTTCTGCCATAAGGGTAGTGGCATCTGCATATCTGAGGTTATTGATATTTCTTCCAGCAATCTTGATTCCAGTTTGTGCTTCCTCCAGCCCAGTTGTTTCTCATGATGTACTCTGCATATAAGTTAAATAAGCAGGGTGACAATATACAGCCTTGATGTACTCATTTTCCTATTTGGAACCAGTCTGTTCTTCCATGTCCAGTTCTAACTGTTGCTTCCTGACCTGCATACAGGTTTCTCAAGAGGCAGGTCAGGTGGTCTGGTTTTCCCATCTCTTTCAGAATTTTCCACAGTTTATTGTGATCCACACAGTCAAAGGCTTTGGCATAGTCAATAAAGCAGAACTAGATGTTTTTCTGGAACTCTCTTGCTTTTTCGATGATGCAGCAGATGTTGGCAATTTGATCTCTGGTTCTTCTGCCTTTTCTAAAGCCAGCTTGAACGTCTGGAAGTTCTCGGTTGTTGTATTGCTGAAGCCTGGCTTGGAGGATTTTGAACATTACTTTACTAGCATGTGGGATGAGTGCAATTGTGCGGTAGTTTGAGCATTCTTTAGCATTGCCTTTCTTAGGGATTGGAATGAAAACTGACCTTTTCCAGTCATGTGGCCACTGCTGAGTTTTCCAAATTTGCTGGCATATTGAGTGCAGCACTTTCACAGCATTATCTTTCAGGATTTGAAATAGCTCAACTGAAATTCCATCACCTTACTAGCTTTGTTCATAATGATGCTTCCTAAGGCCCACTTGACTTCACATTCCAGGATGTCTGACTCTAGGTGAGTGATCACAACTTTGTGGATTATCTGGGTTGTGAAGATCTGTTTTGTACAGTTCTTCTGTGTATTCTTGCCACCTCTTCTTAATATCTTCTGCTTCTGTTAGGTCCCTACCATTTCTGTCCTTTATGGAGCCTATCTTTGCATGAAATGTTCCCTTAGTAACTCTAATTTTCTTGAAGAGATCTCTAGTCTTTCCCATTCTATTGTTTTCCTCTATTTCTTTGCACTGATCACTGAGGAAGGCTTTCTTATCTCTCCTGGCTATTCTTTGGAACTCTGCATTCAAATGGGTGTATCTTTCCTTTTCTCTTTTGCTTTTCACTTCTCTTCTTTTCACAGCTCTTTGTAAGGCCTCCTCAGACAGCCATTTTGCTTTCTTGCATTTCTTTTTCTTGGGGCTGGTCTTGGTTCCTGTCTCCTGTACAATGTCATGAACCTCCGTCCATAGTTCATTAGGCACTCTGTCTATCAGATCCGGTGCCTTAAATCTATTTCTCACTTCCACTGTATAGTCATAAAGGGTTTGATTTAGGTCATACCTGAATGGTCCAGTGCTTTTCTCCACTTTCTTCAATTTCAGTCTGAATTTAGCAATAAGGAGTTCATGATCTGAGCCACAGTCAGCTCCTGGTCTTGTTTTCGCTGACTGTATAGAGCTTCTCCATCTTTGGCTGCAAAGAATATAATCAGTCTGATTTCAGTGTCGACCATCTGGTGATGTCCATGTGTAGAGTCTTCTCTTGTGTTGTTGGAAGAGGGTGTTTGCTATGACGAGTGCGTTCTCTTGGCAGAACTCTATTAGCCTTTGCCCTGCTTCATTCTGTACTCCAAGGCCAAATTTGCCTGTTACTCCATGTGTTTCTTGACTTCCTACTTTTGCATTCCAGTCCTCTATAATGAAAAGGACATCTTTTTTGGATATTAGTTCTAGAAGGTCTTGTAGGTCTTCATAGAACTGTTCAACTTCAGCTTCTTCAGCGTTACTGGTCAGGGCATAGACTTGGATTACTGTGATATTGAATGGTTTGCCTTGAAAACGAACAGAGATCATTCTGTCATTTTTGAGATTGCATCCAAGTAAGGTTATGGCAGAAAGTGGAGATGAACTAAAAAGCCTCTTGATGAAAGTGAAAGAGGAGAGTGAAAAAGTTGGCTTAAAGCTCAACATTCAGAAAACTAAGATCATGGCATCTGGTCCCATCACTTCATGGGAAATAGATGGGGAGACAGTGGAAACAGTGTCAGACTTTATTTTTTTGGGCTCAAAATCACTGCAGATGGTGATTGCAGCCATGAAATTAAAAGACGCTTACTCCTTGGAAGGAAAGTTATGACCAACACAGACAGCATATTAAAAAGCAGAGACATTACTTTGCCAATAAAGGTCCGTCTGGTCAAGGCTATGGTTTTCCCAGTGGTCATGTATGGATGTGAGAGTTGGACTGTGTGGAAAGCTGAGCGCCGAAAAATTGATGCTTTTGAACTGCGATGTTGGAAAAGACTCTTGAGAGTCCCTTGGACTGCAAGGAGATCCAACCAGTCCATCCTAAAGGAAAACAGTCCTGAGTATTCATTGGAAGGACTTACGTTGAAGCTGAAACGCCAATACTTTGGCCACCTCATGCGAAGAGTTGACTCATTGGAAAAGACCCAGATGCTGGGAGGGATTGGGGGCAGGAGGAGAAGGGGACGACAGAGGATGAGATGGCTGGATGGCATCACCAACTCGGTGGGCATGAGTTTGAGTGGACTCCGGGAGTTTGTGATGGACAGGGAGGCCTGGTGTGCTGCAATTCATGGAGTCGCAACGAGTCGGACACGACTGAGCGACTGAACTGAACTGAACTGAAGGTGGCGCTAATGGTAAAGAATCCGCCTACCAATGCAGGAGATGCAAGAGATTAGGGTTCCCTGGGTGGGGAAGATCCCCTGGAGTAGGAATGACAACTCACTTTGCCTGGAGAATTCCATGGACCGAGGAGCCTGGCAGGCTACAATCCATGGGGTTGGACGCAACTGAGCGCGCGCACGCACACACACACACACACACACACATGCACACACACACACGCAGTCAAAAGTAATATGTAGTACTTCCAAGACTGGCCCATTAAACATCTCTGCATTGTCCTCCATGCCCTTGGACCCTCCCAGCTGACAGGAGGGGAGGTAACCCCCAGGACAACATTGGGAGACATCTTTGGAATGTGGGAGGAGCCTGGATCCCAGCTAGAAACATCTGCGTTAGACTATTTTTGTGAGTGGGAAATAAGCTTTTCGTGTCAAGCTACTGAGATTTTGGGAGGTTTATCTCTATAGTAGTACTATACAGTGTTAATCACCGTTTCAAAGTCCTCAAATGTCTTTATACAAGTCCCTCCCTGCCTCCCTCTCTTCCTTCCTTCCTACCCCTGTATTATTAATAACTGAGCATCTGCTACTTTCCTTCCAGGCACTATTCTAGGCACTGCGGGTTTGGATGAACAAAGTAGATAGATCTTTGTCCTCGAGAAGCTCACATTATAGTGGAGGAGATAGGAAATAAATAAGTATATACGATGGTTTTAAGTATTGAAAATTGCTTAGAAGAAAACTAAAAAAGAATTTAAAAAAGAAAAAGAGAAAGAGAGTGACAAGGAGGGTGTTTTAGACGAGGTGTTTAGGACAGGGCTTTCTGAGGAGGTAGCATTTGACCAGAGACCTGAATAATACAAAGAAACTAGTCAAACAAAGATCTAAAAGGGCAAAGAGCTCAATTCTTTCTCTAAAAACAGTGACCTGTAGGAGAAAAGCAAACACAATAATATAAAAGGAAAAACTGAAGTGACTCAGCTCAGTCAAAGATGAGTCACAGAGAGATGAAACTCAAACCCCAGATTTATGTGTTCTGAACCCAGCTTTGCCCTTGGCCAAGGCTCTTTAGCACTGTCAGTACAGCTCTTCCTTTTATTTTTGGCTGACTACTTCCATCCCTCCCAGTCTTCAATGTGAAGTTTGCCCATGTATTTAGGCAACTCAAAAAATACAGTAATATGGCAGACTTCATCCTTAGATATTTATAAATACTGAGAACTCCAGTAGATTGTTTAACTTCTCCAGTTCTTAATTCCCGCTCCTTTAAAAATAGAAAGAATCCCAGTAACTAAGTTACTTCATAGGTTTGTTCTGATGATAGATAAGGTTGTACACATAAAATGCGAGCACAGAATGAGTACTAAAGAAAGTTTTTAGTAAGGTTAACCTAACCTGCTGCATGTTGTCAAACATTTGAGTCCATCTTCTTAAAACACCAAGATATTTCTGCCTTCTTTTGGGTCACATTCCAGTTCAATCCTGGTCTGAAAGAAAAGGATAGTCTTGCCTGGAGGCTTTGTCAGCAGCGGCAGCCTGCAGCTGGTTCTGGTATGCAGGAAGCTGTATGTTAAGGATGCTTATTCACGAACAGCTGATCTGAGATACCCATCTGACTATCTGAGGCAAAATCACCTCCAGCCACTGTCCCACACAATCCCAACTGTGAGTTGTAATCTGTTTGCCTGTTGAGAGATCAATCTGTGGATCATGGCTGGCATCTTTTAAAATGTTACTGAAGTATAAAATAAAAGTGAACACACAAAACAATGTTGAACTCCAGGGACTTCCCTGGCCATCCAGTGGTTAAGATTCTATGCTTCTGCTGCAGGGGGCCCAGGTTCAGTCCCTGGTTGGGGAACTAAGATCCCACATACAGCGTGGTGTGGCCAAAAAAAAAAGTTTTTTTGTAAGTGTCGAACTTCAGAAAAAAAAAAAAAAAAGTCGAACTCAGAAACTACCTGGGGGTCCAGGTTAGGACTCTGTGCTCTCACCGCCCAGGGTCCAGGTTCACTCCCTGGTCAGGGAACTAGGATCTCACAAGCCACACTGCATGATCAAAACATAAAAATTTTAAAACTGTTGAATTCAATAAATTTTTACAGAATGGGCACACCAGTATAGCCAGCCTGACGTGAAGAAATAGAAACCCTCCTCACAGGCCCTCCCAGGCCCTGTCTCCAAAGCTAACCCCTAGCCTACTTTCTAGCACTAAATGTAACATTTTGTCTTCTTGGAGTTTCATTGGAGTAAAATCTTCCCGTGTGTGTTCTTTTGTACGGTGCTTCTTTTGCTCAGCCTTGTATTTGTGAAACTCATCCATGTAGTTGTGCGTATCAGTAGTTCTCATTCCCATAGAGTATTTCACTATATGAATATACTGCAACTTATCTGTTCAACTGTTAATGAACATCTGCGTTGTTTTCGGTTTGGGGCCATTACAGATAATGATGTAAAAGAATGGCCATTTTACCATGCTCAAGGATTCTGTGAGTTAGGAGATTTGTAAAGGGTTCTGTAGAGATGGCTGATCTCTGCTCCAGTGAAGTCTGGACCTTCAGCTGAAAAGAGTCAGTGGTTGTGGGTGAGTTGGCAGGGGCACCAGCATGTATATGGCACCTGGGCTAAGAGGACGCTAAGACTGACTACTGCCATTTGGGTCACCTCTGTGTGAACTCTGCTGGTCGTCTGACTTCCTCACAGCTTGGTGGCCTCAGGGCAGATGGACTTCTTACACAAAGGCTCAAAACATGAGTGAGAACACTCATTCCAAGCATGAGTGTCCCCAGGAACAAGGAAGAAGCTCTGCGGCTTTTTCTACTGTAAGACAGGATAACTGATTTGCCTCTGCCCATCTTAGGTTCACTGGTTTTGAGTGTATGCGCTCAGTTGTGTCTAACTCTGCAATCCCATGGACTGTAGCTGGTCTTTCTCTTCTGTCCATGGGATTCTGCAGGCACGAATATTGGAATGAGCTGTCATTTCCTACTCCAGGGAATCTTCCCAACTCGGGGATCGAACCCTCATCTTTTGCATTTCCTGCACCGGCAGGTGGATTCTTTACCCCCGCACCACACTCCGCGTGTGTGCATTCAGTCGTGTCCGACTCTCTGCGGCCCCATAGACTGTAGCCCACCAGGCTCCCCTGGAGTTTTCCAGGTAAGAAGACTGGAGTGGGTTGCCATTTCTATAAATTAGACTGACAAAAAAATAAAACAAAAACAGATAAACAGAGAAAAACAAAAGTGTATTCACATATGCTTCGCATACGCATGGGAACTCTCCATGATGGGTAACGCAAAGAGCAGTGAGAACTTGGGCTTGTGTAGTGCCTTAACCAAAAAGCAATAACTTTCCAGGGAGGTGATAAGACAAATGAAAAGAATTTTAAGTTTCTGGGGCAGCAAAGTGTGGGAAGGTAAATATGTGGGGGAACTAGTGGAAGATAAGGGCTGGACTTACGAGTCTGCTATTGTCTCTGATGATTCACTTCTGTTCTTCCTGTCAGAGCAGAGAGACGGGGCATCATTATACATTTATGTCGTACAAAGTATGAGGAAGGCAGACAGCGCTTCTTATGTTTGCTTTTTTCTCAGTCGCCTTCAGCTCAAAGAATCCTAATGCCAAGTGGCACACTATTGGGGAGCATATTCTTCTACCCTCCATTGACTTAACTTTGGAAGTCACACGGCATCATCTCTACACCATTCTATCATTCCAAATGAGCCACAAGCCTGCCTAGGTTCCAAGAAAAGAGGCACAGAGCCTACCTCTCCTAGTGAAGAGTCTCTAGGTTACGTTATAGGGAAGCATATGTGACAGAAAACTTTTTTATAGCCATCTTTGGAAAATAAGAATTGCCTCAGCTCTATGGCCATTCTGGGACACTTTTTCATGACCATATGTACATTTCTGTCCAGTATGTGTTATACCTTGGAGCTCAATTGCTGAGTTGAAGTGTATATGTTGGCTAAACTTTAGTAGACAATGCTAAATAGTTGTTTCTGCCTTGTGCCAATTTATACTCCCATAATATGTGAAAATTACAGTTCCTCCATATCTTTGCTAACAATTGGCATTGTTTTCCTCAGTTTAGCCATTTGGCAGGATATACAGTGGTACTGCAGGCTTCCCAGGCGGTGCTAGTGGTAAAGAAGCTGCTTGCCAATGCAGGAGACATAAGAACCACGGGTTCAGTCCCTTGGTTGGGAAGATCCCCTGGAGGAGGGCATGGCAGTCCATTCCAGTATTCTTGCCTGGAGAATCCCATGGACAGAGGAGCCAGTTGGGCTGCAGTCTATAGGGTGGCAAAGAGTCGGCCACGACTGAAACAACAGCACGCATGTGCACGCACATAGTGTTATTGCGTTATGGTTTTAAATTTGCATTTCTCTGATAACTAATGAATTGAGAACTTTTTCATCTGTTTATTGGCCACTTAAATATCTTCTTTTGTGAAGTGCTAGTTCAGAGGGCCTTTGTGGAAGAAAGTGAAGAAGAACTAAAGAGCCTCTAGAAGAAAGTGAAAGAGGAGAGTGAAAAAGTTGGCTTAAAGCTCAACATTCAGAAAACAAAGATCATAGCATCCGGTCCACAATTCACAACAAATAGATGGAGAAACAGTGGAAACAGTGGCAGACTTTATTTTGGGGGGCTGCAAAATCACTGCAGATGGTGATTGCAGCCATGAAATTAAAAGATGCTTACTACTTGGAAGAAAAGTTATGACCAACACAGACAGCATATTAAAAAGCAGAGACATTACTTTGCCAACAAAGGTCCATCTAGTCAAGGCTATGGTTTTTCCAGTGGTCATGTATGGATATGAGAGTTGGACTATAAAGAAAACTGAGTGCTGAAGAATTAATGCTTTTGAACTGTGGTGTTGGAGAAGACTCTTTTTTTTTTCCATTTATTTTTATTAGCTGGAGGCTAATTACTTTACAATATTGTAGTGGTTTCTGCCATACATTGACATGAATCAGCCATGGATTTACATGTGTTCCCCATCCTGATCCCCCCTCCCGCCTCCCTCCCCATCCCATCCCTCTGGGTCTTCCCATTGCACCAGCCCCGAGCACTTGTCTCATGCATCCAACCTGAGCTGGTGATCTGTTTCACCCTTGATAGTATACATGTTTTGATGCTGTTCTCTCAAAACATCCCACTCTCGCCTTCTCCCACAGAGTCTAAAAGTCTGTTCTATACATCTGTGTCTCTTTTTCTGTTTTGCATATAGGGTTATCGTTACCATCTTTCTAAATTCCATATATATGCGTTAGTATACTGTATTGGTCTTTATCT
Source organism: Cervus canadensis (assembly GCF_019320065.1). Classification (NCBI taxonomy): domain Eukaryota; kingdom Metazoa; phylum Chordata; class Mammalia; order Artiodactyla; family Cervidae; genus Cervus; species Cervus canadensis. The sequence goes on from NC_057411.1 coordinate 5,336,418, forward strand.
TTCTGGCTTACTTCACTCTGTATAATGGGCTCCAGTTTCATCCATCTCATTAGAACTGATTCAAATGAATTCTTTTTAATGGCTGAGTAATATTCCATGGTGTATATGTACCACAGCTTCCTTATCCATTCGTCTGCTGATGGGCATCTAGGTTGCTTCCATGTCCTGGCTATTATAAACAGTGCTGCGATGAACACTGGGGTGCACGTGTCTCTTTCAGATCTGGTTTCCTTGGTGTGTATGCCCAGGAGTGGGATTGCTGGGTCATATGGCAGTTCTATTTCCAGTTTTTTAAGGAATCTCCACACTGTTCTCCATAGTGGCTGTACTAGTTTGCATTCCCACCAACAGTGTAAGAGGGTTCCCTTTTCTCCACACCCTTGGAGAAGACTCTTGAGAGTCCCTTGGACTGCAAGGAGATCCAACCAGTCCATCCTAAAGGAGATCACTCCTGGGTGTTCATTGGAAGGACTGATGTTGAAGCTGAAACTCCAATACTTTGGCCACCTGATGCAGAGAGCTGACTCATTTGAAAAGAACATGATGCTGGGGAAGATTGAAGGCGGGAGGAGAAGGGGACGACAGAGGATGAGATGGTTGGATGGCATCACTGACTCAATGGACATGAGTTTGAGTAAGCTCTGAGAGTTGGTGATGGACAGGGAGGCCTGGTGTGCTGTAGTCCATGGGATTACAAAGAGTCGGACATGACTGAGTGACTGAACTAGAGGGCCAGTATATTTTGTAATGGATTAGATTAGAAAATATCAGAATATACCATTCATGGCAAGAGTAGATATTTTTTCCTGAAACATTGTTTTAGTTTTATATATTGTAGTAGTTGCTCTGGTGTATTCCTCAGATTCTTCCATTTGTGATTAAGCACACACTCCCCAATCCCAAGAATGTTGCCTGCTGCTGACTAACTGCTCAAAATCTAACCCTTCCCCAGAAATTGCCCTTGGCAAGTTTATAGCTGACTCAGTGGTAAAGAATCCTCCTGCCAATGCAGCAGACATGGGTTCAATCCCTGGATCAGGGAGATCCCCTTCAGTAGGAAATGGCAACCCATTTCAGCATTCTTGTCTAGAAAAATTCCATGGACAGAGGAGCCTAACCGGCTGCAGTCCATGCAGTCTCAAACAGTCGGACGTGACCGAACCCCTGAGCAGGGATGCTGAGGGAACTGAGTCACCCAGGATTAAGGCCCTTCCCCAAGGAAAGCCTGCATCCAGTGACCGGTCAACTTGGGAGGTAGGTACAAAGGCCCAATCATCCTAGAAGTATTCTGGCTTGCCTGGAACTTTAAAACTGAATGTCCTTTGTCCTTGGAGCCCTCTCAATCCTGGGTAAATTGGAAAGGTTGGTCAACCCACTCTTGGCACAGTTTGAGATGCTATTGATAAATCAACTTCAGAACTCTTTGTATAATCAATTGAAGCTTCACTTGGATTGCCGGAGCATCACTAAGTTCTACTTTCTCCTCTGCCCAATCCTGTGTCCTTTGTACTTTCAAAAGTACTGATGCTAGAGAACGCCCTAATAAATGAGCTGCATCAACTCTCCATCTAGAATCTGCTTCCCAGGGAACCCAAAGTATTATATATATGTGTGTGCTAAGTCGCTTCAGTCATGTCTGACTCTGTGCTACCCTCTGTCCTTGGGATTCTCCAGTGATAAAATGGAGAATCTTTCTGTCCATGGGATTCTCCATGATAAAATGCCTTTTCTAGCTGGCTCAAAAAGATATGGAAGCCACTATTAGAGTAGTCGTTACTGTTTTGCCCACCCAGTGCTCCTCTCTTCCTTTAGTGACAGCACCCTGCTTCTTCAGGGGAGATAATACTACTCTCACTCAAGTCAGAGGTTTTTGTGGGCAGATCTAACTTAAGTACCCCCATCCTCTGCCACCTCTCAAGCATCATCGGAGTAGGTCTGTGACTCAACCCAGGCCAATCAGAATCCTTTCTTAGAATTTTTCTATTCAGCGTTAGAGAAAAAGAGTCATTCCTAGGCCAGCCACCCCACTATAATATTGAACCAGAGGCCATATAACCCATATACAGACAGACAAGTAAGGGAAATGTGGAGAAAGGGATTCCTATGACATTACACTTCAGTTCCAAGGCAGCCTGAGACCCATGTGAACCCCTACCTTCCCCTGGCTCTCCTCCCCTTGGGCTTCTGCCATTTTCAGTGAGAAGGATTCTAATTAGTGCACAGGCTTTTGAGAAGGGCGTGTTATGATAAATCATCAGGAAAATAATCAATAGCTGTCCTGCTCCTTCTATCTAATTTTTTTGATGTCTTCTATTTATCTGTCTTCCTTTCCTTCATCTTGTTTTCTCTGCTGAATCAAATTAAATCCCTCCAAGATTTGTTCAAATGCCCCCTGCCTGATCAAACTTTCCTGACACTCCCAGTTTCCATGCGTGCAGCCCACAAACATTTTTGAGCTCTTGCTACTCTTATATTTAAAGTGCAGCTGTTGCAGAGGAGGGGCTCAAGAGGGAGGGAATACACGTATATTTATGACCAATTCACGCTGGTGTAGGGCAGAAACCACCACAACATTGCAAAGCAATCATCCTCCAATTAAAAAATTAAGTGCTATGGTGCTAGGAGTGAGGCCCAAAGCTGGAAGAGTGCAAGGCCCAGGCCTCCAGGAGCTTTGGTGTCACAGTGGGGGAAGCCAACCAGTAGAAAGTTATCCTATGAGGTGGCCAGTGCAGTGACAGAGATATTAGAGAGTCTGCAGGAGAGGAAGTGTGTGGCCCTAGTCTTCAGGATGGTCCTCAATGATCTCTGCCTCCTGGTGTTCACACTGTATAGTCCCCCAGCATCTTATCAGGGTTTGTCTCTGTAACCAATAGAATACCAGGGAAATAATGGTGTATGACTTCTAAGGCTAGGTCAAAGGTTCTCAGATTTTTTTCCTAAAAGGTAGTAAATATCATAAATATTTTAAACTTTACAGGCTATATGGTTTCTATTGTAACTACTCAATGCTGTCACTGTAGCAAGAATGCAACCAGTAAGTAAATGATGACTGTAGCTGTGATCTAATAAAACTTTATTTACAAAGAAGGTAGCAGGGTAGCTTTATCGGTCACTTATAGTTTGCCAATTCCTGGTCTAGGTCATAAAGCACATTGCAGTTTTGACTTGTTCTTTTGGGTCACTTGCTCTGGGGGACGTCAGTTGCCATGTCATGAGGACATTTGGGTAGATAACAAATCAATGCCTCTACCAGCAGCCAGCACCAAGTGGGCCAGTCATATGAGCGGGCCATCTTCTAAGCAAATTCTTTAGCCTTATGAAACCTTCGGGTGACATTGTAGCCCAGTGGACACTTTGACTATAACTTCGTGAGAGATTTCAAGCCAGAAGCACCAGGTAAATCTCTCCCAAATTTCTGAAATTGTCTGAGCTAGTTAGCATTTGTTGTCGTTTAAGTTTTGACTTAGTGAAGAAATAGAGAACTAACGCCAAAGATTTCTTCCCCCTACTGACTGCTGAGATGACTATTAAGAAACAGTAAGCTAGGACTTCCCTGGTGGTCCAGTTGTTAAGACTTCGAGCTTCCGATGCAAGGGGTGAGGTTTCAATCCCTGGTCAGGGAACTAAGATACCACATGCTGTGTGGTGTGGCAAAAAAAAAACAACAACAAGAAACGGTGGCTGTTGGCACATTATAAATCAACTACATTTCAATTAAAAAAGAATAAAGAAAGAAACAGTAGCCTTGCTGTAGCCTAGGTTCTTTAGTTAATTCATTTATTTGAATTACAAATACATAAATACACTCGTGGTGAAAAGATTCAGATAATACCGATGTACAGAAGTCAAATAAGAATAGCCTCCTGTATCACCTCCCAACTGTGGATGAAGAATCTCACCTGTTATATCAGTAAACAAAGGATGTTGGGGCTGTCAAGCCATCAGTCACTGTAGCCATCCCCCTTAGGGGGTTCAGGATCAAGTAAAGCAGGATGCTGGCCCTGGTATATATCAAAGGAACGATTTCAATGAGCCCATACTCTTGCATCTTCCATGCATAGAAAAGTGCTAAACTTATTAAGTTGAGATGTCAGGTTTTCCTTTTGTTGTTGTTGTTCTGTGGCTAAGTCATGTCCCAACTCTGCAACCCCATGAACTGCAGCACGCCAGGCTCCTCTATCCTCCACTATCTCCTGGAGTTTGCTTGGATTCGTATTCGTTGGTGATGCTATCTAACCATCTTATCATTGTCTTTAATTAACAGTAATCTCTTAAGACTTCTCTGGCCTTTCAGTGGTTAAGGTTCTACACCTCCACTGCACAGGGTGTGGGTTATATCCCTGGTCAGGTAACTAGGATCCCACATGCCTCATGAGGCATGACCAAACTAAGATTAAAACAAACTAACTAACAAAAAAAAAACAATAATCTTTTGATGTTCCAACTACCTGGGGTTTTTGTTTGTTTGTTTGGCTTTTGTTTTTTTGCAAAAATTTCTTTATGTCCTGGCTTCTCCCTGACCTCTTGAGAACAGTCCCTCAGAGCTATTGACAAGCTGTCTCCTGGGCTTAAGTCCTAAGCAGGTTCACTGAGTAAACCATATTTCTCAACTTTTATTAGGTTGTGCTTTTTTTCTTCCCCAGTCGACGCTATCCTCTTTGCCCCAACGCTGCCCTTAGAGGAAGTGTTGGCATGTTTGTGTATCATCTTTTGCCCCCTTTCTGCAGCATGGGTGCCTACTGGCTTCTTCCTTTCTTATTTCCTCAGCACCTTGTGCATTTCTCAAGAGTTCATTTTGCTTTATTTTGTCGTAATGATTTGTCATTTTCTGCAGAGACAGCTTCCCAAATGTGGGACCAGTGTAATCACATGAGGCCCTGTGCGATTAGAAGAGCCCAAACTTTATTTACGGCTCTGTTGTCACTATATTGAAATTCTCATAACTATACTTTAAAATTCTTAAACATATTTTAACAAGGAGCCTCACATTTTCCTTTTATGCTGTGCATGGTTTTCATGTTTATCTTCCCTGAGATTACAAAGACAGGGGCCCCGGGCAGCGGCGATCTTGTGATGGACTTCTTTGAATTCCTCACAGCATCTTGAGAATACCCATGGTAAATGTTTGTTAATATGAAGGGAAATTTTCTTATCTCTGAAGGACTTTTTTCTTACTTTTTTGTTTTTGTTTTGTGAAGCCATGCATAGATGTCTTTGATGACAATCAACAAACACAGAATAATCCAGAGTTCTTATTATCCCAGTGGAGTTCCACTTTCTGTCTGATTTTTGCATGCTGCTCTGAGCTTTATTTGTTCCAGGCAAAGAACAAAGAAGAATGCGTTCTCTGTTTCTCATTTAGAGAGATCCATAAACACATTCTCAAGAAGCAAGAACTTCAGCCCCTTGCAGCCTGTAAGCTCCATGTCTCCACAAAACCTATACTCAAAGAAGGATTGTGAGCCAGGCATAATGAAGTTCATGCTTCCAGGCAAGCAGTGAACAGGAGTTAGTGAATAAGTAATGGAGCCTATATCTATGATGTTTAATTTTTTTCATCTGTCTATACTTCAGTTAATGATCCTTCTAGTCATTTCAAGTGTTTGATGTTCCTTGAATTTCAGTCATTAGGAAGATTTACCATAATTTCCTGGAAAAAAAAAAAAGTTAGATTTCAGGTTGTTCTGGTTAACTTTTTAGAACAGCTTATATAAAATCAAATTCTCTACTTTTCCAAATTTATATTCAGGTTATTTCTTTAAACCATGTTCCTCAAGTGTGAAAATAATTTTTCTCCAATTTTTATTACTTAAATATTTTATGCTTTTGAGAGTGTATCTTCTATATATGTCTTGTTTTATTTATTTCTTTATTTTTTGGCCATGCTATGCAGCATGTAGGATCTTAGTTCCCCAACCAGGGATTGAACCCATGCCCCCTACTGTGGCAGCAGAGAGTCCCTAACCACTGATCACTAGGGAAGTCTTCTATGTTTTTTAAAAATGGAGTAAACCACACATTCAGCAAAGTAAAATGGTAAAAATTTAATTCAAGTAGTTTTCACATTTATAGTGAAATTTTTGTTGTTCATTCAGTCATTCATTTAACAAATATCTATGAAGTTCCTTCTATGTGCCAGGCAGTGTTTCAGTCCTGGGGACCAGCCAACAAGTTCTCTGCATGCATTATGGTGGAAGAACATAACAGAAATAAGGACAGGCTGGATAAGTAACATAATAGAATGTTTCATTTTAGCTAGTAATACGTAGTGGGGCTTCCCTTGGTGGCTCAGATGGTAAGGAATCCACCTGCAATGCAGGATAACCAAGTTCCATCCGTACAAATTTGGATATTGATTTGAAAAGATCTTTAGAGTATAGTTAACCCTTGAACAACACAGGTTTAAAGCACATGTATATGTGGATTTTTCAATGAACTTGTAGTACAATACTACAAGTTTCGTGGTTGGTTGAATCTATGGACATGGAACCCTGGATACAGGGCCATCTTTAAGTTATATCAGATTTTGACAGCACAGAAGGTCGGTACCGCTCATCTGCACGTTGTTCAAGGGTCAACTGTATATTGTTAAATGAAAAATGGGAGTTGCAAAATAATAAGATACAGAGATCTCAGCTTTATAGGGATCTCGTAGGTGCCTAACCAGAAAAAGAAACCATATACACTAACATATAAGTATGTAAAATGCTAAAAAAAAAAGAGAGAGAGAGAGAGACCTTTTGAATTAGGGATATCCCAATATTAAGAACAAAGAAAATAAAGTTGCTGAGTTCTCTGAGACCTTCAAAATATCTATCAGATTTTATGGCCACCTAGAGAGGAATTTTTCCTGATGGCCTGGAGCCTTACTGACAAAAATAATTGTCAGGGTGATAATTAATGTAAGGTCTCTGTTTGCATTGATGTGCTCCACCTCTATGGTCACGTTGTCACATTATCTGAAATGCTTTGCGGGTAGTAGGTGCTACATCAGTATTTGCCGCAAGCTGGCAGGAAAGAATGTATGAACTCACTGTGGAATGAAAAACAGATGTCACTACTTTGGAAATGTAATCAAACCGCTTTTGAGGTACCAGGAAGAAGCATATTTGCAAATCAGGAAATACTCAACCTCAAGAAGCAGATGCTAATAGGCTTTTGGTCAAAACATCTTTTTCATAGAAAGCCCTGGGTCACCTTTTTACTTTGGTGACATTCAAAATTTTTAATCTGTCTAGGGAATTTATTTCCAAAATGACATTCTGAGTGACTACTTCCACTCCCAGCAAGCTGAGTTTTGCGATAATTGACTTTGATGTCTGTTCTGTGGCTTTTCTCCTTTTCCTCAGCCCTGTCGCTATCAATTACTCTGGGAGGCTGCCCGTAACAACGGAGACTATGGCCTCAGTAGAGGCAGTATCCATGGTGCCAGAGGCTGCAGACACTGCCAAAGGCTATACTGAGAGCAGAGGGAACTTCCAAGGGTTTCCTTACACTGAACTATATGATTTTCCTTTCTAAAACGTATGCTCATGTTCCTTTCTAAAATGTATGCTCATGACAATCACGTTGTCACGTGATTTGGGGTTGCAGTTTCATCTCAACTCTCCTTTGGCTCCCCAAGCTGTGGGCAAAGTGATTTTTAATATTGCAAGGCTGCATCTGGAGTATTCAGAGGGCAGACAGAGAAAAGAGATCATCCTTAGAGTGATAATAGTGCCCTAGGGGCTGTTTTTCATAAACCATTTCAGCCTTCCACACCCAGCAATCTTTCTTGAAGGATTAAGATATTTTATGCTCTGCCAGAGAAAGGAACTAACATTTCCTGAGTAATGATTATGGGCTGTTGGCTGTATATGGATCAGTCTTAATTTTCCCTTATTTAGGAGGTATTATCAGTCTGGGGCCTTCCAGGTGGTAAAGAATCTGCCTGCCAATGCAAGAGACACAAGAGACATGGGTTTGGTCCCTGGGTTGGGAAGATCCCCTGGAGTAGGAAATGGCAACCCGCTCCGATATTCTTGCCTGGAGAATGCCTATGGACAGAGGAGCCTGGCGGGCTACCGTCCATGGGGTCACAGAGAGTCAGACATGACTGACCACACACATATACACACAAATCAGCCCACCTCACAAATGAGAAAAATGAGCCTCCCTTAGGGTCTATACTAAGATTTCTTGATTCTAAAATTCATGTTCTTTATACTACAAGGAGAGAGGGGAATGGGAGTCAAGATTACTGGCTTCTTTGGTATAGCATGCTTGGTAAATGACACCAGAATGGTACTTCACAAGGATGAGCATAAAATAATCTAGTTATACCAGAACAAAACACTCACCTTTAATGCATCCTGATTTGGAGAAAATAACTGAAATTTTAAGACAATTGAAAGTGCCTCACTATGAAATTTTTAACAGCTTAATAGGTGCCTTGATCCCTAGCCCATCACACCTCTACAGTTATCAAGGACTGGGGGCTCCTTTTTTAGATCCTAACTCTCCAGGTTTCCACCGTTGGCCATTTCCCAGTAAGACAAAGGAAGATGCCAGCTATAATGGACAGAGTTGTACTTTGAATTCCCACTACTTTCCATAGTTCATCACCTTCCAAATATGCCCAAGCAGCAGAAGTTACACTCACCATGATGAACTTCTCAACATCTTTCTGAGCCCACCCCTAAAATTGGTTAAAATTGACATATTGTTTCCTATAAATGAAACTGAAATGTACTTGCAAACCTGACAGAGTTGCAGGTAGCAACGGATACAAAGAATTCTTTGAAACCAAAATGTTGTGAAAAGCAGAGACATTACTTTGCTGACAAAGATCTGTAGGTCACCTAGTCAAAGCTACGGTTTTTCCAGTAATCATGTATGGAAGTGAGACTTGGACCATAAAGAATGCTGAGCGCTGAAGAATTGATGCTTTTGAACTGTCGTGTTGGAGAAGACTCTTGAGAGTTCCTTGGACTGCAAGGAGAACAAACCAGTCCATCCTAAAGGAAATCAGTCCTGAATATTCATTGGAAGGACTGATGCTGAAACTGAAGCTCCAGTACTTTGGCCACCTGATGTGAAGAACTGACTCATTAGCAAAGACCCTGGTGCTAGGAAAGATTGAAGGCAGGAGGAGAAGGGGATGACAGAGGATGAGATGATTGGATGGCATCACCAACTTGATGGACATGAGTTTGAGCAAGCTCTGGGAGTTGGTGATGGACAGGGAAGCCTGGCATGCTGCAGTCCATGGGGTCTCAAAGAGTCGGACATGACTAAGCAACTGAACTGAACTGAACTGAAGATGTAGAAAGGAAAATTATCAAACTCTTGATTGCGTAGAATAGTACAAGAACAAATCCTCATAGAAAATGCTAGGTTGTCTACAAGCAGAGAAAGATGAGTTCTTTAGAAATAGAATAAGATGTTTTTAGTGGCTACCATTGATTTTGGGAGGAAAAAAAGAAGATATGGCAAGAGAAGCCATTTGACTTCTATTTGACTCATGTTCTTGTAGATGACTTTGTCCCAAGACAGAGTCTAAAATAATGTTTCCCTTCCATTGTCATTAAATCCTACTTGTCAATATGAAAGGCCAGCTTCTGAAAAAAGTTGAATACTTAAAAAGGAGCTTAAACTCTGTAGCAAGTCACTAGTATGAATATACCAAATGTCACAAATTCTATTTTGAACTTACAAATCTGATTTTGAAAAATATCTGCTTTTGGAAAACTTTTCCATGGTAGATTTAGTTTTAATTTGCCCTGCTTCTGTGCAAAATACCTTGGAATTTTCGCACAGAAAAATTCTCCTGGAGTTCTCCTAAGTTCCTTTTACCTCTTTTGTACCAGCGCCTCTTAAATTTTAATGTGCAGAGACAGCTTGTCAAAATGCAATTTCTGATTCAGTAGGTCTGGGTTGGGCTTCAGATTCTGCATTTTTAACAAGCTTTCAGGTGATAACAGCATTGCTGGCCCATAAACTATGTTCTGTGTGAGACTTAAGATCACAGAATTCTTAAAACTCAGTGGGACCATGTTTCAACAGAAGAGACTAAATGGAAGACTTTTCATAAGGGGACATTTAAGAGTGAAAAAAATTAGTAGAAATGATCTTAAGCCAGGACTTGTTGAGGGCTTTACTGTGGAGAAGCACTGACAGGTTTTAAACAAGGAGAAACTTGATTAGATTGGTTTACTATCATTCCTTTCTTGTTAAGTAGGAATCTATAGCAACAACACACAAACACCCACTGGGCAAAGTAGCCAGAAAACTGCAACAAGGCCATATCGAAGTCTTCATCTCTGTCTGTCTCCCTCATGGCAGGTAAGTGCAAGCTAAGAAATTTCATCAAGTGTTGGAGAAAAGATACAGTCTTTGCTCAAGATATATATTAATATGATCTCAAAGCTACAAACTCCCAGGCCTTTACAGTTTTGTAAAACACAAGAAAAATTATTTAAGAAAGATTTCTGAATTCCATAACAAACTGCAATATCTTTTCTCTGATTCTTTTTAAGCCTTGATATCTTTGCAGTATATCCTCATAGGATCATTATGAGAAATACATACATACATATATATATATATATATATATATATATATATATATATATAGTCTAGACAAAGATCAAGAATCACTGCAATGGGGATCTTTCTCGGGCCCTTACTAGGCCAAGCAACCTCTGAGCTCTCATAACCCCAATGCCTGCTTTGATCATGACATTTAATACCTTGTATTTATAAATCTTTTTTAACTATGGGAAAACATAATAATAAAGGTGGCAACCCCCTCCAGTATTCTTGCCTGGGAAATCCATAGACAGAGGAGCCTGACGGGCTGTAGTCCATGGGGTTGCAAAAGAGTCAGACACAACTTAGCAACTGAACAACAACAAACATTTATTCAGTACTTACCATGTGCAGGCTTATTCTCAATACATTTTATCATTACAACAGTCTAATGAAGTAGATGCTACATTCCACACCCATTTATAGACAAGGAAACTGAGACTCAGAGTTGTAATTGTCCAAGGTCCTTGAGCTAGTTAGTGAAAGGGCTGGGATTAGAGCCCAGGCGGTCAGGGCCTAGAACCCACATTCCACTTGAGTTGATGCTTCCTCAAGCAATGCTCTCATTAATTCTATAGCATAGCACAGTGGGGTATGTAGCAGGCATCCATTTTTGTTGGGCTTCACATTGGTGAAATCATCAGGATTTTGCCAGGGATGTAATTAAGGTTTGTAGAGTCTAAATCATTTCCAGAAGTCTCAAGTAGCCTTCCTTTTTTTTTTTTTTGGCTGTGCCACGCAGCATACAGGATCTTAGCTCCCAGTTCAGAGATCAAACCTATGTCCCCTGCAAAGGAAGCATGAAGCCCTAACCACTGGACTGCCAGGAAATCCCTGCCTCATGTCTTTTTTTTTTTTTTTTTTAATTTTATTTATTTATTTATTTGGCTGCTCTGGGTCTTAGTTGTAGCATGTGGGATCTAGCTCCCTGACCAGGGGTCGAACCTGGGCCTCCTGCACTGGGAGCTCAGAGTCTTAGCCACTGGACCACCAGGGAAGTCCCTGCCTCATGTCTTTAACTTCTGTCCAACCCATTCAAATCCAGCCAGACTTCTGTCTTCATCTCTCCACACTGTGATGTTTTTAAAGGCACGGCTGTCTCCCATTTTGCCATATCTAATATATGCATTCTACTCCTTATCTGCAAAGAGATCCAACTAGTCAGTCCTAAAGGAAGTTAGTCCGGAACGTCCATTGGAAGGACTGATGCTGAAGCTGAAATTCCAATCCTTTGGCCACCTGATACAAAGAACTGACTCATTGGAAAAGACCCTGATTCTGGGAAAGATTGAAGACAGGAAGAGAAGGGGATGACAGAGGATGAGATGGTTGGATGGCATCACCAGCTTGATGGACAGGAGTTCGAGCAAACTCTGGAAGTTGGTGATGGACACGGAAGCCTGGCAAGCTGCAGTCCATAGAGTTGCAAGGAGTCGGACACAACTGAGCAACTGAACTGACTCCTTATCTGACACAGCCTCTCAGCAGCATTTGACCCAGCCCTCTGGTTTCTCTGACACTGTACTGTTTTGTTCTCTGATATCTCTGTTCCCTCTCCAGTCACCTTTGCTACCTCTTCATCCTCTGTGGGTCTCTAAATACTGGAGTTCCAATTCGATACTGTATCACATCAACTATTCTGTGCTGGTCTTTATTTCTTCTCTCATTCTTTTCCCCACTCCTTCATCCCTGTTTATCCTCATGACTTTAAATGTCTTCTTGATGATGCAAATGACTCCCAAACTTATATTGTCAACCCAGGCCTCCTTGCTGAACTCTAAGCTTAGAACTTTCTTGACTTCTCTACTGGCATGTTTCATGAGCTTTTAAAACTCCTTTGTTTGGGACTTCACTGGTGACCCAGTAGCCAGGATTCCACACTCCCAATGCAGGGGCCCTGGGTCTGATCCCTCGTCAGGGAACTAGATCCCGCATGCTGCAACTGAAGATCTTGCACACATCAAAGATCAAAGACATCATGTGTCTCAGCTAAGACCCAGTGCAGCCAAATAAGTAAGTAAATAAAATAAAACTCATATGTTCAATATTAAACTTTATTGTAAGGTATAAGCAGAAAAAATAAACCCCATAAGCTGTGGAAACTGAGCAAATCTTTTATCAAAGAAAATGTCTTTTCCCACATGATGTTGACTACAAAGAGGAAACCAACGAGTAAGGAGAATATTTATTAACTACTTGCCCAAAGTTAAAATATGGCTCCCAGATATGTGTGTGTGTGAGAGATTGGTTTAACTTACCAGTAAGGGAACTGGTGGGTCAGGAAGATCCCTGGAGAAGGAAATGGCAATCCACTCCAGTATTCTTGCCTGGAGAATCCCATGGACAGAGGAGCCTGGCGGGCTACAGTCCATGGGGTCACAGAGCGCTGGACATGACTGAATGACTAACAAACAAGGGAACTGGTGAACAACAGGGAAGCCTGGCATGCTGCGTCCACGGGGTCACAAACAGCTGGACATGACTGAGCGAGTGAACAACACAAAGGGAACTGGCAGACAGTAAAGCTGTTCCAAAGACCATTTGAAGAATAGAGATTTATAAGGTCACCCAGGAAGGACATCTGTTTCTCGACAGGAAAGCTATGATAAACCTAGACAGTGTGTTAAAATGCAAAGACATCCTTTGCCAACAAATGTTCGTACAGTGAAGGCATGGTCTTTCCAAGTAGTCATGTATAGATGTGAGAGCTGGACCATATAGCAGGCCAAGTGCAGAAGAATTGGTGCTTTTGAACTGTGGTGCTGGAGAAGAATCTTGAGAGTCCTTTGGGCTTCAAGGAGATCAAACCAGTCAATCCTAAAGGAAATCAACCCTGAATACTCATCAGAATGACTGATGCTGAAGCTCCAGAACTTTGACCACCTGATGCAAAGAGCTGACTCACTGGAAAAAAATCACCCTGATGCTGGGAGACATTGAGGGCAGGAGGAGAAGTAAGAGGCAGAGGATAAGATGGTTGGATGGCATCATCAGTTCGGGGGACATGAACTTGGGCAAATTCCGGGAGATGATAAAGGATAAGGAAGCTTGGTGTGCTGCAATCCATGAGATTGCAAAGAGTCGGACATGACTTGGTGACTGAACAACAACCGCAGCCCAGAAAGACATACTAAATAAATTTGCAAGGTGAAAGACACAACTAGTTAGTGTCCTACAGGGCAATAAGACTGTAGCCATTTGGAGATACCATTTTTGCTGGAGAGGAATCATTTGTCTATCAGACAAAAATCTACAAGTTAACATGTAATTTCCCAGAGTCTGGCAAAAGTGATCATTTCTCTAGAGAATTAAATCATCCTTGGGCAGGCCTGTAAGATAGACCTGAAGTGTGACATGAGAAAGATACACAGCCTTCTTTTTGCCTTATTTCCATGTTTTGGATAATTTTTATTAAGTGTGAGAATCTTTACAAACTTTTTTCTTGAGCACACAGTTTATAATAAATTAACAGAACTGGAATTTTTCTTCCAAAGCTCATATTTCTTCCACCATACACCACTGACACATGGCTTTTATTTAGGAGAGGTGCTATAGAGATTTTCAGGCTCTAAGGCGGACAACTGAATATCCATTACCAGAACAGAATGCTCTTAGAACTCTGAAGGTTGAGCCTTATCTGGATTTTTTTCAAAGCCTGCTCTCTTGAGTCCCATTCAGTTTTCTGCTCCCAGAGACCTAGTAAAAACTTCAGATTTATATCATTCATTCTCCAGGTTATGCAATGTTTTATTTATTGATGTTTAGTTTTATGTACATGTCTAGTCTTCTCGAGGAGACTAAGTCTCTCAAAAGGAGGTTTTCTTTCTTAATACATTACTGTAGTTACAGCTCCTTATATATGCTCTACAATGTTCAGTAAGGATTAGCAGTACTGAGGCCATACACAGGTGAAAATGAAAGCTAAAGAAGTTGAGAAAAATAAAAGACATATTGTAGGGACATCCCTGGTGATCCAGTATTTAGGATTCCTTGCTTCTACTGCAGGGGGTGTGGGTTTGATCCCTGGTCAGAGAACTAAAGTACTGCATGCTGCATGCTGCATGACAGAAAAAAAAAGACATATTGTCAAGTAAAATAATTTTGCTCTTATTCAGTCTCTAAGTCCTGTCTGACACTTTGTGACCCCATGGATTGCAGCATGCCAGTCTCCTCTGTCCTTCATTATCTCCTGGAGTTTGCTCAAATTCATGTCCCCTGAGTCCCATCACTTCATGGCAGATAGATGGGGAAAAAATAGAAACAGTGACAGATTTCCTTTTCTTGGGCTCCAAAATCACTGCAGCCATGAAATTAAAAGACACTTTCCCCTTGGAAGAAAACCTATGACAAACCCAGACAGCATATTAAAAAGCAGAGACATTACTTTGCCAACACAGGTTCATCTAGTCAAAGCTATCTATGGTTTTTCCAGGGTTCATGTATGGATGTGAGATTTGGACCATAAAGAAAGCTGAGCACCAAAGAATTGATGCTTTGAACTGTGATGTTGGAAAAGACTCTTGAGAGTCACTTGGACTGCAAAGAGATCCAACCAGTCCATCATAAAGGAAATCACTCCTGAGTATTCATTCTGACTAATGCTAAAGCTGAAACTCCAATCCTTTGGCCACCTGATGGGAAGAACTGACTCATTGGAAAAGACCCTGAGGCTGGGAAAGATTGAAGGCAGGAGGAGAAGGGGACAACAGAGGATGAGATGGTTGGATGGCATCACTGACTTGTGGACATGAGTCTGAGCAAGCTCCAGGAGTTGGTGATGGACAGGGAAGCCTGATGGGCTGCAGTCCCTGGGGTCGCAAAGAGTTGAACACAACTGAGCGACTGAACTGAACTGAACTGAAATGAGTTGGTGATACCACCTAATCATCTCATTCTCTGTCACCCCCTTCTCCTTTTGCCTTCAACCTTTCCCAGTATCAGGGTCTTTTCCCTTGTGTTGGCTCTTTGCATCTGGTGGCCAGAAGATTGGAGCTTTGGCATCATTCCTTCCAATGAATATTCAGGGTTGATTTCCTTTAGGATTGACTGGTTTTATCCTCAGTATATACTCATTATAGCACATCAGCAAGCTAAATGACATCCAGAGGCACCGTGACAGTTCCCAGGCCAACCATCAAAGACCCAAAAGTGGCCCAGTTTCTATAAATCTCCAACCCTTCCCCAAAATAGTTGGAATAATCCTCCCACTCATTAGCCTATGAAATTTGTTCTTGTTGTTTAATCACTAAGTTGTGTTCAACTTTTGCGACCTCATGGTCTATAGCCCACCAGGTTCCTCTGTCCATGGAACTTCACAGGCAAGAACACTGGAGTGGGTTGCCACTTCTTCCTCCAGGGGATCTCCCCAACCCAGGCACTGAACCAGAGTCTCCTGCATTGGCAGGTGGATTCTTTACCACAGAGGCACCAGGAAAGTCCCCTGTGAAATTACCCAGCTCATAAAAGCTAACCATGCCACATTCTGAGGCCACACTCGCCCCCTGTGATGGCCCACACTGTCTGTAGCGTGTGTTCCTCTCTAAATAAATCCACTTCTTACCTTCCACTTAGCCTCTCACAGAATTCTTTCTGAGATGAGACATCAATAGCCTGAGCTTCCCTAGGTCCTGAGCCAAGTGTCTGATCTCAATGGGAAGTCTATGGGTTTGGGCCTGGTTCAAGTCCCAGCACGTGAGTTCGGTTCCCAATCTGAGGTGAGTGGTTTCGGTTTCACAGACAAATCCTGCATTCATTCAGCAATTTTGACTGAGTGTCTGCAATGTATTAGCCACTGGGACACAGCTGTAAGTCAGACATGGGCATAAACTTGATTACGGTGTACTGGGAAAGAGTAATACTAATTTCACAAAGAGGATTAAATTACTGTTAAGAAATTATACTTAAAAATAGGGACTTCTTAAGCCAGAAAGATAAAGATCATTACAGTATACTAACACATATATATGGAATTTAGAAAGATGGTAACGATAACCCTATATGCAAAACAGAAAAAGAGACACAGAAGTACAGAACAGACTTTTGAACTCTGTGGGAGAAGGTGAGGGTGGGATGTTTCAAGAGAACAGCATCGAAACATGTATATTATCTAGAGTGAAACAGATCACCAGCCCAGGCTGGATGCATGAAACAAGTGCTCGGGCCTGGTGCACTGGGAAGTCCCAGAGGGATCTAGGTAGAGAGGGAGGTGGGAGGCGGGATCAGGATGGGGAATACATGTAAATCCATGGCTGATTCATGTCAATGTATGACAAAAACCACTACAATATTGTAAAGTAATTAGCCTCCAACTAATAAAGATAAATGAAAAATTTAAAAAAAAAAAAATAGGGACTTCTCTGCTGGGCCAGCAGTTAAGACTGGGGTTCCAGTGCAGGGTGTGTGGGTTCAATGCCCGGTTGGGGAACTAAGATCCTATATGCTGAGCAGTGTGGCCAAAAAGTAAAACAAACAAGCAAACAAAAACAATGCAATATGTTGGGACCAGGACACCTGAAAACATCAAAAATAAAGAACGTCTGAGAAATTGTCATCACCTTAGGAAACATGACGATGAGTAAATGTAATATGGCATCCTGGATGGGATTCTGAAACAGAAAAAGGACGTGAGGTAAAAACTAAGGACATCTGAATAAACTACATGATTTAGTTAATTTTAATGTACTGAAGGTAACAAATGCGTCTTGGCTCATTAGCTATAATAAATGTGCCCTTTTAATATAAGATATAACAGGGAAAATTGTTGGGATGAAAGTATATGGGAACTCAGTACTATCAATTCAATTTTTCTGTAAATCTTAAACTATTCTAAAAAAGTAAAGTCTCAAGCAATTTAAATGCTTGCATTGTAAATAAAACAGAAATTATTTCTGATAAACAATAAGAAGGCAAAAAACTGGATGTTGTTTGTTAGTGTCTCTAAAGGTGGCAAGGAACGCTTCTTGGGAAATCACGTAACAGCTGAGACTTGAAATTTGAAAAGGAGTTGGCTGAGAAAAGAGGACACTAAGACTCTTCTAGGCTGAGATTACAGGGAATTCTAAGACTGAGAAAATCAAAGCAAGTTCAGTGAGGTCACAGCAAGATCCCTGGGCAAAAATGATAAGATGAGGCTGTGACTGCCCCAGAGAGGCCTTGGAGACCAGGCTAAGAATTTTTCAATTTATATTAAAACCAAAAAAACATTTACTCAATTACCGGTATGATCAGCATGGCTATTTGCAGCTCTGCTAAGCTTTTGGCCCTGTTATTGTTGTTTACTCACTAAGCCATACTGAACTCTTTGTGACCCTGTGGACCATAGCTTGCCAGGTTCCTCTGTCCATGGGTTTTCCCAGGCAAAAATACTGGAGTAGGTTGTCATTTCCTTCTCCAGGGTATCTTCCCAACGCAGGGATCGAACCTGTGCCTCCTGCATTACAGGAGGATTCTTTACCACTTGGCCCCCTGGGAAGCCCACTGGCCCCATAGCAATGAACAAAACAGTAAAACTCCTGCCCTAGTAAAGACCTCGAGGGCAGGGCGGGAGATGCTGGAGGGAAGAAGATGGGGAAATGGACTGAGCACTGAAGGGCCTTTGGTTTTACTCTGAGATGAAGGTTTTTGAGTCAAGGAGTGATTTGACCTTCTTGTGCATTATCTATGATACCTCACTCAGGCCACTACGCTTCCCAAAATCAACTCCCCGTGTCAGCCACAGTGATCTTTTGCAAACAGACCTAGTCATTTTCCTGCTCCTGCTTTAAAGCCCCATTTTTGTCTCCTTGCAAAGACATAAGAATCCAAACTCCTAAAAGATTAAAGAAACTCCTAAACACTTAAGACAATTCTGCAAAATATGTCAATCTGAAAGGAAAATGTGATTTTTTTAAAAAATAAGTTTTTATTTATAGTGGTTAAAGGGTGAAAAATTTCCTCTCCAAATCAAACCAGGTCCCAGAGGAATCTTGAGGGCCATTCTGAAACCAACTGCACATGCAAACAAATGTCCTTTAGTTTATTCTAGCAAACCCTCATCTCAGGATTTTCCTGGTGGCTCAGTGGATAATAGTCCTACCTACAAATGCAGGGGACAAGGGTTCAATGCCTGGTCAGGGAAGATCCCCACACGCTATGGAGCAACTAAACCCACGTGCCACAACTGCTGACGCCGTGTAGCACAATTACTGAAGCCTGCACACGTAGCCGCTATGCTCTGCAACAAGAGAAGCCACGGCAATGAGAAGCCTGTGTACTGCAAGGAAGAGGAGCCCCACTCCCTGCAACTAGAGAAAGCCTGCACACAGCAAGGAAGGTTTTCTACGGGAACTCTACTTTGAGGAGAGTTTCTCCAAGAAATTCAATTTCATTTTTTAATGCATTTGGTGGGTTGTATATCTGAGCAAATTTGCTGGAAACTTCCTAGGAGATGCAACTGAATAAAAGTGATAAATAAGTACATTTCATTTCTACAACATGATGGAGACAATTTCAGCTCAGCATGCAAATTTTAATTTTGGGGGGAATGCTATAGAATTTTAATAAATGGGATACTGAGAAGTTATTAATAAGAACCAGACATTTGAATATAATAAGTTTAAAATATTAAAGGAAAATTGTATATGTGTATTATAACTAAAATTATTTCCTTCTATCCTGAAATTTTCCTTTAATATATGTATTGTAAATGTATATTGTATATGTATTATTTTATATATAATATTAAAAGGTTATATTATATTGAGGTTGGGAGAAAGCCTCAAGTGATATGACTATTGATACTACTTATTCTTGAGTATCAGTAATACATAACATTTTAGTTTTCAGATTGTATGTTACTGAAATATTTGGCACTTTCTACAAATTTGTTTCTGATTAGTTGTAAATAACACAAAATAATTAGAATCTAATATTTACAAAGTAGCTTCCCAATGGCTCAGCAGTAAAGAATCTGCCTGCCAATGCAAGAGATGCAGGAGATGTGGGTTCAATCCCTGGGTCAGGAACATCCCATGGAGGAGGAAATGGCCACCCACTCCAGTATTCTTGCCAGGGTAATTCCATGGACAGAGGAGCCTGGTGGGCTACAGTCCATAGAGTCACAAAGAGTCAGATATGACTGAGCATGCATGCAGACACACATGATTTATAAAGTATGTAATACTTTAGTAATTAAATTCATATTTATAGGAACTAATAAAACAGAACTAAATTAGACACTACATAAAATGACAGCCAATGATTATACTAAAACTTCTCTCTTGGTGTGAATCACACATTTTATTTGGACTTCCATTTCAAGATGACCTATACTTGTTGACAAATTATCAGTGATTATTCTCAAAAAGGAAGAAGGCTATGCCTTCATTCTGGACCTTAAATTAAGAAGCTAATCTTAATTATAATTCCCACTACCCTATTTTTAAAAAATGGCTTACCCAGTTCCTACCCATTACCAACCCAACCCCATTTAGAACTGACCCATAGTTGCTCTGCTCATCATCCATTCTATGAGTGGGAAAAGAGAGATGACACTTGCCTACAGGCTAAATTAGTCTAAGGGAATCAGCTGGAAAGGTCACCATCTGAATATTCTAAGAGGTCAGTGAGGAAGTTCCCTCCCCCTACTCATCCCTCCCCACTTATAGGACTCTATAGGAGGCTTGTGGAATCGATTTCCCCTACGATGTCACTGTCCCCTTCAGTAAGCCTATCTTGACCCAGACTGGGTTGCTGCTACTACAGCTGATAAGTCGCTTCAGTCGTGTCCGACCCTGTGCGACCCCATAGACAGCCCATCAGGTTCCCCCGTCCCTGGGATTCTCCAGGCAAGAACACTGGAGTGGGTTGCCATTTCCTTCTCCAATACATGAAAGTGAAAAGTGAAAGTGAAGTCGCTCAGTCATGTCCGACTCTTAGCGACCCCATGGACTGCAGCCTACCAGGCTCCTCCCTCCATGGGATTTTCCAGGCAAGAGAACTGGAGTGGGGTGCCATTGCCTTCTCTGCCAGACTGGGTTAGATGCTCCTTAAACAGACCTGGTTTGCTGCCACGCACCTCTTCATCCATCTTAACACTTCTAGAAATCCATTGTCATTTTTCCATGAAATTCTCCCTTGCCACTAAACTATGAGCTTCTTTTATCCCTAAAGCTTAGCGACCCAGGGATTGAACCTGGGTCTCCGGCATTACAGGCCGATTCTTTATCATCTGAGCCATGAAACCCGGACCTAAAGCCTAGCAGGGACTAGTTATTTGGCCACAGATATTTATTTGAAGGCCTATTCTGTACCAGGTGCTGTGCGAGATTCTGGATTTATGAAGGTGACCAAAGTAGTAAAACTGACATGGAATTTACAGTCTGTTGAGGGAAATCAGTTTTTAAAATTAATATACAAGTAACTAATCAATTAAAATAGTGTTTAGAGCCACAACATCCAAGTAACAGGTGGTAATAGAGTGCACAGAGGCTTCGTAGGACTTGATGCAGTTCATGTGAAGGCTTCCTGGGAGATGTGACATTTAAGGGGCTTCCTGAAATGAGAACAAGTTGCCCAAGCAGACTGGGTCTGTGTTGGAGTCGGGGTAGGTACTGAGGCCCAGAAGAACCATCCAGATAGTTGAAACAGCACATGGAAATAGTCTGAGACTGGAAGT
Organism: Cervus canadensis; assembly: GCF_019320065.1. Taxonomy (NCBI): domain Eukaryota; kingdom Metazoa; phylum Chordata; class Mammalia; order Artiodactyla; family Cervidae; genus Cervus; species Cervus canadensis. Next base: position 5,357,641 of record NC_057411.1, read on the forward strand.
GGCCAGTGTGGAGGAGTTAGTGGCAGGAGAGATAGCAGCCCAGGTCAGGCAGCTCCTTATTGAACTTAAGCAGCTCAAACATTGCCCTAAAGAAATGAGAAAGCTGGGAGGGGATTTTAGCCACAGGAATGACGTGATCAGATGATCTGATTTGCATTTTTAAAAGCTGAATTTCTGAGGCCTCCAGATGAAGAATGGAATGTAGAAGAGCAGGAATGGGCAAAAGGATTTTAGCTAAGGCAACAGATAATGGTGGCTTAATGGATGTAGACAGCGGAACTTTAGAATCGAAATATAGGACACAGCGCCTGGAAAGTCCCCGCACATACCTTTCAGGTTCCAGGTTTTATGTCTCAGTGAACAAGGCACCATGAATTATTCAATACTAGCTTTTTCATAGCAGAGCTAGGACTACAAGCCAATTGTGCATTTTTCTCTTGCTACCTTTATTCATGGACCTCATGACTCGACAAGCTTTTTAATTTTAAAAGAGCAGTGCCTTACTAAATGATGGATATATGAACTTCATTACCCTATTCTCTCTACTTTGAGATGTTTGAAAATCTTGATAATAAGAGGTTTTATGAAACAATACTTTAAAACCTTTGGGGCATAGGTATGAATTCAGAGCATTTGAAATCAGTTTAGCGATGGAAACCGGTCCAGAGCTTCCTGGGGCTCGCATACTCACACGGCGCCCTCTGGGTCCCAGCCTGGTAGCCTCAGACAGGTGGTATCTGGACTGAATGCCACAGTCATAGATAGTGCTAGATTTCTGGACTCCATGGCACTTACCTGGGGCAAGACATGGAACCTCCCTTTGAATCTTCTGCACAGTGGGAGTCCATACTGTCAAATGACAAAATAATAGTTTAGTCATGAACTTGATGTCCCTTATTCATGGCAAAACCATCCATGAATCGAGGAGTACACTACCTTACAGACAGATAATAGAGCACTCTTCCAGAGGGAATCTGAGCAACAGCAGGTTTATAGAGCTTCTAAGAGGAAACAGGAAACAGGACAAGATAGTCTAGGAGGTCAGTCATTTCCTTATAAGCTTAGCAGGTCCTATTTTCCAGGGTAAGGTGAGCTAGGTGAAGCTGAGCTAGGGGATTGTAATGGGTGTATGTTGACAGTGGGGCATTTCCTGGAGGTGCAGGCTGGCTTAAGTTTAGATTTGTGACTTGCGTTGGGCTGCTGGTGTTAGGGCAACCACTGACCGAAACCACCCACCCTGGCCAGGACTGATAGCAACTACTTGCAGGAGTTATCTTACAACTGGAGGTCCTGGTAAGGAACATGGAACTAACAAGCTACCACCAACCGGAAGGAGTCAGGAAAGGTCAAAAGGAGAGAGGAGACACCAGTCCATGCGTCTTACCAACCTCTCAGAATCCTCACTGGAATGCATCCTGGCTGAGAGATGCATGTGCCACCAGGAAAGACCCTGAGTCAGAACGACTGGCAAGAGATAACCAGGAAACTCACCGCATCACCATAAACCTGAGACGGTGAGCCGCATGACAGAGAACTTCTCCTGGGTTCCCTCACTCTGCTGCTCGCCACCCCTTCCCAGAAAAGTCTCTGGCTTTGTTAGCACATGTCTCCTCAGACAATTCATTTGAGTGTCAAAAAAAAGCCCACTCTTGGGCTCTGGAAGTGGTCCCCTTTTCTGCAACAGCACATTTCCTGATCACTTAACATTCTTTTCTCTAACTCTTCCTAGACATTAAGTAATCAATGTCACCACAGCTGTATGCATAAACCCCCCAAGAGTGACTATACAGTTGCCTATTTATGATTTAAATTACATGCTAGAATAAATTTGAAGAAGTTCTGGATTTGTTTTATTTAAGCTAGGGACTGTTACTCATTTAATAGTTTTGGAATACAGAAAGCAAAGGGAAGTGTTTATATTCACTAAAACAACTATATGGAAGGTAGGCTGTGATCATATAGTGGTTAGTATAATCATATAGTGATTAGTACTTTGCACTCTGGAGAGTGGATGTGTGGTGAGGTAATTCTATTGACTTTCAGCCTGAAATATCTGGATCTTGGAGCGTAGTGGTTGACAGTTAAAGGCATTACTTTAGCTATTAGTTTCTCTTAAAGTGACTGTTGTGGCAGGCATTCCTTGGGTTTAGGATCAAAGAACTCTTGAAATAGCATCCTCTATTTTATCTTCTACCCAGTCTTTCTGCACCATGTGATTTTCTTGGTACCCAGAAAACATTTAGTTAGTCATCTCCTTATTTTCTCTCCTTATTAAAATTATTTTTTCACCCTAGTTTTACATTAGCAAGGGAAGATTCAAAAGAGCAAACCCAACGCACTGTAAGTACCAACTAACTGTTAGTGAATGAAGCAATTTACAAGCAAACTTGAACCCTATAATTTGAATATAGCATTACAAGCTGCATAATATAGAAATGCATACTAGAAGATGAAAATTTCCTCTTATATGTGCACTTTACAAAATAATCCTGGCTAATACTTTGACTACTAGTTTTTCTAAAAACACTGGACTGGGTGTTCGTGTATATCTCTATGTGCTATAGGAGGTTATGTTTTGTCAAAAGGTTTCTGTGTGTGTATGTATTTTGGTAGTGTCAACTTACTCTCCAAAAAGTTGTAATAATTTTGACTCCCCTAAACATAGTGTTGTACAATGGCCCATGATTATTTTACTTTAAAAATTCTTGTTTTCAAAAAAATTAAATAAATAAATAAAAAATTCTTGTTTTCTAAATTATAAAATTATGTATCCTTTTGAGAAGAGTTGGAACAACTTGGGAACATTTAAAGTAGAAAATTGAGGCATTTCCTATCCCTTAATTTGGCCTTGGAGTATGGAATGAAGCAGGGCAAAGGCTAATAGAGTTTTGCCAAGAGAACGCACTGGTCCTAGCAAACACCCTCTTCCAACAACACAAGAGAAGACTCTATACATGGACATCACCAGATGGTCAACACTGAAATCAGATTGATTATAATCTTTGCAGCCAAAGGTGGAGAAGCCCTATACAGTCAGTAAAAACAAGACTGGGAGCTGACTGTGGCTCAGATCATGAACTCCTTATTGCCAAATTCAGACTTAAACTGAAGAGAGTAGGGATAACCACTAGACCATTCAGGTATGACCTAAATCAAATCCCTTATGAATATACAGTGGAAGTGAGAAATAGATTTAAGGGACTAGATCTGATAGACAGAGAGCCTGATGAACTATGGACGAAGGTTCGCAACATTGTACAGGAGACAGGGATCAAGACCATCCCCATGGAAAAGAAATGCAAAAAGGCAAAATGGCTGTCTGAGGGGCCTTACAAATAGCCGTGAAATGAAGAGAAGCAAAAAGCAAAGGAGAAAAGGAAAGATATTCCCATTTGAATGCAGAGTTCCAAAGAATAGCCAGGAGAGATAAGAAAGCCTTCCTCAGTGATCAGTGCAAAGAAATATAGGAAAACAACAGAATGGGAAAGACTAGAGATCTCTTCAAGAAAATTAGAGATACCAAGGGAACATTTCATGCAAAGATGGGCTCAATAATGGACAGAAATGGTAGGGACCTAACAGAAGCAGCAGATATTAAGAAGAGGTGGCAAGAATACACAGAAGAACTGTACAAAACAGATCTTCACGACCCAGATAATCATGATGGTGTGATCACTCACCTAGAGCCAGACATCCTGGAATGTGAAGTCAAGTGGGCCTTAGGAAGCATCACTATGAACAAATCTAGGAAGGTGATGGAATTCCAGTTGAGCTATTTCAAATCCTGAAAGATGATGCTGTGAAAGTGCTGCACTCAATATGCCAGCAAATTTGGAAAGCTCAGCAGTGGCCACAGGACTGACAAATGTCCATTTTCATTCCAATCCCTAAGAAAGGCACTCCCAAAGAATGCTCAAACTACCACACAATTGCACTCATCTCACACACTAGTAAAGTAATGCTCAAATTCTCCAAGCCAGGCTTCAACAATACGACAACTGAGAACTTCCAGATGTTCAAGTGGGATTTAGAAAAGGCAGAGGAACCAGAGATCAAATTGCCAATATCTGCTGGATCATCAAAAAAGCAAGAGAGTTCCAGAAAAACATCTATTTCTGCTTTATTGACTACGCCAAAGCCTTCGACTGTGTGGATCATAATAAACTGTGAAAAATTCTGAAGGAGATGGGAAAACCAGACCACCTGACCTGCCTCTTGAGAAACCTGTATGCAGGTCAGGAAGCAACAGTTAGAACTGGACATGGAACCTCAGACTGGTTCCAAATAGGAAAAGGAGTACGTCAAGGCAGTATATTGTCACCCTGCTGATTTAACTTATATGCAGAGTACATCATGAGAAATACTGGGCTGGAAGAAGTACAAGCTGGAATTAAGATTGCCGGGAGAAATATCAATAACCTCAGATATGCAGATGACACCACCCTTATGGCAGAAAGTGAAGAGGAACTAAAGAGCCTCTTGCTGAAAGTGAAAGAGGAGAGTGAAAAAGTTGGCTTAAAGCTCAACATTCAGAAAACTAAGATCATGGCATCTGGTCCCATCACCTCATGGGAAATAGATGGGGAGACAGTGGAAACAGTGTCAGACTTTATTTTTTTGGGCTCCAATATCACTGCAGATGGTGATTGCAGCCATGAAATTAAAAGACACTTACTCCTTGGAAGGAAAATTATGACCAACCTAGATAGCATATTAAAAAGCAGAGACATTACTTTGCCAGCACAGGTCCATCTGGTCAAGGCTATGCTTTTTCCAGTGGTCATGTATGGGTGTGAGAGTTGGACTGTGAAGAAAGCTGAGCACCGAAAAATTGATGCTTTTGAACTGTGGTGTTGGAGAAGACTCTTGAGAGTCTCTTGGACTGCAAGGAGATCCAACCAGTCCATCCTAGGGGAGATCAGTCCTGGGTGTTCATTGGAAGGACTGATGCTGAAGCTGAAACTCCAATACTTTGGCCACCTCATGCGAAGAGTTGACTCATTGGAAAAGACCCTGATGCTGGGAGGGATTGGGGGCAGGAAGAGAAGGGGACGACAGAGGATGAGATGGCTGGATGGCATCACCGACTCGATGGGCATGAGTTTGAGTAAACTCCGGGAGTTGGTGATGGACAGGGAAGCCTGGCATACTGCAGTCCATGGGGTCTCAAAGAGTCGGACATGGCCGACTGACTGAACTGATTGATAGTCTTTTAATCCAATAATTGTCAATTTGTCTTGCAATTCATTTTTCAAGCTTGGAGCATAAGCTTTTGTAGGTGTGGCTGATCTGGCTTAGAAATGGAGAGAAATTTATTCTTTCACAGTTCTAGAGGTCAGAAATCTACAATCAAGTTATCAGCAGAGCCATGCTACCTCTGAATGGCTTTTAGGGGAGGATCCATTCCACGTCTCTTCCAGTTTCTGGTGGTTCCCACTTCCTGGTCTTGTGGCCACATCACTACAATTTCTCTCCATCTTTATATTGCTATCTCTGTTTCCTCCTCTGTGTGTCTCTTATATAAGGACATCTGTCTGTGGATTTAGGACACAATCAGATAATCCAGAATAATCTCCACATTTCAAGATCTTTAAGTTAAGTACATCTGCAAAGGCCTCAGATAACACTATTCCAGGCATGTGTGCCTGGAACCCAGTGAGTGGGGTCAAGAAAAGGAAGAGGTACAGTGGGAGATGTTAGGGGAAAGTAGAAGGAAGTGACGCAAAACTTAGATTACTAGTTGTTAAATGGCTTCACTGTCACTTGAAATCAAAGTATAGACAGTACATATATTGAGCTGTGAGTTACTTTGTGAGCATGGACTTAATGTCAGGAGAGATAATCTTCACGTCTACTCTGAGTCAAAAAATCTAAGTGAATATCCTTGTTCTAAACTTAGGTGATGCATCTCTACTTGTCCAGTTCTGTGTCTCAATGCTCTGTGCATAGTGTAAGGTAAACAGTGTCAAATTTTCCCTTTTGTTTTCCTCTTTTCTAGGTTACATGCAGACTAGGTTCTTAGGGAAACATTCTATTTTCTGAGCACAACACAGGAATTTAGGTATCATTTTTGCCCAAGTCAGTATACTGAATTTGGTTAAAGTTTCATGGTGTGACCTTCACAACTGTGATTGGATTACAGTGGTCTGATTCTGTTTTTCGGGGAGACTTCATCACTGCTTGTTCAAGACTTCCTGGTGAAAAGTGACAGTGTCAGCTGCTCAATTATGTTCCGCTCTTTGCGACCCTCTGAACTGTAGCGCGCCAGATTCCTCTGTTCATAGAATTCTTCAGGCAAGAATACTGGAGTGGGTTGCCATTCCCTTCTCCAGGGGATCTTTCTGACCCAGGGATCAAACCTGGGTGTCCCGCGCTTTGGGCAGATTCTTTACCGTCTGAGCCACCAGGGAATCTCTAAGACTTCCTTGGAATAAGCCAAATTTATGCTTAAAATGCTGTCTGTTCTAGACTAATGACACGCACTTTATCTTCAGTCTTGATTTGCTCCAACCCCAGCTGGCTTGCCACCCTGGTTTACTTGACTTTCCTGCATCCCTTCTTCTGCCTCTTCATCTTTCAATAGAGGACCAGTGTTCTCTCTTCTTGGATGACATATTAGGAATGACCTTAAAGGTAACTGATCTCTAGACTGGAATTTCTGTTTATAAGCTGTGCCCATGAGTTGCTTACTTCCCTCAAATAAATACTCTTCCTCTTCCTTGAAGCTTAGCCTAGCTAAAAGCCATTTCTCCTCCAAACTCTAAAAACTCTTACTCTTCGTGCTTTTACTGAAGCAGGATATGTTTTATTTCCCCATCTAGATCATAAGTTTGGTGAAGGCCAAAACCTTGTTTATACTTCTTTTTTTTAAATTATTTATATGTTTATTTTTGGATGAACTGGATCTTTGTTGCTGTGAGATGGCTTCCTCTAGTTGAGGTGAGCAGGAGCTACTCTTTGCTGAGATGCAAGGATTTGTCTTGTTGCAGAGCACATTCTCTAGAGTACAAGCTCAGTAGTTGTGTTCCATGGGCTGAGTTGCTCCACAGAATGTGGGATCTTCTAGGACTAGAGATCGAACCCATTTCCCCTGTATTAGCAGGTGGATTCTTAATCACGGGACCACCAGGGAAGTCTGTAGTTGATATTTCTTTACTTGCCCTCCACCCCGTACTATGTTTTACCTTAAACAGAGACAATGCTTGATAAATACCTGTTGAATAAAACAGCTTTAAGGATAGGAATTGAATTTATAGTATAAATTGGTAGAGACTCTCAGGAGGAAAATCAACATCCATAGATACAACATTTTGTGAAAAAATTTGGAACACTTACCAAATTAATGCAAATAATCAAAACACCCCAACAAAAAAAGTTTCCATTGTTTATATTTTTTCAGGTCAGGTTTACTGAGGTATACTTTGCATTTAGTAAAATTTGCCCTTTTAAAGTGTTCATGTCAATGAATTTTGAGTAATTTTTACAATTATGTATCTATTACCACAGCCAAGAAATAGATTACTTATATCATCCCCCAAATTCCCTTATACCCTTTTATAGTGAACCCATTTCCCTCACCACCAGCTCTGGGCAACCACTAATCCCCTTTGTATCTCTGTCACTTCAGTTCAGTCGCTCAGTCGTGTCCAACTCTTTGCGACCCCATGGACTGCAGCATGTCAGGCCTCCCTGGCCATTGCAAACTCCCCGAGTTTACTCAGACTCATGTCCACTGAGTCAGTGATGCCATCCAACCATCTCATCCTCTGTCGTCCCCTTCTCCTCCTGCCCTCAATCTTTCCCAGCATCAGGGTCTTTTCAAGTGAATCAGTTCTTCCCAGCAGGTGGTCAACATATTGGAATTAGCTTCAGCATCAGTCCTTCCAATGAACACCCAGGACTGATCTCCTTTAGGATGGACTGGTTGGATTTCCTTGCAGTCCAAGGGACTCTCAAGAGTCTTCTCTAATACCACAGTTCAAAAGCATCAATTCTTTGGTGCTCAGCCTTCTTTATAGTCCAACTCTCACATCCACACATGACTACTGGAAAAACCATGGCTTTGACTAGACAGACTTTGTTGGCCAAGTAATGTCTGCTTTTTAATATGCTGTTTAGGTTGGTCACAGCTTTTCTTCCAAGGAGCAAGCGTTTTTTAATTGGGCTGCAATCACCATCTGCAGTGATATTGGAGCCCCCCAAAATAAAGTCTGCCACTGTTTCCATTGTTTCCCCATCTATTTCCCATGAGGTGATGGGACCAGATGCCATGATCTTAGTTTTCTGAATGTTGAGCTTTAAGCCAACTTTTTCACTCTCCCCTTTCACTTTCATCAAGAAGCTCTTTAGTTCTTCTTCACTTTCTGCCATAAGGGTGGTGTCATCTGCATATCTGAGGTTATTGATATTTCTCCCAGCATTCTTGATTCCAGCTTGTGCTTCATCCAGCCCAGCGTTTCTCATGATGTACTCTGCATATAAGTTAAATCAGCAGGGTGACAATATACTGCCTTGACATACTCCTTTCCCGATTTGGAACCAGTCTGAGGTTCCATATTCAGTTCTAACTGTTGCTTTCTGACCTGCATACAGATTTCTCAGGAGGCAGGTGAGGTGGTCTGGTATTGCCATCTCTTTAAGAATTTTCCACAGTTTGTTGTGATCCACACAGTCAAAGACTTTGGCATAATCAATAAAGCAGAAGTAGATGTTTTTCTGGAACTCTCCTGCCTTTTCAATGATCCAATGGATATTGGCAATTTGATCTCTGGTTCCTCTGCCTTTTTGAAATCCAGCTTGAACATCTGGAAGTTCACGGTTCACATACTGTTGAAGCCTGGCTTGGAGGATTTTGAGCATTACTTTACTAGTGTGTGAGATGAGTGCCATTGTGCGCTAGTTTGAGCACTCTTTGGCATTGCCTTTCTTGGGGATTGGAATGAAAACTGACCTTTTCCAGTCAAGTTTTCCAAATTTGCTGGCATATTGAGTGTAGCATTTTAACAGCATCATCTTTCAGGATTTGAAATAGCTCAACTGGAATTCCATCACCTCCCCTAGCTTTGTTTGTAGTGATGCTTCCTAAGACCCGCTTGACTTCGCATTCCAGGATGTCTGACTCTAGGTTGGTGATCACACCATTGTGATTTCTGGGTTGTGAAGATCTTTTTTGTATAGTTCTTCTATGTATTCTTGCCACCTCTTCTTAATATCTTCTGCTTCTGTTAGGTCCATATCATTTCTGCCCTTTATTGTGCCCATCTTTGCATGAAATGTTCCCTTGATATCTCTAATTTTCGTGAAGAGATTAGTCTTTCCCATTCTGTTGTTTTCCTCTATTTCTTTGCATTGATCGCTGAGGAAGGCTTTCTTATCTCTCCTGGCTATTTGGAATTCTGCATTCAAATGGGAATATATTTCCTTTTCTCCTTTGCTTTTCGCTTCTCTTCATTTCACAGCTATTTGTAAGGCCTCCTCAGACAACGATTTTGCCTTTTTGCATTTCTTTTCCATGGGGATGGTCTTGATCCCTGTCTCCTGTACAATGTCACGAACCTCCGTCCATAGTTCATCAGGCTCTCTGTCTATCAGATCTATTCCCTTAAATCTATTTCTCACTTCTGCTGTATAATCATAAGGGATTTGATTTAGGTCATACCTGAATGGTCTAGTGGTTATCCCTACTCTCTTCAGTTTAAGTCTGAATTTGGCAATAAGGAGTTCATGATCTGAGCCACAGTCAGCTCCTGGTCTTGTTTTTGTTGACTGCATAGAACTTCTCCATCTATGGCTGCAAAGAACCTATAATCAATCTGATTTCAGTGTTGACCATCTGGTGATGTCCATGTGTAGAGTCTTCTCTTGTGTTGTTGGAAGAGGGTGTTTGCTAGGACCAGTGTGTTCTTTTGGCAAAACTCTATTAGCCTTTGCCCTGCTTCATTCTGTACTCCAAGGCCAAATTTGTCTGTTATTCCAGGTCTTTCTTGACTTCTTACCTTTGCATTCCCGTCCCCTATAATGAAAAGGACGTCTTTTTTTGGGTGTTAGCTCTATAGCCTTTCCCAAAATGCTGTATAAATGGAATCATAAGGAAAGTGGCCTTTTGTATCTGGCTTCTTTCACTTAGCATAATGCTTTTGAGATTCGTCTGTGTAGTTGCCTGTATTAGTAGCTAGTTCGTTTTCATTGTTATTGAAAATTATTTTTACCAGAAGACATTTGAATTCCTGAAATTACTCATCTTCCTAAAAGCAGAAGTAAGAAGAATTCAATGATCACAAATCCCTTCCCCTAGAGGCCATCTGTGGGATCCACCAAGGATGCCTGAGGCTTATCATGGGTAATGAGAAGTCTCCACACTACATGTAAACATACATTATCCCAGAACTATCTTATCTCCAGTCTATTCTCCTCAGGTCCATCTATCTTTCCAAAGGTCAATTTGCTTCCCCTTTCTCCCTCCCCTCCCCTCATTGAGAACTCACTTGTTTCCCCTTAAGTATCTTTCTCTCCCTCCCCTTCCCTTATTAAGATGATATAAAAAAAGTGTTCGTTGCTCAGTCATGTCCTACTCTTTGTGACCCCATGGACTGTAGCCCACCAGGCTCCTCTGTCCCAGGAATTCTCCAGGCAAGAGTACTGGAGTGGGTAGCCTTTCCCTTCTCCTGGGGATCTTCCCTACTCGGGCACTGAACCCGGGTCTCTGACATCGCAGGTAGATTCTTTACTGCCTGAGCCAACAGGGAAGCCCATTAAGATGGTATAAATCCCCAAATTCTAATTGCCCCTTGAGTCACACATTTCTCTGCACCCATACCTCAACAAAAATATGGTGATTAAATGTTATCTTTTGCTAATCTGTCTTCTGTCAGTTAAATCTGAAAGATCCCTATCACTGAAGGGGGCTTCCCTGGTGTCTCAGCTGGTAAAGAATCTGCCTGCAATATGGGAGCCCTGTTCAATCCCTGGGTTGGGAAGATCCCCTGGAGAAGGGAAAAGCTACCCACTCCAGTATTCTGGCCTGGAGAATTCCATGGACTGGATAGTCTATGGGGTTGCAAAGGGTCCAACACGACTGAGCAAATTTCGCCTTCGATCTCTAAAGCAATACAGAAAAAGTTTTAATTCCCTGACACTTTATTTCATTGTATGGGTGTATTAAAATTGTTTATCTATTCACCAGTTGGACTTTTGGGCTGTTCCCAGTTTTTGGACACTTCCCTACCAGCTCTTTGCATAACATAAAATTTCAGTTCTGTTCTGGAACAGGATATCCAAATTATATACTTCAAGTCTCTATAGGAAACATCAAGACTGTTTTCCAAAATGGTTGTATGGCCAGTTTGCATTGCCATCGTTAATGTATGAAGCTCCAGTGGCTCAGCATTTTCATCAACACTTTATATTGTCCACTGTTTTACTTCTAGCCATTCTGGAAGGTTAAGTGTTGATTTGAAGACAGACAAGGAAAACATACAGATTACTCATCAAAGAAATACTTATTGATAAAACCAGTGCCTCGTTTTAGCTTCAGCTGAGTTCAACATTTTATCAGATGTTTGATTTCGTTGACTGTCAGGAGTAAGTAAGATCATGTGGAGAACATATGACACAGTACCTTATTTCACAGTCCTCAGGGTCAGGTCAAAGGAACACATGAAAGAAAAGTGTGTGCCCAAGTATACTTGCTATGGCACACCAGGAGCAGAGTAGAAGCTTCCTACCTCTTTCTCAAAGGAAGAGAAAGGCTTCAAGAAGCTGTATATTTGAGTTAAATCCCCTTTCCCCTAAACTAATGATGAGCTTTGTACTTTAAAATGTCAATCCTATATCTTCAGTATTTTAAAAGCTATAGAAGTCAACAAGGTTTCTCCTAGCCAAAAGACAAATAATGTTAGCACAAAAGTATACTTAAGAGATAAGGAAAGATGGCTTGAAGAGACTTCTTGCCTCAAACACCCTGTCTGTGGGGCCATTGAACAAAGTAGCTCATCAGGTCCAGAGGAATTTTCAGAAAAGGATGTTCTTGGGGCCAGGAACAAACAGAAGAAGACTGGAGAGTTTGAGACAGAAAGATCAGTGGACCAGTTGGAAATCTCTGTCCCTGGGTCTCAGTTCCAGCTGTGTTCCAACTCGGTGAGCAAACCTAGACAAGCCAAATGCTTGCAGTCCTGCCTTTCCATCTATAAAACAGAGCTTAGACCCCTGAGATCTCTTTCAGTTGTGACATTTTGTGGTTTGCATATCACATGGAGGGAGAATTCTTGAAAAAAGGACCTTGGGGAGGGCCTGGGCAAAGAAATGAAATGAGGGGAGGGGCAGGGCTGTGCAGGGAGAGAGGTGTGGCTTGTATGTAAACAGAGGCAGATAGAGGCACTCCTAAGGCTCAAACAGACTCTTCAATTCCCCCAAGGCAATGTGTGGAACTAGGAGTATGCTGGGAATACATATGCAAAACAGCAGGAACATCTTTTGCTGCATCCCATTGGTTTTGAGTTGTGTTTTCATTATCATTTGTTTCTAGAAATTTTTTTATTTCTTCAGTAACCTGTTGGTTATTTAGAAACATGCTGTTTAATGTCCATGTGTTTGTGTTTCTCACACTTTTTTTTCTTGTAATTGATATCTAGTCTCATAGTGTTGTGGTTAGAGAAGATGCTTGATACAATTTCAATTTTCTTAAATTGACTGAGGTTTGATTTGTGACCCAAGATGTGGTCTATCCTGGAGAATGTTCCACGTGCACTTGAGAAGAAGGTGTATTCTTCTGCATTTGGATGGAATGTCATGAAGCTATCAATGAGATCCATCTCATTTAATGTATCATTTAAGACTTGTGTTTCCTTAATAATTTTCTGTTATGATGATCTGTCCATTGATGTGAGTGGGGTGTTAAACTTTCCTACTATTATTGTGTTCCTGTCAATTTCTCCTATTATGTCTGTGAGTGTTTGTCTTATGTTTTAAGGTGCTTCTACGTTGGGTGCGTGCTTTCCTGGTGGCTCAGATGGTAAAGCGTCTGCCTGTGATGCGGGAGATTCGGGTTCAATCCCTGGGTCAGGAAGATCCCCTGGAGAAGGAAATGGCAATCCACTCCAGTACTCTTGCCTGGAAAATTCCATAAACGGAGGAGCCTGATGGGCTACAGTCCATGGGGTCTCAAAGAGCTGGACGTGACTGAGCAACTTCACTTTCTATGTTGGGTACATAGATATTTACAATTGTTATGTCTTCCTCATGGGTTGATCCCTTGATCATTATGTAGTGTCCTTCCTTATCTCTTGTAATCTTCTTTATTTTAAGGTCGATTTTGTCTGATATGAGGATTGCTACTCCAGCTTTCTTTTGCTTCCCATTTGCATGGAATGTATTTTTCCATCTTCTCACTTTCAGTCTATATGTGTCCTGAGGTCTGAAGTGGGTTTCTTGTAGAGAGCATATATAGGTCTTGTTTTTTTAATCCATTCAGCTAGTCTGTGTCTTTTGGTTGGAGCATTTAATCCATTTACATTTAAAGTAATTATTGATATATATGTTACTATTGCCATTTTCTTTTTATTTTTTTATTGCCATTTTCTTAATTGATTGGGGTTGATTTTGTAGATCTTTTTTCTTCTGCTGTATTTCTTGACTATATAAATCCCTTTAGCATTTGTTGTAAAGCGGGTTTGGTGGTACTGAATTCTCTTAACTTTTGCTTGTCTGAAAAGCTTTTTATTTCTCCATCAATTGTGAATGAGATCCTTGCTGGGTACAGTAATCTTGGCTGTAGATTTTTCCCTTTCAGTACTTTACTTTAAATATATCCTGCCATTCCCTTCTGGCCTGCAGAGTTTCTGATGAAAGATCAGCTGTTAAGCATTTGGGGTTTCCCTTGTATGTTACTTGTTGCTTCTCCCTTGCAGCTTTTAATATCCTTTCTTTGTCTTTAGTCTTTGTTATCTTGATTAGTATGTGTCTTGGTGTGTTTCTCCTTGGGTTTATCCTGTATGGGACTCTTTGTGCCTCTTGGACTTCGTTGACTATTTCCTTTTCCATGTTGGGGAAATTTTCAACTATAATCTCTTCAAAAATTTTCTCATACCTTTTCCTTTTCTCTTCTTCTTCTGGGACCCCTATAATTTGAATGTTGGTGCATTTGATATGGTCCCAGAGATCTCTGAGGCTGTCCTCAGCTCTTTTCATTCTTTTACTTTATTCTGCTCTTCAGAAGTTATTTCCACCATTTTGTCTTCCAGGTCACTGATTTATTCTTCTGTTTCAGATATTCTGCTATTGATTCCTACCTAGACAGCATATTAAAAAGCAGAGACATTACTTTGCCAGCAAAGGTCTGTCTAGTCAAGGTTATGGTTTTTCCAGTGGTCATGTATGGATGTGAGAGTTGGACTACAAAGAAAGCTGAGCACAGAAGAATTGATGTTTTTCAACTGCGGTGTTGGAGAAGACTCTTGAGAACCTCTTGGACTGCAAGGAGATCCAACCAGTCTATCCTAAAGGAGATTAGTTCTAGGTGTTCATTGGAGGGACTGATGTTGAAGCTGAAACTCCAATACTTTGGCCACCTGATTTGAAGAGCTGACTCATTTGAGAAGACCCTGATGCTGGGAAAGATTGAGGGCAGGAGGAGAAGGGGACGACAGAGGATGAGATGGTTGAATGGCATCACCGACACAATGGACATGGGTTTGGGTGGACTCCGGGAGTTGGTGATGGACAGGGAGGCCTGGTGTGCTGTGGTTCGTGGGGTCGCAGAGAGTCGGACACGACTGAGCGACTGCAATTAACTGAGAGTATTTTTAATTTCAGTAATTGTGTTGTTTGTTTCTGTATGCTTATCCTTTAATTCTTCTAGGTCTTTGTTAATTGATTCTTGCATTTTCTCCATTTTGTTTTTTTCAAGGTTTATTTATCATCTTTACTGTCATTATTCTGAATTCTTTTTCAGGTAGTCTGCCTGTTTCCTCTTCATTTATTTGGACTTTTGTGTTTCTAGTTTGTTCCTTCATTTGTGCAGTATTTCTCTGCCTTTTCATTAATTTTTTTTTTTTTTTTAGTTATTGTGTTTGAGGTCTCCTTTCCCAGGTTTCAAGGAAAGTTGAATTCTTTTCTTGAAGAAGGTTGAATTCTTTCTTCCTTTTGGTTTCTGCCTTCCTGAGATTGGCCCAGTGGTTTGTGTGAGCTTTGTATAGGGTAAGATTTGTGCTGAATTTTGTTTGTTTGTTTTTCCTCTGATGGGCAAGGCTGAGTGAGGTAGAAATCCTGTCTGCTGATGATTGGGTCTGTATTTTTATTTTGTTTATTGTTTAGATGAGGTGTCTTGCACAGGGTGCTACTGGTGGTTGGGTGATGCAGGGTCTTGTATTCAAGGGGTTTCCTTTGTGTGAGTTCTCATTATTTGATACTCCTTAGGGTTAATTCTCTGGTACTCTAGGGTCTTGGAGTCAATGCTCCTACTCCAAAGGCTCAGGGCTTGATCTCATTTTTCAGGCTTTGATAATGGTTTGTACTTGATGCATTTTACACACCATTCAAGAACTTCTTTACAACACTGACACACTCCATCATGAAGTTTTGCATTAATTATTCATGTGACTCCTCACAGAGGTCAAAGGACACCCTCAGGCCCCTCAGTGCCAGCAAGTCTCTTTTAAACAGGCCTAATCTTGATCCTTTCCCCTTCACAAAGCCTCTCTCTCTCAAACCCGGCATTAAAAAATTTTTTTGTAGCTAACAGAATTCAGCAACACATCAAAAAGCTCATACACCATGATCAAGTTGGGTTTATTCCAGGGATGCAAGGACTCAATATACACAAATCAATCAATGTGATACACCATATTACCACATTGAAAGATAAAAACCACACGATAATTTCAATAGATGCTGAAAAAGCCTTTGACAAAATTCACCCATTTATGATTAAAACTCTTCAAAAGATGGGCATAGAAGGAACCTACCTCAACATAGTAAAAGCCATATACAATAAGCCTACAGCAAACATTATTCTCAATGGTGAAAAACTGGAAGCATTCCCCCTAAGATCAGGAACAAGACAAGGGTGTCCATTTTCACCACTATTATTCAACATAGTTCTGGAAGTCCTAGCTATAGTAATCGGAGAAGAAAAAGAAATAAAAGGAATCCAGATCAGAAAAGAAGAAATAAAGCTCTCATTGTTTGCAGATGACATGATAGCGTACATAGAAAAACCTAAAGATAGTATCAGAAAACTACTAGAGCTAATCAGTGAATTTAGCAGTTTCAGGACACAAAATCAATACATAGAAATCACTTGCATTTCTGGGAATTCCCTGGTGGTCCAGTGGCTAAAGACTCTGCGCTCCTGATACAGGGGGGCTGGGTTCGATCCCTGGTCAGGGAACTAGATCCCACATGCCACAACTAAGACTCTATGCAGCCAAATGAATTAAAAAAAAAAAAAAAATCACTTGCATTTCTATATACTAACAATGAAAAATCAGAAAGAGAAATTAAGGAATCAATCCCATTCACTATTGCAACAAAAACAATTAAATGTCTAGGAATAAACCTACTTAAGGAGACAAAAGAACTGTACACAGAAAATTATAAGACACTAATGAAAGAAATCAAAGATGACATAAACAGATGGTGAGATATTCCATGTCCCTGGGTAGGAAGAATCAATATTGTGAAAATGACTATACTACCAAATGCAAGCTACAGATTTAATGTGATTCCTATCAAATTACCAAAGGCATTTTTCACAAAACTGGAACAAAAAATTTCACGATTCATATGGAAATACAAAAGACCCCGAATAGCCAAAGCAGTTTTGAGAAAGAAGATTGGAGCTGGAGGAATCAACCTTCCTGACTTCAGATTATACTGCAAAGCTACAGTCTTTAAGACAGTATGGTACTGGCACAAAGACAGAAATATAGACCAACAGAACAAGAAAGAAAGCCCAGAAATAAACCCATGCACCTATGGGTAAATTATTTTTGACAAAGAAAGCAATAATATACAATGGGGCAAAGACAGCCTCTTCAATAAACAGTGCTGGGAAAATTGGATAGGTACATGTAAAAGAATGAGACCACTTCCTAACACCATACACAAAGGTAAACTCAAAATGGATGAAAGACCTAAATGTAAGACCAGAAACTATAAAACTCTTAGAGGAAAACACGGGCAGACCACTCGATGACATAAATCAAAGCAAGATCCTCTATGACCCACCTCCTAGAGTAATGGAAATACAAACAAAAGTAGACAAGTGGGACCTGATTAATCTTAAAAGCTTTTTCACAGCAAAGGAAATGTTACGCAAGGTGAAAAGACAACCCTCAGAGTGGGAGAAAATAATGCAAACAAAACAACTGGCAAAGGATTAATTTCCAAAATATACAAGCAGCTCATACAACTCAATGCCAAAAAAAACAAACAACCAGTCAAAAAGTGGGGAAAAGACCTAAACAGACATTTCTCCAAAGAAGGCATACAGATGGCTAACAAACACATGAAAAGATGCGCAGCATTGCTTATTATTAGAGAAATGCAAATCAAAACTACAATGAGATATCCCCTCACACCGGTCAGAATGGCCATCATCAAAAAGTCTACAAACAATAAATGCTGGAGAGGATGTGGAGAAAAGGGAATGCTCTTTCACTGTTGGTGGGAATGTAACCTGATACAGCCACTATGGAAGACGGTATGGAGATTCCTTTAAAAACTAGAAATGAAACCACCATATGACCCAGCAATCGCACTCCTAGGCATATACCCTGAGGAAACCCAAACTGAAAGAGACACATGTATCCCATTGTTCATTGCAGCACTATTTACAATAGCTAGAACATGGAAGCAACCTAGATGTCCCTCAACAGATGAATGGATAAAGAAGTTGTGGTACATATACACAATGGAATATTGCCGCTGCTGCTGCTGCTAAGTCGCTTCAGTCGTGTCTGACTCCGTGCGACCCCATAGACGGCAGCCCACCAGGTTCTGCCATCCTTGGGATTCTCCAGGCAAGAACACTGGAGTGGGTTGCCATTTCCTTCTCCAATGCATGAAAGTGAAAAGTGAAAAGTGAAAGTGAAGTCGCTCATTCGTGTCTGACTCTTCGCGACGCCATGGACTGCAGCCTACCAGGCTCCTCCATCCATGGGGTTTTCCACTCAAGAGTACTGGAGTAGGTTGCCATTGCCTTCTCCAGAATGGAATATTACTCAGCCATAAAAAGGAAAGCATTTGAATCAGTTCTAATGAGGGGGATGAACCTAGAATCTATTATACAGAGTGAAGTGAGTCAGAGAGAGAAAGATAAATACCGTATTCTAACACATATATATGGAATCTAGAAAAATGGTACTGAAGAATTTACTTACAGGGCAACAATGGAGAAACAGACATAGAGAATAGACTTATGGACATGGGGAGAGGGGAGGAGAGGGTGAGATGTATGGAAGGAGTAACACGGAAACTTACATTACCATATGTAAAATAGAGAGCCAAGGGGAATTTGCTGTATGTCTCAGGAAACTCAAACAGGAAATTTGTATCAACCTAGAGGGGTGAGATGGGGAGGGAGATGGGAGGGAGTTTAAAAAAAAAACAAACCCTCTGCTCTTCTGGACTTTGGTTCTAGTAAGGAAAGATAAACAATAAAATAGTAAATAAAATTAAAAAATAACATACAAGGTGTGTTTGTTAGTGATAAATGCTAATAGCAGAGAAGGACAATAGGATTGGGTGCAAAGGGGAGGGGCTGTAATTCTAAAGAGTGTGGCTGCTAAGAAAATGTCATCTGACTCAGGAGTGGAAGGAATGAGCTTGCATGGACAGAGAGGTACTGGACAGTCTTTCAGAAAAGGAACAGCAATTTCAAGTAGTGAGGATTCAAGGAAGCCAGGAATTTGAGTGGAAGAGGAATAGGGGAGAGTAATGCAAAGTGTGGTCTGGGCTCCAAGGAGCCGGAGGAGCTCGGCTCACCCCCTTCCCTCTCTCAGCATTTAGGGAACACGTCTGTGACTCAAGCTGCAGACACTGTCATGGATGAGACCCTGTGTTCTGGTTACCAGAACCAGAATAAGACGTTAGGGCCCAACTGGCAGCAAGGGTACATGAAGGTACTGTCAACAATACTTGGGCAGGACTTAAATCTCTGTCTTCAGTTCTGAAGGCCTAATGGTGGGTCTCCTCACAGAGGACAAATGAAGCTACAGAGAAGAAACTAGGGTATATCGAACTAAAAAAAAAAAACCATATAATTTTTCCAGAAAATACCTGCAGGAGATTCGAAACTTAACAAAATAAAAAACACCTTAGATTTCTAAACTGCGAGCATTTTAGGTATCACCAGTGCAACTGCTTCATTTTATAGACCAAACTCAAGAGAAATGATTTCTTTTTTAAAAAATGATATTGAAGTATAGTTGATTTACAATTTCTACTGAACAACAATATTTATACATATATATGTATTCTGTTTCATGTTCTTTTACATTATATTATTTATCTCAGATACTGAATATAGCTGCCTGTGCAGTAGGACTTTACTGATTATCCATCCTAAGAGAAGTGATTTCTCAAAGTAACAGAGGGAAGGAGAAACAGTTCTCTAGCCTATCTGGCCAGTGCAGTGTTTAATTTATCACAACTTTTTTTTTAACCTTCACCAAGGTTTCAGAATAAGGTTGTAGAGAGCAAAAAACAATATTTTTAAAATAATTTTATTTATTTCCTTTTGGCTGTGCTGGGTCTTTGCTGCTGTGTGGGCTGGTCTCTCATTGCGGTGACCGGGGCTACTCTGCAGCTGTGGTGGGCAGGATTCTCACTGCACTGGCTTGTCTTGTCACGGAGCATAGGCTCTAGGCACACAGGCTTCAGTAGTTGTGGTTCATGGGATTATTTCTGGAATCTTCCACATACAACCAGCATGTGGAATCTTCCCGAACCAGGGATCTAACCCGTATCTCCTGCATTGGTAGGCATGTTATTTACCACTGAACCTCCAGGGAAGCCCTTGAGCAATATTTTAAGTTATGTTGTAAGTTTACTGTGAACTAAATGAGGAATAGAAATTGTGCTGACTCAGACAGCAAAAATTTCAGTGTCAGAGTTTGATCCCTACAGGATCAGTTATATCAGGAGGAGATTCCAGGAGGTGCTAGCAGTGACAGGTACTATTGGAAATGTAGGGAAAATGGGAGAAAGACCCCCAAACATAAGTCCCTGGCAAACCAAAGCCATCTCTTTGGCTGTCTCTTTGGCTGGTGACATCAAGAATAGACTTGAAATCCAGTAATATCAGGATGGAGATGTTACACCCAGATTTTTAAACAATGACAACTTTAAGTAAAATTCGACAGTTAAAACAGATTATTGTAATTCAGTGTAACATTAAATGTAAGCTCAGTCAAATTAAGCTCTTTTCTAAAGAAAAAAAACGAAAAATGGTTAGGAATAAAAAGCACATGGAAACTCAAAAACAATATTAAATCAAACTTGTGAAATAAATCTCTAGAGAAAAATATTACTCAGAACATAGAATCACTGTAAAGCAACTATACTCTAATTGAAATTAATTTTTAAAAGACAATGATAATTAAAATTTTTAAATGATGAATTAAATATATGGTAAAGAATCCATAGTCTGAAAATGAGAAAACCAGAACTCATTCACCTTTCAAGTTCTTTATTTTGCAAAAGATCTTAAATTCTGGATGCAGCAAAGTAAAATACAGCCTCTTGGAAAAGAATTCCAGTTCACAGCACAGTTTCTCCTAAGGAGAGTTCCTATTGATTTGTAACTTGGCCTTGAATTTGACCTGTGGCCTTCACGTCATGATGATTTGGGTCACTCTGATTATGACATCTCTGGAACAAGGGCCTCTGCTAATTTTAAATGAATGCAGCTGTCAATTGCCATTCATTTATTTGCACCACAATTTATGGGAGTAAATCTGCAATTAAAAAACATTTCCCTTAAGCAGTCAGATTGAGGAAATGAAGGACATTTATCTAGTAAGTTTAAAAAGAGATGTTTCATTTTTGCCCTTTTGGACATGAAAAAAGGAAATAAAGTTTATGTCTTTGAAGTGTTGATTGAGGCCAGATTTATTCCCTGGGCTATGGCATCAAAAAAAGCCATGCAATCCAAGTTAGATTTTAGTTTAAATTTAAAAAAGAATAAATGTTGAAAATTTCATATCACACCTACAAAAGTTTTTTCTTCCTTTTTCCTCCTTCCTTGCTTCCTTTCTTCCTCTCTCTCTTTAATTTTTCTTTCTCTTTTTCTATTCTTTCCACATTTCTTTCTTTTTTCTCTTTGAGTTGATGAAAATGAATACTTTTTAAGTTTGATTTATAGAGAGGGCTTGCATTTAATATTAAAATCAAAACCTTTGTTAATCACATTAGAGTTTTCATGCCATCTTACATCTGACACTGCAAAAATAATAACATATTGTCCAGATTTAGGGAAACTGGTCTATGAGGAGTAGACCAGGAGAGAAAGGAGTCTGGAGGCTTTCTCATAAGCTAGACAAGTGAAGGGACTTGAAAGAGAAGGAAATGAGGGAGCTCTAGAAAGATTTAGGGAGGCCTCAATACATAGGTTTGAGGCTTGCTGTTTTCACTGTGTATAATGTTCCTTCCATTATCTTCCACTTGTTGCAATTCTAATTCTCCAAAACCCAACTGTATAATCACCTACCGTGAGAAGTTCTAGATATTCTTGACTGTGTGGATAACAACAAACTGTGGAAAATTCTTAAAGACATGGGAGTACCTGACCACCTTACCTATCTCCTGAGAAACCTGAATGTGAGTCAAGAAGCAACAGTTAGAATTGGACTAGAACAACTGACTGGTTCCAAATTGGGAAAGGAGTACAACAAGGCTGTATACTGTCACCCTGCTTATTTAATTTATATACAGAGTACATCATGCGAAATGCTGGCCTGAATGACTCACAAGATGGAATCAAGATTGTCGGGAGAAATATCAATAACTTCAGATATGCAGATGATGCCACTCTGATGGCAGAAAGTGGAGAGGAACTAAAGAATCTCTTCATGAGGGTGAAAGAGGAGAGTGAAAAAGCTGACTCGAAACTCAACATTCAAAAAACTAAGATCATGGCATCTGGTCCCACACTTCATGGTAAATAGAGGGGGAAAAAGTGGAAGTCGTCACCAACTTTGTTTTCTTGGGCTCTAAAATCACTGCAGATGGTGACTGCAGCCATGAAATTAAAAGATGCTTGCTTGCTTCTTAGAAGGAAAGCTATGACAAACCTAGACATGAACTTTCCTGTAGCTCATACAGTAAAGAATCTGCTTGCAATTCAGGAGACCCAGGTTCAATCCCAGGGTCAGGAAGATTCTCTGGAGAAGGGAATGGCAACCCAACTCCAGTATTCTTGCCTGGAGAATCCGATGGACAGAGGAGCCTGGTGGGCTACAGTTCATGGGTTTGCAAAGAACCGGACAGGACTGAGTGACTAAGCACACACACAGACAGCATATTAAAAAGCAGAGACATCACTTTGCCAACAAAGGTCCATATAGTCTAGACTATAGTTTTTCCAGTAGTCATGTATGGATGTGAGAGTTGGACCATAAAGAAGGTTGAGCACTGAAGAACTGATGCTTTCAAATTCTGGTCCTAGAGAAGACTCTTGAGAGTCCCTTAGACTGCAAGGGGATCAA
This sequence comes from Cervus canadensis, assembly GCF_019320065.1. Taxonomy (NCBI): domain Eukaryota; kingdom Metazoa; phylum Chordata; class Mammalia; order Artiodactyla; family Cervidae; genus Cervus; species Cervus canadensis. The sequence goes on from NC_057411.1 coordinate 5,380,344, forward strand.
ACCAGTCAAGCCTAAAGGAGATCAACCCTGAATATTCAAAATGGACTGTTGCTGAAGTTGAAGCTCCAATACTTTGGCCACCTGATGTGAAGAGCCAACTCATTGGAAAAGACCCTGATGCTGGGAAAGACTGAAGGCAAAAGGAGAAGGGGGCGGCAGAGGATAAGATGGTTAGATAGCATTACTTACTCAGTGAACAGGAATTTGAGCAAACTCTGGGAGATAGTGGTGGACAGAGGAGCCTGGTGTGCTACAGTCCAAGGGGTTGCAAAGAATTATACAGGAGTTAGCGACTGAACAACTCTGAAGCTTCGCAGCACTTGCTGCTCTCTTTATTGTAATACTGGTGATAGTCCAACTCATCTAGATCTGGTTAACCAGGGCCTTAAATTCCATACTAAGGGGCTTAAAGAGGGCCACTAGCTTTCAAGGCAAACTAATAAGCCATTTCTGGTGAAAACAAAAAAGAAGCGGGTGCAGAAACTATTCTCTCTCTGCAGCATGTTGCTATGTGTCAGGTATCAAGTATGGCTACCCTAGTTTAAAAAAGTGAAAGCAGGTTACTCTCCAAAACTTGCTCACTAAGCAGCTTCCACATCCTCACCACCTTCTCTACCCTCTGTACTGCTATACCGAAATGGTGCTTTGAAGGTTCAGCAACGACCCGCTACTTTCCATGTCTAGGGATTTGTCCCCGCTGTCCTCATTCTCACAATTTAAGTCCGTGATCTTTCAGAAACATTTTCTTCTTACAACTCACTAACAGGTCGAGGTTTTTGGGTTTTTTTTTTTTTTTCTGTTTATATGTGTGTGTGTGTATATACATACATACATACATATATATATATATATATGTAATCCCCCCCCCCAAAGAAGCTTAATACGAAGCTTAATTGTATAAGGGTGGCTATGGGTGGAGTCTTCAAGAAATTCTGAAAGGTAATTTTGAGCGTTTTAGACTTGAAAGGGCAGGTGACAATGCTTCTAAAGTGAAGGGTCAAAGTCTGTAGACTTTTAACAGCGCTCTAGGGCTGGGAGATAACTTTCTGTTGTTCGTTTATGAAGGAAATCAACAATTGAAGAGGGGCTCGCGTCTTTTTTTACCTAAGAGCCCAAGTAAGAGACTGGGAGAATTGGGCGCGGTTAACCCTGGGCGCGCCCTCAGCGCAACCGGGGCTCACAACCTACTTCGCCCAGGGGCGGGGCGCGCCAGGCGGCTCCGCTTCAGGCCGGCGGAGGGGGCGTGCCCGGCGGGCGCGCGCGGGCGCTGAGGGGGCGTGTCCCGGGAGTGGCGGCGGCGGCGCGGGTCGGGTGCGCGGCGCAGCCTCCTGTGCTGGAATGTGCGGCTCCCGCGAGCTCAGGGCGCAGGAGCAGAGCAAGCGCCGCCGAGGCCTGGGGCCCCAGAGCCCGCTGTGGCTGGCGGCGGCGGCCCGGAGCGCAGGGCGCGAGCCCGCGGCCTGAACACTCCCTGCAGCCCCACTGGGTCTTTGAGGGCCTCGACGGGCCCAGCGGCCAACTCTTCCAGCGCCTCCCTCCCCTCCCCCGAAACTCCTGCAACAAAGAAAAGTAGTCCGTGAAGGAGCGGCGACGCGGGTCGTCGTCCCTCCTCGCCCAGGAAGGCCGGTAAGCGCGGCGCGGTCTGAGACACGGTCGGGTGGGGGCGGCGGGCCGGCCGGGCGGCCGTGGCCGCGGGAAGGGGAGGGCGCGGAAGGACGCGGAGCGAGGCGCTGTCCAGGGCTGATTTGCAGATACTGTGGCTCGGGCGGCGGCGAGCGCCGCGTCGGGCGGGGGCGGGCGGCCGGGCGGGATCGGGTTACATCGTCGCCGCCGGGGGGCTGGGCCGGGGGCGTCGGTGGGGAGCGGCGCGGCGCCGGGACCCCCTCCCCAGTGGAGGCCGGGCCGCCGCGTCCGCGCGGGCGCAGGCGGCGGGGATGTCTTGTCCTGCGGCCAGGAGCGGAGCTGCTTGGGGCCCTAGTCCTGAAACTTCCTCTCGTGCTCCTCCTGCTCCGGGTCCCGCCGCAGCCCCTCGCCTGCCGGCGGCCCTCGCGTCCTCCTCCCTCCGCGGCCTCTCCCTTTGGCCGGAAGGCGCCGTTGAGTGCGGCCGGGCGGGTTGAGTCAGCCCGGGACCCGGGCGGTTCCGCCACCAATGGGGCTGGACAGCGATTTCTGCGCTCGGGCCGCCGGGCCGCCGAGGCCCTGCGTGCGGGGTCGTCTGGCCGCCGCAGTCGGCGGGGCCGGGGCGCGCGTCCCGCGGGGCGCCGTGGGGGAGTGAGCCTGAGACTTCCGGGGCGCAGGGGGCCCCCTCTGGCGCTCGGGGCCCGGCGCCTCGGGAGGGCGCCCGCGGAGGCTCCCGGCCCCCTGCGGAGGGCGAGCCCTGGGCGGGCGAGGAGCCGGACGACGACGACGCGGCAACTTCGCTCACTCTTGCCGGACTGGGGCGCGCGGGCCGGGAGGGGGCAGCCTGGCCTGGGAAGACTCGGTCTGGCCCAACGGCGCCCCGAGTTTGCCCGCCTGGCGTCTTCCGTGGTGGGGAGCCCAGCAGACGCTTCAGGACGACTTGGTGCGTCGGTGGTGCAGCGAGCGGGCCGAGGCGAGGGCGCCGGAGTTTGCGAAGAGCTGCTTTGTGTTTGGTACGTATTTTGAGAAAATGGCCGAATGCCTATTTCAGTCAGGAATGCCGCGGCCGAGGCCGGCGCTGAAGGCAGCACGTAGGATCCGAGCGGCACGTTGGGCTTTCGGGCGGTGCGCGGACGGCCTTCCTGGGTAATGTGGGGACGGTAGTTAGGGTTGGGGGAGAATTAGGAATTGCGAGTCGCCTGGGCTGTTTCGTTAAGGCCTTGGACAGCCTTTGCTTTGTGTGATGGCATTTGATTCCGACTTTCGTTGGTACCTGTGACTCAACGAGTTCGTGTTTATGCACTTGGGTGAAACTGATTACTGTGTATTTTGGGTTTAGCTTTTTTTTTTTTGGTAGTCTTTGTCACCTGTTTTGCTTTTTCTGATTTGTAAGAGAACACCTTATTCGTGAATAACACCTTTTAGATTGGAAAGTAAAGTGTGAAGACGGTGTATAAAAACCCCAACAAGGTTTCAGGGTGATCTTGTAATGGCTCCGCTTTACAAGTGGGCCAAGTCAAGCACAGTGCAAGAAAGTTGCTGATTGTGAAGATGAGTTGACTTATTTTATATGGGGATTTTAAAGTTTCCTTACTTTGCTTTGTGAAGTCTTAAATACACCAAAACTCTCTTCTTACAGGAGAAAAGGTGATTACTTTTTTTTTGTTTGCTTTTACTTTTTAACAGGTCAAATAATAAAAAAAAGACCTAAGTAGTACTTTTTCACAATATAGTTGATCCTTGAACAATACATGTTTGAATTGTGGTGGTCCACTTATACATGGATTTTTTTTTACAAGGGATACTAAAGTTTTTGAGCTTCGCAGTATTTTGAAAAAATTAACAAATCAACCATGCAGCCTAGTAGTATCAAAAATATCATCACAAATTAATATGTAAAATATATGTAAATACTAGTCTGCTATTACTACTGACAAATCTAACAGAAGGTTGAAATTTATCAGGACTCTTGCACTCAATCGCATAAGCTACTGCACTAGTGCCATTCATAGAAATGTAAATTGAGACTCATTATTAAATCATAATTGTGTAAAAGTAACTCTAGTACATACAGTACGAATGTAATAATTTTGTGGCCACCTCTTGTTAATTTTGTTGAGCTCAAGCGTTGCAAGGGTGTGCTGAAAATGCTAGGTGAGGCTAATCAGCACTCTGTCCAGTAAATTGTGTTTCAGTAAAAAGTCACCACTTGGCGTTCTAGCATATTTTTCATCCTGTTTAGTGCAATACCAGAAACCTTGAATAACGTCATGGACCCATAGTAGCACTTGTGATACTGGAAGTGTTCCCCAGAAGCAAAGTTGTTACAAGAAAAAGTTGAATTGCTTGATGTGTACTGGTGTAGACTGATGTCTGCACTTGAGGTTGCCCACCATCTCAAAATAAATGAATCCATACTAATTTTTTTTTAATTAAAGAAAAAGGAAATTGGTGAGATCATTACTGCAGCTACACCAGCAGGCCTGAAAACCTTGCATGTTTTGGGAAATACCTTTTTATGTCAAATTGAAAATTCACTTAAAAGTCATTTACTTATTTATTTTTGGCTGTGCTGGGTCTTTGTTGCTGTGCTGGCTTTTCTCTAGTTGTAGGGAGCAGGGGCTGTTGTCCCTAAGTCGTGTCCTACTCTTTTGTGACCCTGTGGACTGTAGCCCGTCAGCTACATGAGATTTCCCAGGCAAGAATACTGGAGTGCTCTTTAAAGTACTGTTGCTTTGGACAGTGCTCCTGGCCACCCAGAACCCCACAAATTCAACAGTAATTATGCTGAAGTGGTCTACTTTCCCTGAGAAAGAATTGTCTCTGATTCTGCCTCTAGATCAGGGAATCTTTAAGCTCATTAGACATGATACATGAAAAAGATGGGAAATGTTGTCAATCCTATGGGAGGAGAACCGTGATAGAACATCATGAAAGTCTGAAAGGATTACACCATTGAAGATGCTGTTTTTATAGCAAAAGCTGTGAAGACCATCAAGCACCAGGCAGTAAATTCCTTTTGGAGAAAACTCTGTCCAGATGTTGTGCATGACTTCACAGGGTTTACAACAGAGCCAATCAAGGAAATTATGAATGAGATTCTGGATCTCACAGCCCCAAAAAAAAAAAAAAAAAAGTAGGATGAAGAGTTTTAGGACAGGGGTCTTGGAGAAATTTAAATCAGAAGAATGAAGATAACTTGATGGAGATGAGTGCTTTTTTACAACATGGAGCATTCTGTGATACAGACAGTGAAACTAAAGCAACCCGTGTAAGGATTGATACCATATAGGAACATTCTGGGAGAAATGAAAAAGGACAAAAGTCAAACAAAATTTGGGATGCATTTCCATCAAGTTGCATGAGTCTGACTCTCCTGCCTTCTCCACCTCCCCCTGCACCTCTTTCACTCCTTAGGAGACCAACCCTTCCTCCTCGCAGACTGCTCAGTGTGAATGAAGACGAACAGGTTGAAAGCCTTTGTGATCCTCCACTTCCGCTTAATGAACAGTAAATAATCATCATGTTGTATGGTTAATAAACTTATCAGTTGTGTGTGTGTGTTGTGAAAAATCTAGTAACTTTATGGCAGGAGTCCCGAGACGTTCCTGTGTCATCATCTTTATCACCTAAGTGTTCATTCTGTAGAACATAGTGTGCAAGACTCGTATTGAAGTGGATAGCCTACCCTTACATTAATAGAAAGTGATTGATATTTAATGTAAAATTAACTATCTGTTTCCCTGCTGATTTTTTTTTTTTTTTTTTTTTTATTTATTTGACTGCATGAGGTCTTAGTTATAGCACATGGGATCTTGTTCCCTGACCAGGGTTTGAACCCGGGCCCCCTGCATTGGGAGCACAGAGTCTTAGCCACTGAACCACCAGGGAAGTCCCCCTGCTGATTTTTTTAACTGTGCTTTCAAAAAATTACACCACCATATAGTATGCCTTTCTCCTAATTGGTAACACTGTGTATCAGCCTGTTGCCACAGGTAAGTAGTTTTTTTTAGTGTCACATTTCCAATGCTGTGTGACGAATATGACTGTAGTACTGTATGCCATAACGTTTTCATAAAGATTCAGTCATTTGCACACGTGCTAGACTATCGGGATGCAGTCATATTGATCACGTTAAGTTATCATAAAGCAGTCATATTGTTGCTGCTTTGTTATCAGTGCATAACTGTTATACCCATAAATAAATAACGAATTTCTTTTTCATTCTGTCTTTTCATTTTTGATGTCTAGCATTAGTAATGTTTAACAACAACATTTTTAATTGTATAAGACAATATGGGTATCTTACATATGTGTCCATAAACTTATGGTATCAGTAAATACATTACTGTAAATATATTTTTTCTTACAATTTTCCTTTTTTTGATGCTGGAAAATTTTTACTATTTGTCGTCTCACAAAACATCTTTTGTTGACATTCTACAAGTGGTGACATTCAATAATATCCCAAGAAAGTATCTTTTTGATTTCTGTAATATTTGTTATTTCAAGGAGATTTTTTAGAGAAACTTGATGACTTTCTGTCTGAGATATTACATCTTCCTGGTTTATATGTTTTTCTCCCTCTTCGATAAAAGCAGTTGGAATTGAAGTGTCATTTGCTGTGATACCAAAGTTTTTCAAGGCCTGTGAAATACTGTTATTTGGGGAAAGATTGAAAATAATTTTAGTAGGTAAAGTTCTTGTCTTCATTTTTCCCATTTTGGAGAGGTGAATGGCCTTGTTTGCTGCCACAAGTATCTGAAATGCATTGACAGTCACTGTAGGGCTTATTAACTAGCCATCAGTGGCACCTTCTAGGGCATTTTTTTTTCAAGTCTCTAGCATTTTTTACATATGTAAATAACAGAAGGGTCATCCTATGTTTGGGGAAATAGGTCCTGCTGAGGTGTTAACTGCATTTCATAGATAAACAGGATTTAGTACTCCCAGAACCTCAAGACTAGCTCCCTGTTCTTGCCAGCTCCTTTGTCACAATTTTGGTGAGTTGGGGGTTACCAGGGTAATGTATAGCCACTAGACTGTCAGCCTTCAAAGGCAGAGACTGAACTGATCATTGTGGGGCTGCATCCCAAGGCCTAACTTTGGAAGGTGCTCCATAAATGAAGGTGCAGAGAGTCTCAAGCATCACCTGGAAGATCACGATCATGGGTGTCAGGGTTGGGTCTCCTGTTCTTGCCCAGCCCCACCTGGCCTGGCCCTCCTTATGATTTTATTAATGTCTTTTTTTCTCTAGCTTACTATATTGTAATAATACAGTATGTAATATATATAACATACCAAGTATGTGTTAACTGTCATCAGTAGGCTTCTGGTCAACATTAGGCCATTGGTAGTTAAGTTTTTGTGAAGTCAGAAGTTTCACTCAGATTTTAGATTACACCAGGGAGTTAGTGCTCCTAGCCCCTTGTTGTTCAAGGGCCAATGGTAGTTTATTCTTTTGAAGATAGTTGAGTTCATATGAGATTTAATTCTCGGACCAATTATTACAAGCTTCTACTTTGCAGACCATACTTTTAATCTATGCACAGTTGGCTTTTGGATTTTTTTCCCCTTTCTGATTTAGACCGGTAAACTGTTGAAGGGGGAGTTAAGAGGACAGCAGTTTACTATCCATGTATAGAATTTAAAATATAATTTTAAGTAGCTCTAAAAATGAAGATTACTTAGTTTTTCCACCAGAAAGTAAAAGTGCTTGAGGGAAGACACGCCATGTGTCAAACACTTGATAGAATTTCCTATAGGAGTCATAGAAATTTTTTGATGACTGCAATAAAGAGAATTTGGAATTACAAAGCTATTTTAAAGGCTTCTTTTCAGTAGTTAATGAAGCTGATTGAGTTTAAAGATTACATGGGGAAATGTATTTTTTTAACTTACAAAGAACTACAGTGATGTTTTGTTGTAGACCGGTAAACGTTGTACTAAACTGGTGCTTCCGTGTCTTTTGTTTTGTTTGGATGCAGAGCACAGACATGGCCACCCAGGTGATGGGGCAGTCTTCCGGAGGAGGAGGGCTGTTCACGGGCAGTGGCCCCATGGGCATGGCCTTGCCAAATGACATGTACGACTTGCCCGATCTCTCTCGAGCTGAACTGGCTGCGCCTCAGCTCATCATGTTGGCAAACGTGGCCTTAACTGGGGAAGTAAATGGCGGCTGCTGTGATTATGTGGTTGGCGAAGAAAGACAGATGGCAGAATTGATGCCTGTTGGGGATAGCAACTTCTCAGATAGTGACGGAGAAGGACTTGAGGAGTCTCCTGAGGTGAAAGGCGAACCCAGTGGGCTGGAGAAGATGGAACTGGAAAGTTTGGAACTCAGCGTTGTCCAGCCACGGCCTGTGTTCGAGGCGTCAGCTGCCTCAGAAACGTACAGCTCCAACAAAGACCTTCCTCAGGAGACGCCCGCAGCAGAGGACAAGTGCAAGACCTTGAAGACCAAACCCTTCCGCTGTAAACCGTGCCAGTACGAGGCCGAATCTGAAGAGCAGTTTGTGCATCACATCCGAGTTCATAGCGCCAAGAAATTTTTTGTGGAGGAAAGTGCAGAGAAGCAAGCAAAAGCCAGGGAATCCGGCTCTTCTCCTGGGGAAGAGGGCGATTTCTCCAAGGGCCCCATCCGCTGTGACCGCTGTGGCTACAACACCAATCGCTATGATCACTACACTGCTCACCTGAAACATCACACCCGAGCCGGGGACAATGAGCGCGTCTACAAGTGCATCATATGCACGTACACCACAGTGAGCGAGTATCACTGGAGGAAGCACCTGAGAAACCACTTTCCAAGGAAGGTGTACACATGTGGGAAATGCAACTATTTTTCAGACAGAAAAAACAATTATGTTCAGCATGTTCGAACTCATACAGGTAAGAGGACCTTTCTCATTTATGAAGTGTACTGTACCCCCCAAAATGGAACAGTCTTAAAAATGTGAAAAATTTCAAGCATCTCAGAAGTAAAGAGAATGCCTCACTGCACCCACAGGTACCCATCACCTATACTCAACAGTTACAAATTATTATTTTATCACATTTGGCAATCATACCTCATACATCAACTCGTACCTCAAATAACAGCTTTATTGAGATGTACTCTACTTCGACACAGTTCATCCGTTTACTGTTAAAAGCATTGGCTTTAGTATGTTCACAGAATTGTGCAGCCAACACCACAATCAATTTTAGCACATCTTCACCCCAAAAGGAAGCCCTTCTCAGGGGTTGCTGGCCATTTCTCCCCAACACCCTTTAATTATTCACTTTTAAATTGACTTTCAAATCTGTGTAATTAAGGGGTCTTAGTTTTTAAAAGCAATGTTTGTAACTATTGATAATTGCATTATATTTTCTTGGTGTCAATTAGTACCTTTGAGGACTGATTACTGGTCTGAACAACATAGATAAGATAACCTAGTACTCTGCTCCTCCCGTCAACAGAGAAAAGAGCTGTGGAATGCTGTTTTTTTCACATCCCATTTGCAGTAGTTCTCACTCTGTAGGACTGAACCCTGTGCTAAAAGTGAGTCTTAGTGAGAAGAGGAATTGATGTTGAAGTGGTAGGCATAAACAAGAAAGCTTGCAGGTGAAATTCCATTACAAGAAACACATTTGCAGCAAGATTTCTAAGCTCCAACAGATGGCTTCTGTGTAATTTAAAGCTTTAAAATCTGGTCAAGTAAAGTACTTTGCAGTCTCCTTGGAATTTGTTTTAACCTGTAATTAATTGTCTCCAGGCTTTGAAACCGTTTTGTTTCAAAAGTAAAAAAAAGGTACAAACATTTCAAAATTACATGGCATAGGACAGGAGAGTTTCTTGGGAATCCTACACCATTAATCACTTAACAGTTTTAATTAAACAGACTAACCTAACCTCACCAACAGTATCATAAAACAAGTTCCAGATACCAAATATACTTCCGCCATAAATACTTCATGTTCCTTTAATAGTTTTGTGAAACCTTGGGGCCTAATTTAGGATTGGCCTTAATCTGTAGAGCTTTCAGGTAGTAACTGACATATGGTAAAATGCATGAGTTTTACATGTACACATCTTTGAATTTTTTTAAAAAGGTATTATTGACAATGGTGAATATTTACAAATCTATACTCATAACCAGGCTTCCCAGGTGGTGCTAGTGGTAAAGAACCCACCTGCCAGCACAGGAGACATAAGAGACCCAGGTTCGATCCCTGAGTCAGGAAGATCCCCTGGAGGAGGGCATGGTAACCCACTCCAACAGTCTTGCCTGGAGAATCCTATGGACAGAGGAGCCTGGCGGGCTAGAGTCAGACTCAGCTGAAGTGATTTAGCACTTACCTAACCACCATACAAGTCATCATAAAGAATATTACCAGGGTCTTTGTCATACTAAATTTTTATTTTATTAGTGTCAGTTATATTTTAATACTTTAAAAATTGTTGAGTCACTGAACAATTTAAAAAATTTCCCCCAAATCTAAAAATGTTTTCAATGATAAATCTAAGTAAGTTGATTTAAGAACATTTTTAAATATTCTTAACATTTAAAAAACGAGAAAGATGCAGAGATCTGGAAAAATTTTACTTTTAGTATAAATTTCCAATTTTTTATGTGAATTTTTTGAAACTTAAAAAAAAATTATTTATTTTTGGCTGCATTGGGGCCTCCTTGCTGTGCTGGAGCTTTCTCTAGTTCAGAGTAGGGGCTACTCTCTAGTTGCAGATTTCTCATTGTAGTGGCTTCTCTGTTGGCAGAGCACGGGCTCTTGGCTCATGGGCTTCAGTGGTTGTGGTCCCGGGGGGCTTGATGGCCTTGTGATATCTGGGATCTTCCAGACCAGGGATCAGACGTGTGTCCCCTGAGTTGACAGGTGGCTTTTTAACCACTGGACCACCAGAGGAGTTCAAATGTTTTTTGTTACAGTGGTTTTTTGTCATTTACTTACAGTCTAGGTGCCTAATTTTAATGTTTTGAAATTTTATTTTTATTGAGTTATAATTAGCATACAGTATTAGTTTGAAGTATATAGAACATAGTGATTTAACATTGTTGCATATCATGAAGTGATTAGGTGACTAATTTTAATGGCTGTATTTTATATACTTCATCATCTATTGAATAACTTTTCCTCACCTTAATGTAAGATTGATATTTCCACAATAATATTATGACTTCCATAGGTACACATATCTCATTTTGCATTTTTAGTGTTAAACTTAGTGTGTCTTAATACTTTTAAAAAGCTTCCTTCCCCATCACCCCCATTATAATTATTTGTGGTGTTTAAAAAAAATTTTCAAAATAATTTGTTGGTGTATAAATAGAAGGATACTGTTTTGATTATGTAAATTCTGAGTACCTCTGGTTTTAAATACATGCATGAAAATTGTATTTATGGAAAAATTAATGTATCTAGTGCTAATGAGCAGAAATATAGAAATGATCCACAGGAATCACTTGTTTCTTACTTCTCACTTAGGGAACCTTTTCAGGTTCCTTAGTGGGTCTCTTAAGTTCCTTTACTGAGTGGTAAGGGTTAGGTGCTTTTACTCTGCTAATCTTCAGAAAAATTTGCTGAGGAAGCAGGGTGTTTATTTACAAAGGCCTGAAGTGATGTTCCCAGGGTCACATGCAGCTAAGATTCAAAGTTCTGAATCTCTTTTTATAGGTAATTATCATGGTAAGCAGCTGAGGATTTTTATTTGACTCTTCACTCAAAAGATTTTTCATTTTGTGGGTTTGCTGTTTAGCTAGTTCACAATTTCTACTTTTTTAAAAATTAATTTTTATTGAAGTCCACAAATTCTACTTTAAAAGACGACATTTTTGCCTTATGTATGACTGAAAAATTACTAGCATTTCTAGAGTATTTATGCCTGGTTTGGTGAATTACACACCTGGATCAATCTATTTGTTATGAAGAATTTTAAAAGTAAATTATCCTTAGTTGATCCTTCATGTTAATCTGAAAGGGTATTAAATTTTTCTTCCATTCACTTTTTTTGGTAACAACTTCGCTAATGTACAATTGATAAACCATACAAATCACTGTGGATTGAACTATTCTGAGTATTTCATATAAATGGATTCATATGTGACCTTTCACTTAGTGTATTTTCAAGGTTTATTCATGTCATATGTACAGTACTTGTTTTCCTTTTATTGCCAAATAATATTCTGTTGTATAGATAAGTAATATTTTATTCATCCATTCATCAGTTAATGAATATTTGGATTATTTCCAGGTTTTGGCTGTTACGAGTAATGCTGTTATGAATATGTATATGTTTTTGTGTAGATGTAATATTTTTATTTCTCTTGGGTAAGTATACACCTAGGAGTGAAATCTCTAGACCGTATGGTAATTATGTTTAATCATTTGAGTAACTGACAGATTGTTTTCCAAAGTGGCTGCACTGTTTTACAGTTCCACCCATACTGTACCGAGGTTCTGAATTCTCCACAAATAATTCTCCTAACAAATATATTTTAACATCTGTCATTTTGATTGTAGCCATTCTTTGGGTGTGATGTCTTCATGTCTGTGGTTTTGATCTGAATTTTTCTTATGGCTAATGATATTGTGCATCTTTTCATGTTTTTATTGGCCATTTATATGTTTTCTTTACAGAAATATATCCAACATTTTTTAAGCTGTCTTAAAATTCTTCCATGTCAAAGTATGCATTTTGTTGCTATGATGTATTTACAACTAATCTATAGCGACTGACTAATAACAACTGAATAGTTATTATAGATACATTTCACACTCATCAATGCTTTCTATTTTTTTTGTACTCTTTTCCTTATCCCATTTTTTTAGAGACAAATATTACTGTGACTTACAAAATAATAACTGATGTTTATTGAGGGCTTTGTGTGTCAGGCACTGCATTAAATGCTCTGCATATATTTTCTTGATTTAAATTCTCACAGTTCTAGGAAGTAAAGATACTTTTACAGAAAAAGAAGCTTGTCCAGAGTCATAAGTATTATCTTGTGGCCAAAGAACAGATGAAAACAAATTATCAAGCCTTTTTTTTTTTTAATGTAATGTTCCATTGCGTCCTGAGAGACAGCTGATTTTATTTTTATTTATTTTTTAATTTTTCTGGCTGCACCCCATGGCATGTAGGATCTTTGTTCCTTATCCAGGGATCCAAACCGTGCCCTCTGCATTGGAGGTGTAGAGTCCTAACCACTCGACTGCCAGAGAAGTCCCTATCAAGCTTTGTTTAAAAAATATGTTTTGTGGTTGACAATGTGTGTCAAAAAAATATGTATTTCCTTCGAGTCTTTGAATTATTTAGTAAATTACTGGCCTGTCATCTTCAGTTACTCTCAGTCCCTGTCACTTAATGATTATAATTCTCTTTAACACTGACCTGACTGGTTTATAGAAGTTCTGGCTACCACTTGAAAATTTTAGCTTGAAACAATAGCTTCCTCACTCAAAAATGTTACTGCTTAAAGCTTACAATTTCAAATAGTAGTTTTATCATTTATAAAGGCCAAAAAAATTACCCAAGTTATAGCATCAGAAAATTTGGGTAGATTTTTAAAAGAATATCATTGAAATATAGCTGATTTACAATGTTGTGAATTTTTTTAAGGATAATTTTATTTTTAAAATGTTGCTGATAACCTGATCCAAGATAGTTTTTCAGTTCTTAATATTTAGTGTAATACCATGTAGCATTACTATGAAAATTAAAAGGGCTATGAGAATTCAGAAAGCCAGTGATACTTATTAGCAAAGCTGAAATAATGTAGTTATGTGTATTTTAAATGATTTTTCTAATACATGATAAAAATTGATCATTTTGCCAGGAACAGGGGAAAAAATCCTTGTTTAAAAAATGCTCAGTACTGCATGATGTGTATATGGTTGATAAGAATGGTATTTGCATTATTTTATCATTTGAACACTAATCATTATATTTTTGTAGGTGAACGTCCGTATAAATGTGAACTTTGTCCTTACTCAAGTTCTCAGAAGACTCATTTAACCAGACATATGCGTACTCATTCAGGTTGGTAAGAAGTGGGAACCAAAAAAAAATGTGTTTTATTGTAGTTGCTTTGCATCGCTGTGTTAGTGGCCACTCTGCAGCAGAGTGACTCAGTCACATGGTGTACACATCCACTCTGACTGCGTTCCCGTCTGGGTCGCCCCAGATGGTTGAGGAGAGTGCCCTGTGCTATGACAGTAGGTTCTCATTAGTTACCTGTCTTATACATAGTGATTCATGTATATGCGTCAGTCCCAAGCTTCCATCTATCGTTTTGAGTAAAACTGCCATGATAAGAAAGTTCTTCTAGACTTGGAACTGGATCCTAAATGTTTACTTAGAGCATAATTCTGAAATTAGAATTAAAAATTAGTGGTCTGCTAGGGTAGAGCTGTATTAAATGGAGATTCCTAACCAGGGAGTCCATAGGTGGGATGTCTGAAACTGAATGTAGATGTATGTGTGTACTGTGTCCAGGCAGAGGGTCCTCAGTTACCATCAGAACTTAAGTTCCATGATGTAATAAAAGTTGAACATAGACCAAGGCTGGTTCATCCTTGTTGAACCGCCTCTGCTTTTTCATACTCCCACCCAGCTGCACTTGCCTCCCTTACCCTCCAGTGGAGCGTAACACCAAGTTTCATAGGGTGTGGTTACCAGGTTCCAGGGGTTCCTTCTTAGCTGCTCAGTTTCTGAAATTTGGATTTGTTCTCTTGGGAGTTGACAGGGCTTCTGAGGGCTGATTTATAAAAAGCCAAACTTTAAAGAATGGTAGATAACCAGGATCTCAATTTATTAACTTATAATAGATAAAATATAGGGCTATAGCAAGTTGACGATTTATATCCCCTCCAGTGACTGAAATTATCAAGAGCACCAACCATAATTTGTCCCCATTATTAAAATACATAGATAGATGGCAAGGTTAGGTCAATGTTAGCATAGTGGTCTTGAGTGGATAATTCGTTTTAGTCACAGTGACCCTTGGTGAACAAGCACATCTGATCAGCGTATTCTCCTAAATTTAGAATATATAGCCCCGTGGGGGAATTCTGCCAAAATTTTGCTGTGTACCAAAGTGTATATAGACTGAACTCCCTTACCTTAGGATAATAGTTTGTGCTGTCTAATTGGATAGCCGCTATCCATATGTGGTTACTGAGCTTGTGAAATGTGGCTGGTTTGAACTGAGATGCATACCTGAATTTAAACAGTATGAAGAAAGTTATATAAAATAATCTTTTTAAAATATTGATTACATTTTGGCATGATGCTGAATATAGTGGGTTAAGTAATAAATAAAATTATCGTTACTTGTTTTTTTGGGTTATTTTTTTTTAGCCTTTGTAATGTGACTGCTAGACAACTTAAAGTTACCTCTGTTGCTTGCATTTTATTTCTGTTGGGAATTGCTGTTTTAAGTCAGTGATTAAGACTCGATTACAGTGTGAATTCTAATTTGAGCAACTGTGAGGGATCACAGCATGCTTACTGGCCCTTCTTGACCTTACATGCTTGTCAGGTTTTATACTTTGAATGTTCCTTCTCAGTCTTCTTAACTATTGAGTTGAATCAGTTAACCAGAAATCTCTTTCTTTTGGGTGCTTTGTGGTTTCACTTTCTGTGGGTATCTGTTGAGGATAGGCCATCGTATCCTACTAATATTAGTGCTGTAGCCTTTAAATAAAAGAGTTTTTCATGACTTAGATCATTTCCATTTTCATAACTGTCTTGTGATAATGTATGTGTGTGTGTGTTAGTTGCTTAGTCGGGTCCAACTCTTTGCAACCCCATGGACTGTATAGCCCACCAGGCTCCTCCATCCATGGAATTCTCCAGGCAAGAGTACTGGAGTGGGTTGCCATTTCCTTCTCCACTTGTGATAATAAGTTCTGTTATTGTCCCCATTTTACAAATGGGGAAATTAAAGCCTTGAAGAAATACAACCATTTTTTCTGTGGAATGTCCTCTCCTCTGGATTTGTCCTAACTTAGCTTTCTCGTGGTGTCTTGAGTTTTTCCTCTTCCCCTGTGCCGTGTATAACATGCACACTGGTAATTAGGTCTAGTGCCTGGCTGTAAGTGTCTCGCTTTTAACATCTGGTTGACCTTATATTAGTGTCACTGGATCAGAATGACAGCGCACTTGTGTTTTTCATTGAATCAGTGATACTGCTGTCACTGTATACATGTTTCTCTCTCTTTTGCAGAGATATTGTTGTTACACATGTTATTGTTTTACACCAAACAATAATGATTGCCTGAATGATTTTGCATTGACTACTGTTATCTTTTGCTGTATTTTAAAGTTGACTTTTACTACTTGCCATTGTAATAGAGCAAATATTTTTAAAGTGTTAATAATGAGTAGCAGTTACTATTTATTGTATGCATGCTGGGTACTGAAAAATTGAAACTTGTTATCTTAAATCTTAGTACCTCTAGAATACTTATATCCCAGTTTATAAATTAGGACACTGGTTTTGAGACGATAAATGTTTTGTTTAAGGTTAATTTGTCATTCTTCCAATTTAGAAGAGCTAGGGTTTGGCTTCAGATTTTCCCGCCCTCATTTTTAGCCACCAGCGGTGTTTACAGAATATTATGCTCAGAAGGTGCCTCAGGAAGCTACAGAGTGATGGCACTGGAACACGGGGTAGGCAGAGAGCAGAGCCGCCGTCTCTCATTGGACGCCAGTAATTGTGAGTCACGAACAGGAAGCAAACATGGCTCGTTTGTGCCGAATTATTTCCAGTGGATCCTATATTGTGAATCGTTGAGGCTAAATGTGGTCAAACTGGGAAGGTAGCCTTCCTAACTGGGTTGCATGGAGTGAACATCTTGGGTGCTTTCTCTGTGATCTGGAGTCTGATCTTTACAGGTCAGCTTGGGCGTTCACTTCCCTGTTCATCTTTTAAGGAAGAGAAGCGTGTGCTTAGATTCATTTCTGGAAGAGATTAGGGTCCGTTGAGTTGGTACATTTTAGCTAAAATGACAAATTAGTTAAGAAACAAAACCACATTGGTTATTTCCTTGGGTGGCACTTCCATTCGGGTAGGTCTTCTGAGGCCAAAGTAAGAAGGTGTGGTGAAATATATAGACACACTAACCTAATCAGCTGTTATTCTGTGTTTTATATGTGTTTGTAAGTAATGGTTTTGAAGCATCCTCACTTAAATAGTTTAGAGATCCTGATACATTCAATTTATGTTTGCCATTATATTTTTGTATGTATCACCCTGGATAGTTCCCCCATTCGCCTAGCATAGGAGTTCATTTTGAACATTTTTAAACAGCATTTTATTAAGTCTAATTTACACACATGAAAATGCACACATCTTAGGTCAGTGACTTTATATGTTTTCTCATTTGACTGCCATCTAGGTGAAGACACCAAATGTTTCTACTACCCTTAGAAAAGTTCCCTCTTTACTGTTTCCAGTCAGGACTCCCCTGTTTCCCCTCAACTGATAACTGAT
Organism: Cervus canadensis; assembly: GCF_019320065.1. Taxonomy (NCBI): domain Eukaryota; kingdom Metazoa; phylum Chordata; class Mammalia; order Artiodactyla; family Cervidae; genus Cervus; species Cervus canadensis. The sequence goes on from NC_057411.1 coordinate 5,397,455, forward strand.
TTCTGTTAGTATTTTTTTACTTCTGTATAATGTTTTTAAGATTCATTCCATGCTGCATTATCAGAACTTTTTGTTTATTGCTGGGTAGTATGTCCCTATTACTGTTTAATTAGAAATTGCCTTTATACTCTTTCTGGGCTCTTTTTGATAAGAATGTGCCTTACATCTGTAATTTATTTAGGAAGAATAAAGTAGACATATGACACATTCATAAAAGTAAAATTAAGAATGAGTAAATAGGGGGGTGTTGGGGGGAGGGAGGCGGGGCGCGGAGGTCTTGTGTGCGCTCCTGCCCTGGGCCTCTCCAGGCCCGCCAAGAAAAAAAAAAAAAAAGAATGAGTAAATATTCCCAGAACTGGAAAAGGGAATTAAGTTAAAACTGTTGGTACAGGGCAAAAGAATGTTCATTCAGCTAGATACTAATAAACTGAACTGGATGAATTGATTTTTCAATACAATAAAGATTTAATGACAGTAAAGCAAAAATGGGGGTGGAGTGAAGGAAGCAGTTAAAGGATGTCATCATAGTTTTAAACAGAATCCTAGGCACTCCCATTCCCAGACTCTTTCGCACATGGAGGCTTACACCTTGATGCAGGCTGTGTAAATACCCTCGTTCATTACAGCTTATAAAATGACATTTATTTATTTATGGCTGTGCTGGGTCTTCATTGCTGTGCAGGCTTTTCCCAAGTTGTGAGCCGGGGCTTCTCTTGGGCTGCTCACTGTCATGGTGTCTCCTGGTGGGGAGCACGGGTTCTCGGGTGCACACGCTTCAGGAGTTGTGGCACGCAGGCTTAGCTGCTTCTCAGCATGTGGAATCTTCCTGGATCAGGGATCAAACCTGTGACTCCTGCGTTGGCAGGCAGATTCTTTACCACTGAGCCACCACGGAAATCCATAAAATGACATTTTCATTATAATTCTTTTATGAGCTCAAATATTTTCCTAAAGGGATCGACTCCATTCATCAACCGTTTGTATTCTCAAAGGCAGGGTTTATATAGTAAGGCAAGATAAGCACATGAAATCTTCCCTTTTGTTTAGCCATTCTATAACTTAGACTAGTTCCTTCCAAAAGTCATGAATTACAGGTAATGTGTATTGACTGTTTGGCCATCTGTCCTATACTAAGTGCTTGAAATGGATTGGATTATTTATAGCTTATAACACTTAAGAGTACTTTACAAATGAGGAAGTTGAGCCTTAGAGAGTTTTCAGTACTTTGCTGAAGAACTCACGGTAAGTTACAGAGCCCCATATTTGATCCCCCCAGGTATTCTTATTGTAGAACAAGTTCTTAACAGTTATGTCACGTTTCTTTTCCCCATTCTGTGTCTATATATGTTAAGTAGATGTTTGTCTCCGTTTAAGTCATTTAATGGAAAGGACAAGATAGGACCAAGTAGAGAGTAATGCATCGTGTTGTTAGAAATCTGTTGGTAGGCTAATATGTGGTCACTGACAACGGGAACATAGTCATAAACTGCGTTTGCAGTTTGCCATGCCTGAATAAGTTTTTGTGACCTGTCGTCAGACACCTTTTTAATCAGGTAAAGCTTACCATCTATGTGGTTTTATTAATGTCTGCATATAGTTTTGCTTTATGAAAAAAGATTTGGTGTGAATTTGAGAATGTTCGAGAGATGAATTTTCATAAATGTCAATTTCCATTTTTCTGCTATGCATTCCATTGGACCAGTGGGGTTTGGATACCGTTTGGTAATATTTGCTAGACTGTGATCTAGATGGGTATGTATTCAGGTAGAATGAGTTAAATCTTATGCCTTTAATTTGGGGGTGGGTGGGAGGCTTCTGGTCTTGTATGTGCCTGTGGTTATGACTTCTTGTTCTTATTTTATATGCCATATCTATTTGTATGCCCCTTTTCATTTACCTAGTTCCTTTGCCCAGTCTAGAAGAAGGTGGGAGAAAATCAAGAAAAGATGTTTAGCTTGTTACACTTTTCCTGTAGAATAGCAACTCTGGCACTGGAAAAGTTTGACTCAGCTCTTGCCATAAAGGACAAAGGGTTAAATAGAAAGAAAATACCTTTTGCTCCCTGAGGCCAAGGCATTGTTTTAAAACTTTCACAGAGAAGGTCTGGGAGTGTGGCAGAGTGTAAAATACTTGAAATTCCAAGGTTTATCTTAAATGAATGTATGGGAATTTTGTGTTCTATTCCATTATATGTTTAACTAAAGATAAAAACTTTAAAATTACCTTATCTCTTTGAGTGCACTTGTCCTAGAATTAACATTAAAGAACCCAAGCCCCAAGGGGTAGCCAAAAAAAAGCCCAGATCAGTTTGCCAGTAATTGTGTACTTCTTGATGAATCTATGTTCTTTACTAGTGACTGAGTGCATTAGCTTAATGAATTTTTAAAAGATGATTAATTGAGATTATTCCATTTGGTATGAGAATCAGTCAAAGGACAGAGTTAAGATATACAAATAAATATGGTAAATATAAGTTGCATGATAAAGTCTTCATGAAATAGTTTCGGTGGTTTTGTTTTATTTATATATATATCTGTATCTATCTCCACTTCTTGATGAGCATATTTGAATAAATCTTGAATTCATTTCTTAACGTGTGCCTTCTGTAACATGTCTTGTCTGCCTTCAGGTGAGAAGCCATTTAAGTGTGACCAGTGCAGCTATGTGGCCTCTAATCAACATGAAGTAACCCGCCACGCAAGACAGGTTCACAACGGGCCCAAACCTCTAAACTGCCCCCACTGTGACTACAAAACAGCAGACAGAAGTAACTTCAAAAAGCACGTGGAGCTGCATGTGAATCCACGGCAGTTCAACTGCCCTGTGTGTGACTATGCAGCTTCCAAGAAGTGTAATCTGCAGTATCATTTCAAATCTAAGCATCCTACGTGTCCTAATAAAACCATGGATGTCTCAAAGGTGAAACTAAAGAAAACCAAGAAGCGAGAGGCTGACTTGCCTGATAACAAAATCACCAGTGAGAAACCAGAAACAGAGCAGGCAAAAGTAAAGGGGGATGTGACTGGGAAGAAAAACGAGAGGTCTGTAAAAGTGGAGAAGAAAGAGAATGTTTCAAAAGAGAAACGGCCTTGTAGTAACGCCTCAAGCCAGGTGACCACCAGAACTCGCAAATCGGCCATGGAAGCGAAAGAAGTGGATGTGTCCCCAGGAAACAATTCAGAAAAGAGCTGCAGAAGCAAGAAAAGCAAAAGGAAGGTGGAAGCTGAAGCCCATTCCTTACAAGAGCCTGTTAATGATGAGGAACCTGTGACAAAAAAGAAAAAGAAGGCAGAAAGCAAATCCAAAAATAGTCAGGAAGTGCCAAAGGGTGACAGCAAAGTAGAGGAGAATAAAAAGCAAAACATTGGCGTGAAAAACAAGAGGAAAACCGTGAGAAGTAAACCATGTAAGAAGAGCAGCCAGCCTGCTCAGAGGAGGCCCCCTCAGATGGAGTCTGCTCAGGTGGGGTGTGTGCAGACGGAGCCGCCCCCTCCTCCTCCCCCTTCCCCTCCCCCTCCTGTGGGGGGTGTTGAGGTCGAGGTTGTCCAGAAGGGGCCTGTTCAGATGGAGCCTCCTCCTCCCATGGAGCCTGTTCAGGCGACCCCTGTTCAGATGGAGCCTCCTCCTCCCCTGGAGCCTGTTCAGGCGACCCCTGTTCAGATGGAGCCTCCTCCTCCCCTTCCTCCTCCTCCCCTTCCCCCTCCTCCCCCAGAGCCTGCTCAGGTGGGGTCTGTTCAGACAGAGCCTCCTCCTCCCCCTTCCCCTCCTCCTCCTGTGGGGGATGCTGAGATGGAGGTGGTTCAGACGGGGCCTGTTCAGACAGAGCCTCCTCCTCCCACAGAGCCGATCCCCAGAAGGTCTCCTCGCAAAGATCATAGAAAGGAGAAGTCCAGCATGCTGAGTGAAAGGGCGCGGAAGGAGCAGGTCCTCATTGAGGTCGGCTTAGTGCCTGTTAAAGACACGCAGCGTCTGAAAGAAAGTGCCTGTGCTCAGGATCTCTCCCCACCATCACCACCCCTGCCAAAGGAAAACTTAAACAGGGAGGAATCGAAAGACCAACATTTGTTCCCTGCAGGCGAAGGAAAGAAAGAAGCCCCTCCTCAAAAAGCGGGAGCAGAAGAGGCAGATAAGAGTCTAGCTGGTCTTGGTGCTGTTATCAAGGCATCTGCCAACACTTCATCCTCTGAACAAAACTTGAATATGCCAGGGGGTGAAACTTCAGAGGATAAACATCAGGCCGAAGCTATGCTCTGTGAAATGGAGGTGGACACTGACGAGAAGAAAGCAGAGAATTCCCCCAGCAAAGACGTGGCAGTTGAAGAACCAGTTTCACCACCACTTCCTGCTCTGCCGCTAGAAAAACATGAAGCGGTGTCCACAGCGGCTGTGGCGTCCCCTCCTCTCACCGTGGCAGTCAGTGAGTCTCAGGAAATGGATGAAGACGAAGGCATCCACAGTCACGATGGGAGCGACCTGAGTGACAACACGTCAGAGGACAGTGACGATTCTGGATTGAACGGGGCTCGGCCAGTCCCACAGGAGACCAGTGGGAAAGATGGAAAGGAGGCCTTGGCTGCCAGAGTGGCCGAGGGAGATTTCGTTTGTATCTTCTGTGATCGTTCTTTTCGAAAGGAAAAAGATTACAGCAAACACCTCAATCGCCATCTGGTCAATGTATATTTCCTTGAAAAAGCAGCTCAAGGGCAGGAGTAATGACACTCTGATCAAGGTTTCAGTTCTTGGTGGATAAGGTCTCTGACATTTTATATTCATTTGCAGTAGTAGACAGCCTTTTTTAAAAATTAATTACTGTCCAATCTTGATTTTTAAGTGGCACTCTTTTTTTCTTAGGACTCGTGTACCTGCTCATGTACACATTTTAGTAAATCCAAGGGAGTTAGTATACTAAACCAGCAGTCATCTGAACATGTTACCTTTTTAAAAATATTTTTATCTTTTGCCCTTAACTGAACCAAGGATGCCAAAGTGGGATTAGAGCATTCTATCAATTTGTTCAGTTATAACTTGTCAGTTTTTTCCTGTCTTCCTGTTTCACTTTAGTTTATTCTTCATTCCTTGTTTAGCCCTATAAAAATTGGCTTACTTAAATAGCAAATTACTTGAAGAATTTGCCTGCTTCATATAAAGTTAGCACTTTAAAATTGTATTAAAGATGAGAAAATACATTGAATTTGAAGAGAAATTCTGCCAGCATTTGATATTCTGTCAGTTCAGGTATTTACTTCCTGAGCTTTGATCAATAGGTATTTCTTATTTGTGTATATGTTAATTGTCATAAAAACACTGATTTTGGTGTGTTTTTTTGTTTCGGTGCTTTAATGGCTTAAGATATTGCACTTTTAAAATCTATGCAGTTACATTTTTTTTCCTAGAACTACCATTTGTGTTGAACAGTAACACTTTATACATATATTTGCATTTTATTTTTTCCTCTTTGGAGGGATGCTTTTAATCTTGTTTGCAAAAGGGCAGGTGTTTTTTTTTCCCCTTGCTGCAACTGTCTTGCAGAATATTATTGTGTGCAAATTTCTGAGCAAATGAAATATGCAGGTTCAATTCATATATATGCCAGAGTCTGCGTTTCATATGTTATTTATTTTAAATGGATGTAGTGAAATCATAGCTCTCAGTTTGAACTTTAGAATAAATAAACCACTAGGTCTATGTTGAATGGATATTTATCTCAAATATCAACCATAAGTAAATTTTTGACATGTCTTAGTACATCTGCTTCCTTAAAGTGCAGTGTTAAATCGTATCTTAGAGGAAAACCTCATTTGTAGATGGTTGTTGTTTATGTCTACTCCGCTGAATAAAGAGCTGTAATTTTTATTTGGAAACTGCAAATCTGGAACTAGGAGGGATAATGACTCCTTCAAGTTACACACAGTGTCAGTTTGTGAGATTCCAAAGCCATCGCAGTTACACAGAAAACCTGGAATGAGAAAGGCAGTGTGAGTGCTGGTAGACCAGCTGCTCCTTCCTGTGAGCACAGTGGAAGAGGCTGGTGAAGCTGAAGTTCAGTCCAGATTTTAAAAATCACACTTTCTCAGGGATCTCCACCAACTAGTGGGTGTCCTGGCTGTTCCTGTGACTGCCTTTTTCTATAGATGAGGCCTCAAATGAGTTGCAGCTATTCTGGTGTTCCTATGAGGGTACTTTGTATGGAAGAGTATATACTCCCAAACTTTGCTGGTAGATTCTTTGGCCAGTCACCAAAGAGTATGAAAGAATCCAGCAAAGGATTTTTCTTATTGCTAGCAGTTACTCATCGTAGTCCAGTAAAGTATGATCCCCATAGGGAGCCTTGAATAATTTCAACCCTCCCATATTCTATTCTGAAATACCACTTTATATTTCATTTATATTCTTTTGTCTGATAATGTCTGAGAAAGGTTTCAGAGTTCAGCAGTGCAACGTGAAAGATTAGGAAAACTATTGAAGTATTGGTGGGAAACTTGATAAAAAATCATAGATTGAAGTTTGTTAAAAGACATTTGAACTTGGAATTGACTGGGAGGCCAAAGATATAAAGAAGCAGAAGACTTTCTCAAGACATGAGTAAGTTGTGTGTTACTGGTCTGTGTTTTGTGTGCATGATGGGGATTTGTTGAATGATGTTGAATTCTAAGCTCCGACAATCATTGTCAACGGAAGATCAAGCTGCAAATATTTATGTTTTAAAACTTAAATTATAAGGCTAGTTAAACCTTTCTAACTATTTTTAATGTTCATGGGTACATTTTGTATGTTACCTTTGAACAGTACATGTGAAAAAATTCATGTTAAGTACAAATTGCCAACTGGGAATCAGTTTGGGAAAGAGGTTTTGTGGATTCTTTGATACTTCAAAAAAAAAAATTTTGACTTCTGGGGAATTTGGTTAATTTTCTTATCTAGATTTTAAGGCTAGAATGCCAAAAGTAAATATATGAAGGAAATTAAAACCCTTTATTAAAGTGATCTGTGAAAACATTGTTACTGGAAATTGAGTGGACTTGAGGCCTTTCTTCCAGAAAACAAGGACTTGACTGTCAGGCCTATATTAGGTTCTGAAACTTAATGCCATGTATTTGTACTTATTAAAAATTGTTTCAATGAAAAGTGTATTAGTAATAAGAACTTCTGGTCTAGTTGGGAGTTCTTCCATTTAAAAAATGTGATATTTACGTGGAGCTGTTTTGAGTCTTTTTGTTTTCTCAGTTTCCCCTCCACTGGATAGGATTGAAGCTAGAATTTTCCCTTTTGATAAAGGAATGAAAGGTGAACATGTTATTTGTAAATTGATATTTAGTCCTAGAGCAAAAGTTGAAAGACTAGAATATGTTATAAGCCTAATCCTAGGTAGCCTTATAAAAATATCTCTTTTAACTATCTTCTGAACCTATATTCACATTGGTTTTTAAGATATATTAAGTTATATATTTTTTCTCTTTTCAGAGCTGCTTCTGTGGGGCTGCCCCCCTCTTTTTTTTTTTTTTTTAATAAATTGAGGTGTCATTCACAAAGGGCTGCATTTTTTGAAAGATTTCTTACAACTATGGCTGGGTGTTTTAGTCTTCCAAGAAGGGCCATTGTAACTTTATTGTAACTTTAGAAGTGACTTCTGAAGTCAAGTGGTCTTTAACTTTGGGGACTACTTTGCATGTAAGTGCTAATTCAGATTTAAGCTTGAGTTATCGCATATCATCCCATGAATATTGACAATGGACAGAATACCTTTCCTGTAGTTTCAGTTCTAGACTGAAAAGCTTGGGAAGAAACTTCATTTTCTTTTTTGCACAAATCAGAAAAATAGCTACTGTGCAGAGTTTCCTTGTTGACCTCAGCAGGTGAACTGGACTGCTAGTTTTAATTCAGACTAGATTGGATGGCTTTTATATTTTCACATGTATACATAGACTCTGCATTTTCATCAACATCCATTAGTTATTGAACTTTATGAACTGGCATTGAGACATTACAACAGTGTTTTGTTGCGCCAACTTTATTAATTTTTACAGTGCAATACATGTTATTTTTCAGAGACAAACCAAAGTTTAATTTCTCAAGGTTCATGCTGTTTACTTCAGCAGCATTTGATGGAAGATCTTTTATATACATTTGTAATAGATAAAAATAAACCAGACTGCAAATCCTTTTTCTTTCTTTTTTAAAGCAAACCATGTACCAAGTTTTTTGGTTCAAATTGTGTAGGATAAGTTAAATTGCATTTTATTAACCAATATGTCTATTTCTGTAAGTATAGTTATGTTGAAATAAAGTTTTAAAACATTTCATGGCTTTGTTTATTATTGGTATATCAAGTAAGTCAAATTTATTTGGCTGAAATTACAAGTGTATTAAAAATTTTCAAAATCTTTTACCCAAGGTAACAGTAACTCACAGTAAGTGGAAAGATTGTGGCAGACATTGTCCTTTGGGCTAACAGCCCTAGTGGTAGTGGTTTCAAGCCTTTCTTTCTATAATTGGTTTTCTGGGAGGTGGAGATGAAGGTCAGGGAGAAAAAACCTGCAGACGATTTACAGGAGGTTTTCCATAGTAATTTCTTTCCAACTACAGATCCCTTTTATAGTTTTAATGTAGATACCCCGTCACAGTCGCAAGCCTGATATTAATTTTGACTCATAATTGGGAAAAGATGTACTGAAGAGAAAATTAGAAGTTACATTGAATGTTCACTAGTTTAAGGATTTTCCTGTATTCAATGGAAATTGAGAAGAGTACGAAAACCATGAAAAACTGATAAGCCATATTCTAGTAAGATTCTGTTTGCTTTGTTAGTGGAAATATACAATTGTGCTGTATGTTGAAGGCTTAGATATTTCTGTGGCCTTTAGAAAGAGGGAGAACAAGTTGGAGAAACATCAGAACAACTGGATTGCATTTTGTCTTGATGCATCAAGTGACCTATAAGATCGTGAATCAGGAAAGAATGGATTTTTCTTGTTGAATTGATGAGCAATTCACCTATACCCTCCTGTAAGACTCTATCAGCAAAAAGAAAAATGAATTTTCAAGCATTTATTTTATTGGCATGGTTGAATCAACAGGAAGTACAAGTTTTCTGCATGGTGCAAGGATATATGGGGAATTTATCATGAATATATAAATGTTAATGATGTGTGGCTTAGTTTGTTACCTTTAAGTTATCAGTGTATTTGGTTACAAGTGTGTTTCTCCTGTCCTTTGCCACTCCTTTCTCAGAGGTTCACCCTGTTTTAATTTTTTACTTGTATCATTTGTTTATCCTTAACCTCTTGCCATTCTTGGATTCTGCCCATAGTCTCACTAAGAGCTTGACCCTCATTTGTAGGTAGAGTTAATGGTACAGTATTATGAGCTCCCCTCCAATGTTACCTCACAGCTCTTATCTTCAGCTCCATAAAGGCAGGTTGGCAAAGATGGTATTAATAATAGTAAGGACAATGTACTGATTTTAATGTTCACTGTATTAAGTGCTCTGTGGCCCTTGTTAGAGTTGTGTTCACAATAGGCCTCTCTTCCTTATTATTGTAATTGGGCAAATAAATTTTAACTTTATTAAACCTGTTTCTTCATCCTGAAAATGGGGTAATATGGACCTTGTATCCATAGAGTGGGTTTGAGTGTTGAATACTTACTGAGCACTTAGTCTAGTGCTTGGCATGTAGTTTTAGTGTTAAGACTTTTTCCACTAGATAAGAGAGTAAATATCCTGACATATATAAAGTCCTTCCTCTGTTTGACTTGAGTAAGTTGTATAACACCTACTTGTCTTATGTGTCTTGTAAAATAGTAGAGTTTTAATGTTAAAGTGGTATGTGGGCTTTTGTGTCCACAACTTTACTGAACTATGTTGTAGTGTCCATAAGAATGCTTTTGTGTTCATTGCTTTGCTCAAGCACCTAAAATTGTATCTGGCCCTCAGAAGGGCAAATAGTTGTTAATTGCCCAGGCCAAGAATAATTGTGTGGGTGGTGTTTTGTGGCGTGTATGTGTACGTTTCCTTGATTTCATCTAATTAATATTCAGTAGTAGTTGTAATTTTAAGGTTTTGATAATGCAGAAATCTCTTTGTTCATAGAGTAGGATATTTTTCTGAATGCATTAAAAAGTCAGTGTAGCAGGAAATAGCAAGTCTTGAGAGAGATTTTGTTAAGAAGCTGTGGCTTGAGAAAGGTTCAGACTTAAAAAGAAATTGCAAGAGTGGTATACCCTGAAATCTGTGTACCCCTTTGGGATCCACCAGTCATACTTCTAGTAGGTACACATTATGTAGTGGAACCCCAGAAATTAAGTTGCAAGCATACCTCTTCATCTCTGAATACTTCAATTTGTATCTCTTAAAGATTAGGGCATTCTCTTGTACAATTACGTTATAATGATGAAATTCAGGACTTTAAACATTGTGAAGTCACTCAGTCATGTCCGACTTTTTGTGACCCATGGACTGTAGCCTGCCAGGCTCTTCCGTCCATGGGAATTTCCATGTAAGAATACTGGAGTGGGTTGTCATTTCCTTCTCTAGGGATCAAACCCAGGTCTCCCACATTGCAGGCAGGCTACCATTTGAACTACCAGGTAATCCCTTTAAAGATTAGTGTAGTCTTTAATCCACAGTCTGTGTTCAAAGTGTGCCCCATGAAACACTAACCTTTAACAGCCTCCCCGCTCCTAATCCCTCATCACCTTTGGTTGTCAGTTTTCTTTCGTTGGAAACAACTCCACAGCTTTCGTCCTTGACAACATGAAGAGTTTGAGGAGTGCCTGCCCGCTGTCTGGAGTATTGTAATTGATTCCTCATGCTTCAGAGCAGGCCATGCATCTTGGCAGGAATAGTAAGTACTGGCACGTTACATCAGAAGACACATGCTGCTGATACCGGTGTTTTAACTTCTATTATTTGATTAAGGTGTTGTCCATCATATTTCTCCACTGCAAAGTTATTTTTTCCCTTTATAATTCCGTGGGATGATATAGTGACACTATCTTATTCTTCAACACACCCATTGATTATATAGCATCTACTGATTCTTGCTTAAGTCAGTTACATAACTTGTGTGGTAACTGGTATTCTCTGTCAAGAACAGCTTTTTTCCCCATAGACCTAGGTTCTTGTTTCATGTGCTGAGCTACTCACTTTAACCTATTCAGTACTGGGGGATACCCTTCTAAGCTAAGTGAGTTCTCCAGGCCAGAATACTGGGCTGGGTAGCCTTGCCCTTCTCCAGGGGATCTTCCCCACCCAGGGATGGAACCCAGTTCTCCCACATTGCAGACGGATTCTTTACCAGCTGAGCCACAAGGAAAGCCTAGGAATACTGGAGTGGGTAGCCTGTCCCTTCTCCAGCTGATCTTCCCAACCCAGGAATTGAACTGGGGTTTCCTGCACTGCAGGCAGATTCTTGACCAACTGAGCTATCAGCTGCAAATTAAGACAGAGGTCCCTGCTTGAGTGTGAGCTACAACAGTAGCTGGAATTTGCCATTTCTAGTGAACTAGTGTGGGGATGCCAGCAGGATTTTTATCTGCATGGAAGAACAGAGGTTTTTCTGATGTGATACAGCACATCCTACATATATGCAGAGTAAGGCAGACAAGTTTACCTACCTAGTAGCAAGCATGGGGCCTTGCAGTTAACAGGAGCAGAGGCAGCTGTAGGGATTGCATTACTCAGGGACTGGAGGGAGCCAAGGGCGTGAGTCTGCACTGCTTGTTAGTGCTGAGATGGCCTCTTTGGTAGAGGTAGTGATGAACATGATTTTTCTGCAGGTCAGTCATGGCAGCAGTGGAGTGCTGAGGCGTGCGTGTTTCTGCTCTGTGGCCTGTGTGCAGGAGTATGAAATCACACTAAAGGGAGCTGCTGTTGGAGAGGAAGGGACTGGCTGACTTCACATATGAGTAGGCTAGCCTTATTCATGATCCGTCTGAGCCACCCCTGGGGATACCCGGAAATAACTGGGAAACATATTGCATGGAACTGGAGATCTCACATGAACATGCAGGAGTAATCCTTTTCTAAGTACCAAGCACTCTTCTGAGCATTGCATTAACTTAGTCCTCTCAGCGTCCCCAAGAAGTAGGCTGGTGTTCCCACTTTGCTTCCTGCAAACAAGCAAATTGCCTAATGTCCCGCAGTGTATGCCACACTGCTTTTCTGATTAAGTGAATATTATGTGGGGAGATGGATGCTGTGGTAAATGGAGCAACGAGGAGTGGTGGTGAAAAGGATTTCAGCCTAATCTGAAGGTTTTCGATTTATAATAATGTGTTATTAACATGATAAAGAGGGTACTCTTTAAGCAGCCTTCCCTGTATCACAATACCTAACCAGTTCATAATATCTACCCGGAAGCTAAACATAGCTTTTATATGCCCAGCAGGCTTTCTCTCCTGTTCTGTTTCTGTTTTTGTGCCAGCACCATACTGTTTTGATTACTGTAGCATGGACATGGACAACTGACTGGTTCCAAATAGGAAACGGAGTCTGTCAAGGCTGTATATTGTCACCCTGCTTGTTTAACTTATATGCAGAGTACCTCATGAGAAACGCTGGACTGGATGAAGCACAAGCTGGAATCAAGATTGCTGGGAGAAATATCAATAACCTCAGATATGCAGATGACACCACCCTTATGGCAGAAAGTGAAGAACTAAAGAGTCTCTTGATGAAAGTGAAAGACGAGAGTGAAAAAGTTGCCTTAAAGCTCAACATTCAGAAAACAAAGGTCATAGCATCTGGTCCCATCACTTCATGGCAAATAGATGGGGAAACAATGGAAACAGTGGCAGACTTTATTTTTTGGGGTCCAAAATCACTGCAGATGGTGACTATAGCCATGAAATTAAAAGATGCAAGGCACATTGTTATATTCACTAAGACAAAGCAATGTGGGAAAAAAAAACCTATTTGTCCTCTCCTTGAGAGCCCCAGACCCCTTTCTCCTCCTCAGGGACCCTGGACTTCTTATCAACCTACCTAGTAATTGACTCTCAGCATGTTATACTGCATTTTCCTCAAGGTGATGAACATGCTGAAACCTTGTGATGGATGAAAATGGCTACAGATTCTTGGCAGCCCTTCCTGTCAGCCTGAGTCCCCGCCGCCACTGCGGCTTGCTCTGACCAGTGGAACACAGCAGAGTGACGCTGTGCGATGGTGAGCTTCAGCCTCCAGAGGCCTTGTAACTTCTGCTCGTGCTCTTTCTGAACACCATCACCTGTGAATGAGCTTGAACTGGCCTCCCTGAGGATGAGATCCTAGGTGGAGTGAGCCATGGGAAAAGACCCAGATTTCCCAGCTGCTAACAGCCATCCCAGGTGAAGTTCCTGATATGGAGTGAGGTCTGCAAATGGATGTCCCGTAGAGCCTAAGAAGCACTGATCTGAGCTCAGATTAAACTGCCAGTCCAAAGAATTGGAACAAAGCTTGTTTCAAGTCACTAAATTTGGGGGTGGTTAGTCACTCAGCAACGGATGTGGATGAGATGGTTGGATGGCATCACCGACTCAATGGACAGTCATTTGAGCAAACTCCAGGACATAGTGAAGAATAGGGAAGTCTGGCAGGCTGCAGTTCATGGAGTTGCAAAGAGACACAACTTAGTGATTGAACAACAGTCAGAGCAAAGCTTGTTTAAAGTCATTGTTTTGGGGTGGTTAGTTACTCAGCAACAAATATGGATACAAACCTAATTATGCCCTCAATGTAGTTTAAAAAGAAGCATTTCCAATTGACAAATGAGCAACTGTACCTAGAACTTTCTGAACCCATGCTGAGTTAGTGAGTTAGTAAATGGGACTGTTAAGCAGCATTGTTTTCTTTTGTTGAGCAATCTCATCCAAGTTCCCATGCTATAAATTTTGTGCTTATATCTTGGAATTAATTTACATAATAGTTTTTTCATCCAGTGAAAAAGACATTTTCTTTACCAAGTATTTCAGTAAAATATACTATCTGGTATTTAAAGGAAAGTAGTCAGCATTTCTCTAATTTTTCTTGTGTTGAATATTTAACCTTAAAGTGAACGATAGAAAATGATAAATCTCTTCCAGCTAGATGTGTGTGCAACTAAAATCCCCTTTTAATGAAAGTCAGTAAGATATGAAAAGGAATAGGAAACAGGATGAGTGCTCAAGGAGAAAGGCAAGGCCATTTTTAAACAATTTTAAGGCCAAATTAATTTTTTAAATAATTGTTTTTGAAGCTATTTGACATGTGAATAAATAGAAACCACTAGTTTTTTAAAATCAATTTCTTTTTTAGGATAGTTTACTGGTGTATTTCTTTGTGTATTTGCATTGCAAATTTCCTGTGAATCAGAATTGTGGGTCAGGTTCTCCACGCATGCTGTGATCTGTCCGTGGTACTTGGCAAAGCTCACTAGCAGTGTGTAAACATTCCCAGCCAGTCCCGAAAGCACTTTCGATTTAAAACTATCTGAGATGGTAAGACGGCACAGAATTCACAGTGGGACACAGTTTGGACAGCACTGCTGAAGTGAGCAAGGGTGCAGCCCATCTCGCACTCACGTGCTAGCTCTGGAGTATTCTTAGGCTGGGATTGTATATGGGAGGATTCAAAGGAAGCTAGAGGGAGAACTAAGTGGCACTAACAATTTCCAAGGAAATTGTTACCTTTGAGATCTTCAAAATGGGCTGCTTTTCTGAGATGTGTCCCTCCTAAGGTTGAAAAGTTCCCGCCTTTAGATTTGAGATGGATTCTAGTATATACAGGGACTGTTGTGTGGTGGTGATAACGCTGGGTGCTGTTAGAACTGTTACATATTTTGATTATGCTGGTTAATGAGCTTATACATACATTAAAATCCAGAGAACTGTACATCAAAAGGGGAAAAAGTGAAGTTTTACTGTATAATTAAACCCACAAGGTGCTGGAGCACAACTGCTTGGGTTTGTTTGGAATCACAGATCCATCACTCCTTAATTCTGAGCTAATTACATGAACCTTAGGTTGCAATCTCTAAATGCAGGTAATAACAATACCTCCAGCATGGGGTGGTTGTAAGGATTCAGTTAATGTAAAGTGCTTAAAAGTGCCAGGCTCGTTGTACATGTTTAAATAAGATCTATTAGTAGTATTAAAAGACTATAAAGAAATAGGCACTCTATGGGTTATCATATGATCATAGTAACTGTGAATAGCCTCAAATACAACTGTCCTGAGGTTCTGTCTTTAGGCAGGATAGGAAGAAAAGTGTCAGTGCTACTAAGCAAATTTAATTCTGCTGTCTTGCTATTTTTTAGGGAAGGCAAAACCAACTGCCGAAACAAAACGGTTCTCTCTTTTTCCTAATTCATTCATTCACGCTGGCTGCTTTCCATCATCTGCTTTCCAGGGACTTACTGAAAGCTTAGGAAGGATTTTGGCAATTTCTCATGTTCACAATCACTTGATGATGTCGTCTCTAGAACGTGTGTGTGTGTGTGTGTGTGTGTGTGTGTGTGTGTGTGTGTGTCTGTCTGTCTGTCTGTGTGTCTCTGTCTGTCTGTCTGTCTGTCTGGCCTCAGTTTTCTCAGCTCTACCAGTGTTTCTGGCCAGAGGTACTGACAGTATCTGATTAAGCATCATCTTATACCTACCAGGGAGAATACTACAGCGAAATGCTTCCACCAGGTTAAACAGCCAGAAGGTAAATTCTGAGAATTGTTTGAGAAGCAAAAGGAAACTTCTGAAAAACAGGAACATGTGGCTCCAAGACATGGGTTTTTTAAGGATGGTCTAGACCTAAAAATATTCAGATCATGAAACTTCTGTTCTAAATGAGAAAATATTGGTGGTCTTTGACATGAAGGGACAAAGTGAAGCATTGTTCCTATATGATGTTAAAATACTAATCTCAAGCCGTTCCCACCTACTGCCAGGCATCAGTGGGACAGATAGCAGGACAAAGATATTAAGAGCAGGCAGAGGTGCTGCTGGGCTCACACGGGCCCAAAGTCTTGTTTTTATTGTTTAAGCATTACTCTGACATTTGAGAGAAAACAATCCCTCGGAGGAGAGCAGCCAAGAGAAGATGGAGCAGTCTAAGAAAGAATGGAAATGGTTGTTGCTCCACAAGCCAGCCAGGTGGGAGGGAAGCCAGGGTAAATGAGCAGAGGCCGTCTACAAAACAGCTCGCCTCAGCTGGAGCACGGGGTGCCTGCTCTGAAGCAGTGAGAGGTCTGCCGTGTCTGGCCCCACTGGAGCTCCAAGTTAGTCATCTGCAGGAAACCAGCATGATTTCCATCCTGCAGAGAGTGAGTGATCAAGCACAAGCACCCAGGATCGCGTCTGCGCTGCGCTTCTCGGCTGTCAGGGGAAGTATTGCAAGTTACAGAGACAAATGAGACACTGGGGAACTACACAGTAAAGCCCCACTGATTGGTAGGGCTTGCTGTTGATTGTGATGAAAAACTAAATGTGTTAAAAACATCACTTTGTCTCAGAAACTGAAGAAAATGCTGCTGTTTTACAGAAGGGAGGAAAGATATGGAACTTTAAAAAAATAAAACTGCATTTAATATCAGAGAAGTCAAAAAGCTCTTTGATGGCACATTTTTTACTTCTTCTAAGGTGTCATGAATACAAAAGAGGTGACATGCTGAACACAAGTCTGCAGAACCAAGTAAACAAACTCGTATAAAATTTGCTTAATCATTTTCTAGTCCCTTGGAACAACCCCTGTTCTGTGGACATGAGGGGTTGTCTTGACACCTTGCCATTAATACCTGCTCTCCTGATTCCTGTGTGCTGCCACAGTATAAATGATTAGAGAGAGGAAGTCAGTCTTCATCCTGAGTTCAGTGGATTAGGAAGTATTAGGAAGCTGGCTGATGCTCAGAAGCCAACACAGTAACAGAACTTTCTTAAAGCAAATCCCCACTGGATCAATTGGATACAGCAACTGGGCTATCATTCTGGGCTGCACTAGGTTGCTGAATGTGTTATAAATTAATAGCAAATCCTAGCACCAGTCTCCACTGTCTATGCTCAGAGGGCCTTTTTCATCTGAGGTCTTGGAACCAACCTTTCTTGGCTTTCCTGCCTGTTTTTGCTGAGAATCATAAAAAGGATTGAGAAATATTTAGTGTCATTCCCTCATTTTATAGATGAGAAAATGAAGACCCAGAGAGATTAACTAATGTAACCAGTGAAACTGAAATTTACCTAGTAAATTTTACAGTTTGAAAGTTAGCAAGATACCTTGGAACATTTTTAGATATGCCTCAATCTAACCATAACCATTGAATATTAGAAGCAAGAGAAACCTGAGGATGTAAACTCTGAACATTTAAAAATGGAATCTTTGTCGATGTCTAAAAGCCTGTAAGTTTTCAGGTAAATAACAGCATCAGTTTTTGGGTTCTGTATTTTTCTAAGATGCACATTTACCGTATTATCTTCTTGTCTAGATTCGGGACTAAGCTACAAACTATGAACAATACATAGAAATGTAATGGTCACAATTTTAACTTGTAAAGTTAACAGTATTTCATTCTCCAAAGTAAACTAGAAATCAGCTACCAATCATTTTCTCAACTTGGGAAGCTACCACCCTCTAGAGGGTGGGTCTGGAAATGCCAGGGGGGTTTCACCAGTGTCACAGTGAGTAATGGGGCAGGGCGTTTATGCTACATGCTAATGGCATTTAGTATCTAGGGATGAAGGATGCACATTCCCCAAGGATGCACACCTTCCCCAGTATGCCAATAGTATTCACTTTGAAACACAACGAAAGTGAGATCTATGAAGTTTGTTTTTTTTTACCAGTTTCATTTTAAAATACCATTTATCCAACAATGACTTAGTGAGAAGGGGGCTAGAGTGTACCTGTTGACAGAGAACCTGGACTATTAAGTTCATGGTAAACTTGAGTCTACAGGAAGTTCATGGATCTGCATTTCAGGCCAGCCTACTCCACAAGCATTTATCTCAACACTGGGACCTGGGACTTGACTCACCAATTCATTGTCCACAGCTATAGTGCCACTTGCTCAACTAAGCATACATAAAGGTACAGACTTCTGACTGGTGTAATGTTTTATGTACACTGTTTACAGGCAAATGCTGAGAAAATAGCTGAAGTGCTCTTATCCTTGCAGAATAGATCTCAGATACCAAAAAGATATAAATCATTTTCTACGATCTTTGGGCACTTTTAGATTACATAAGGGAAACTTCTATTTGTTTTCCAGATTTCTTTCACTGTTTCTTCCCTTAAGTAATAAACATCTGACTCTGCATTTCCGTCTACATCCTCCAGCTTCCCCATGGTGGGGGGTGGGGGGTGTGTGGCCATCGAACTGTTGCCCACTGGGCACTGTGATGCGGGCAACTTCCAGCTCTTCCCTTCTTTTCAGCAGGGTAGCTGCGTGCTCTTCACTCTCTTCTCATTGCTGTGTAAGGA
Organism: Cervus canadensis; assembly: GCF_019320065.1. NCBI lineage: Eukaryota > Metazoa > Chordata > Mammalia > Artiodactyla > Cervidae > Cervus > Cervus canadensis. The sequence continues at coordinate 5,415,868 of NC_057411.1, forward strand.
TGACAACCTGAGCAACCGCCTTAGACCCAGAGACGGAAGCCATGGAGTGTTCCCCAGTTGGGTGCTTGGCTGACTGCTTGAAGCACAGCCACTTACTCATTTCTCTTTCATTTAAGCCAGTGTATTTTGGAGACACTGACTTTCTGCCATTTTCTCTTATGCCAACTGCTAAGCTGCTCTTCAGATTCTAAATAAGAAATGCCATCTGGTCTCAATAACAAATACTAGTGGGAGAAATGTATGTTACATTCAGGAGAATCCTGAATGTAACAGAACTCCTTTTTAGGTATGTTTGAACCACAGATACACACATGTACATACCCTACTTAAAAAAAACTGTGTTTACAAACTTAATTCATTAAAAAGAGGCATGGTCTGCTCATGGATTGGAAGAATCAATATTGTCAAAATGGCTATTCTACCCAAAGCAATCTATAGATTCAATGCAATCCTTATCAAGCTACCAATGGTATTTTTCACAGAACTAGACCAAAGAATTTCACAATTTGTATGGAAATACAAAAAACCTCGAATAGCCAAAGTAATCTTGAGAAAGAAGAATGGAACTGGAGGAATCAACCTGCCTGACTTCAGACTCTACTACAAAGCCACAGTCATCAAGACAGTGTGGTACTGGCACAAAGACAGAAATATAGACCAATGGAACAGAATAGAAAGCCCAGAGATAAATCCACGAACCTATGGACACCTTATCTTTGACAAAGGAGGCAAGGATATACAATGGAAAAAAGACAACCTCTTTAACAAGTGGTGCTGGGAAAACTGGTCAACCACTTGTAAAAGAATGAAACTAGAACACTTTCTAACACCATACACAAAAATAAACTCAAAATGGATTAAAGATCTAAATGTAAGACCAGAAACTATAAAACTCCTAGAGGAGAACATAGGCAAAACACTCTCCGACATAAATCACAGCAAGATCCTCTATGACCCACTTCCCAGAATATTGGAAATAAAAGCAAAACTAAACAAATGGGATCTAATGAAACTTAAAAGCTTTTGCACTACAAAGGAAACTATAAGTAAGGTGAAAAGACAGCCGTCAGATTGGGAGAAAATAATAGCAAATGAAGAAACAGACAAAGGATTAATCTCAAAAATATACAAGCAACTCCTGCAGCTCAATTCCAGAAAAATAATGACCCAATCAAAAAATGGGCCAAAGAACTAAACAGACATTTCTCCAAGGAAGACATACAGATGGCTAACAAACACATGAAAAGATGCTCAACATCACTCATTATCAGAGAAATGCAAATCAAAACCACAATGAGGTACCATTACACGCCAGTCAGGATGGCTGCTATCCAAAAGTCTACAAGCAATAAATGCTGGAGAGGGTGTGGAGAAAAGGGAACCCTCTTACACTGTTGGTGGGAATGCAAACTAGTACAGCCGCTATGGAAAACAGTGTGGAGATTTCTTAAAAAACTGGAAATAGAACTGCCATATGACCCAGCAATTCCACTTCTGGGCATACACACTGAGGAAACCAGATCTGAAAGAGACACGTGCACCCCAATGTTCATCGCAGCACTGTTTATAATAGCTAGGACATGGAAGCAACCTAGATGCCCATCAGCAGACCAATGGATAAGGAAGCTGTGGTACATATACACCATGGAATATTACTCAGCCGTTAAAAAGAATTCATTTGAATCAGTCCTGATGAGATGGATGAAACTGGAGCCCATTATACAGAGTGAAGTAAGCCAGAAAGATAAAGAACATTACAGCATACTAACACATATATATGGAATTTAGAAAGATGGTAACGATAACCCTATATGCAAAACAGAAAAAGAGACACAGAAATACAGAACAGACTTTTGAACTCTGTGGGAGAATGTGAGGGTGGGATATTTCAAAAGAACAGCATGTATACTATCTATGGTGAAACAGATCACCAGCCCAGGTGGGATGCATGAGACAAGTGCTCGGGCCTGGTGCACTGGGAAGACCCAGAGGAATCGGGTGGAGAGGGAGGTGGGAGGGGGGATCGGGATGGGGAATACGTGTAAATCTATGGCTGATTCATATCAATGTATGACAAAACCCACTGAAATGTTGTGAAGTAATTAGCCTCCAACTAATAAAAAAAAAAAAAAAAAGAGGCATGGTCCTTGGTAGGTTGAAAAGGGTGAGGGGGCTTTATTACAGTGATATTTAATAAAATGCAATGTGATGTACACAGTACATTCTATATAGTTCATCTTCAATGTGAACAGGTCAGCTTCATACAGCTATCTTTTTTTATTTTTCTGCAGATTGTACAATGTCAGAACTGTCCCTTGAGGTGTATAGCATCGGAGGTGCAGTCCTTAAACTTTGGCCTTACTGCTACCCAACCTATGTAGGCACACGACAGAATACAGATGGTGTAGGCAACCATCCTGTTAAAAACACCAAACACAGCTCCAGATAGAGACCCAAGGGAAGCTACTGCTGTCTCTCTCCATTTTTTTTTAAAGCATACAATGCATTTGTGAAAATGTACAGATTCATTTTCAGAGTAGGTTGCATCTTACAAATAATCTAGCATGTATTTCTTAAAATTTTCAGTTAATGTCGGTTAAGGCAACATATACATGCATATACTTCCATATTTTTATGCATAAAATACATATTTTTATACATGACTATAAAAATATGCTAAACATCAGTGTGTATGTGTTTGAGCTGCTCAGTCGTGTCCAACTCTTTGGAACCACATAGACTGTAACCCACCACGCTCCTCTGTCCATGGGATTCTCCAGGCAAGAATACTGGAGTGGGTTGCCAGTTTCTTCTCCAGGGGATCTTCCTGACCCAGGGATGGACCCAGGTCTCCCACACTGCAGGCAGTTTCTTTACCGTCTGAGCCACCAGGTAAGCCCAAAACATCAGGAAGGCTACATTATTCCCCTTTTGAAAAGTGCTTGGTATAAAATTATCTGCAGAGGAGAACTTGATGTCAGCCACTGCTTCAGATTCCTCAAATCCTTCATCTAATGTGATGTCTTAAGCAACAAGAGGAGGAAATCCTGCCATTCTTTCTTCACCCATTGGAACCTTCCATTGGGAGGAGATGAAGTTATTTGGAAATTCAAATGAAACCCCTGATAACTCTAATATTAAGTTAAGGCACTAATAAGATAATATTGTACAGGTTATCAAGAATAAAACCATTTTAAACATTAAACTATTGGGAAAAACCCTCAATCACTTCTAGATCAAATGAAAAGCCCAGGATCTCTGTGACAGGATGAAGCCTATGGATCCCAGTGATGAGGGCCCCATGGCATCCATCTGGTGGTCACCTCCAGACAGCAGAATCTTGTTTTATTAGCTTACACTGTTTTGACAGCCCTCCATAAAGCTTTAGACATAGTAACTGGGCAATTAAGGCAACAACCTTCCAAACACCTCAGTTCTTACAGGCCTAGCTAGACAGAAGTTACTCCCCGCCTCATTAGAATTGAAGGGTACCTGGTAAATGGGTAAGATTCAGCTCTGTGTTTACAAGTGTTTCCATGTATTGGAGGCATTAATAGATCTCTCTGTGTTTAGTACCAAGGACACAAAGATGGTACAATATGGTCTCTGATCCCCCAGGGAATCAGAAGGTGGAAGTAGAAGTAAATAATTTATAGGATAAGAAAAGCGATGAAAGTCATCTATTAAGTACTATGGTTGTGAAGAGAGTAATGAATGTGATTTGGTTAAGGGAAACATGAAGAGCAGAATTTTGAAAAATAGATTACTCAGTGCAAAGGTATTGTGGGTTAGAATCATGTACGGACACAAAATCTGGAAAAAGGATGATGAGTTCAGAGAACTGTAGTTTAACTGTGCAGAGTATGTTAGGTGTACGTGTGTGTGTGTGTGTGTGTGTTCTCTCAGTAATGTGGAACTAACAAGGAATTATATGCAGGAAAGAAAAGAATAAAAAATAATACTGTGACCAGCTTAGTATTTTGGAAAAGTTTGTGTAGTGCAGGTTTTGTCAACCTCAGCACTACTGACCTTTGAGGCCAAGTAATTCTTTGTCAAAGGAGACTGTCCTGTGCACTGCATGACTTTTAGCAGCTTCTTCTCGGTGTCCATCAGATTGTGAAAACCAAAACTGTCTGCAGGCTTTGCCAAACATTGCCTTGCGGTAAGAGTCAACCTGGTTGAGAACTACAGCTGTAGTGGAGTGGGGGTGGGAGGAAGACAATAAAACTGGAATCTAGGAAATACCTCATAATCTCAGAAAGCAGGCTACAGTTTGGACTGTGAGCCTGATCTCAGTGATGATTAGGAGGCAGGATTGACTTTGACTTGGGAGATGAATGAAAACCAGAAGGCAAGGCGGAGGCACAGAGCGGCCCAAGAAACTGTATGATGAGGGGAGAGAAACCTGAGTGTCACTTTGAGAAGTATCAGTGAGTCCACCCTGAAGACTACACAGATGCATGAAGGTGGGGCCCTCCCCTCAAATCCTACATGTGTCTGGAGCATCAACTTCAGGCCAGTTATTTCAATGGAGTCTTAATTTCACTCTGGCTTTTTTAGTTAGTCCAGAGAGAAAGAAGCATTTGCTTCTGCAGTCAGGTTGGTTTTATCCTGGTTGAAAGGCAGGTGTGTGTTTTGACTTATTTATAGTTGTATGAGCATTCATTAATGTAAATCATATCTGCATTGGATGCAGCTGGTGTTTTTGCAGGAGCTCTGTCCCAGCCCCCTCCTCATCACCACAAACACACGGCAGGGACAACGGTGCCTGGGCACTGGATCTTCTCCACAACCTCATGGTGTGGTCACAACAGACAGAGGTAGAGGACTTGCCCAAAGTCACACAGCTTCACTGAGTGGGGGGCAGAGCGGGACGTGAACCCAGCCTAGCTCCAGTGAGCTGAGCCGTCATGCACTACAGGCCAGCCGACGGTGTGTGCGCAGGTCTGCTTAAGGAGCCGCAAACCGGCTCAGCCTCTGGTGAACGTGGACCGATTTCAGCGGCACAGAAAGGCCACGGCAGGGACTGCAGAGGATGGGAGGTGAGGAGCAGCAGTCGGCGTGATTGCAAAGAAGAGGAAGGAGCGGGACAGAGTTTTGTTTTGTTTCTGAAAGATCAGAGAAATGTTCACACACTGCTTCACAGGTCAAAGGAAGGATCAAGTAACCAGGAGAGAAGATGTATGATAGCCTCTAAGTGTCTGTGATTGAACCTGGGAGGAGAGCTTTTCCACCCAGACAAGGGCTACTAAGCTCAGCACTCACATGTGGACCAGATGATTCCCTGTTGTAAGGGGCTGTCCTGTGCATGCATTATGCTTAGCATCATCTCTGGCCTCCACCCATTACATGCTGGTAGCATCACCCCATTGTGAGAAAATCCAGTGTCTCCTCACTCACATTATCCAGCACAACTTTTTGAAATGATGTGACCACTGGGCAGTTGAAAAGTGGCTAGTGCAAGTAAAGAACTAAATTTTAAAGTTTATTTAATTTTAATTAACTTATTGAAATAGCCACATGTTGGCTATTTAGCCACATAAGGCTACCATATTGGACAGTGTCACCTAGAGAAAACCCAGCTCTGTCAGTATCCTGGGATCAGTCCAATCCAACATCCCTCTTCTTATCAGAACCCATCTCACTTTATAGCCAAAATCCTCAAGGTGAACAAGGTCAGAGAGAGCTAGCTGATGGTGTAACAAAGATGGTTCTGTCCAACAAAGGCTTTTTATCAGGGCTGTGGGACTATCCACAGTGGGTGTTATTAACCTAACTATGCAACCATCAAAGCCTGTTGCCTCACCTTCAGTAGCATATGACCCATGTGCTTCTGATATATAGTATCCACCTTGTCCAACGAAACAGGAAGAAAGTTGGAAGCCACAACTATAAACCAAGCTGACTGGTTTCCCTTAAGAAAGAAAGAAGGAACTTATTTTATACAACAAAAATCTACCAACCAATATAAAACTGGTAAGTAAAAACAGGGTCTTAAAAGCACCTATTTTGCAATTATTACAGATGTTTCTTAAAGCCACCTATTTGACATTTCTTCTCAACAAAGCCACAAATCATATTGCATTAGTGAAGAATTCAAATGTTAAATCTGTATAGTAGGGACTTCTCTGGTGGTACAATGGATAAAAATCCACCTGCCAATTCAGGGAACATGGATTCCATCCTCCATCCGGGGAAGATTTCACATGCTGTGGAGCAACTAAGCCTGTGCGCCACAACTACTGAGCCAGTGCTTTAGAGCCTGGGAGGGGTAACATGAAGCCCATGTACCCTAGAGCCTGTGATCAACAAGAGAAGCCCCCTCACTGCAATGAAGAGTAGTCCCCATTGGCTGCAACTAGAGAAAGCCCACACACAGCAACAAAGACCCAGCACAACCCAAAATAAGTAAATAATAATAATAAAAATCTGTATAGCATTCTCATGAGTAAACTCAAGATATAAAGAGGAAGACAGGAGTGGAGGAGGAGTAGAAAGTAAAAGAAGGATTTTCTGGAGAAACAAAGGACTAAAGCTACAAGGGAAACCTCCAAGAGAGCAGACACTGCCTTGTCCCCTGGTTCAGTGTTTAGAACAGTGGCTTGAACATCAGAGTACTCTAATTAGTTCTACTGAAAAGTTACTACAACATATACTGAATTTACAAGCACTAAGCTGATATGGAAGAGAAATGTGACCAAAGTAGGAAAAGCATGTTTTTAAAGGGAAGCATCCCACCAGCCCCTGCTGGACATTGAAGAAGACAGAATGAGGTGCCTGAAACATGATCAGACTTACAACTTTTCTGAAAACGAAGGAGATGGGCGCCCCAAGGCTAACCAGGCCAAGGGGAGGTGGCGGCCCTGTCGATAGCCTCAGCGCCCTTGGCGATGCAGTAATCGGACTCCAGAAGCGTAGTGAAAACAGTGGACTTGCCAGCGTTGGTGGCGCCAACCAGGTAGACGTCGCCGCGGCAGCGCCAGGAGCTCTGGAGCACGGAGATCTTGGCGCTGATGAGCCGCACGTCTCTGAGCACCTTGCGGATCTCGGACGGAAGATTTGCATTGTCCTCCCCGTCCCATGGCCGGTCCCAGCTGAGATGTTGTGGCCTTCGGTAGCCACGGGGCGGCAGGAGCCCGGCGCCGATAGTCATCCCACAGTCGCTCCTGGAGTCGCTGCTGGTAGTCGGGAGTGTCCTGGGGCATAAGGGTCACCATGCTTCCCAGCACCATCAGCAGCTTGGGGCCCACCAGAGCGGGCAGATCCAGCAGGTCCACCTTGTACAGCACTAGGGCGGGCTCGGGCCGCCGCAGCGCGGCGCTCACCACCCCCGGAACTGTTCCGGCTCACCTGAAGGCGCAGGGCGCGCCGGTGATGCACCAGCACTCGGCAGTGCTGGCACACGGTCCGGGAGCGCCTGCTGGCCAGCCCGTAACTTCTGCAGCCGCCTCTCCTCCCCTCGCCGCTGCCGCCGTCGCGCCTCCTCCTCCCGCCGCTGCTGCAGCTTCCGCAGCTGGTCTTGGAGGGTCAGTTCCGGCTCCGAATCCCTGGACGCATTCGGGGAACAGAAAACTCTCCTCCAGGTCAGCCCCTCCTGGGATACCCCCAGTCGCCGTCGCGCCACGAGGAAGGCCACGTCCCAGGCCCGCTGGGGGCCGGGAGGAGGAGTCGGCTGCGCGTCTCCTGGAGGAGCGTCTCCCGGACGCCGTGGCGCGCTCCAGTGGGAGTGGGTCCCCGCAGGAAGCCGCAGAGCAGTCCGCACGCGAGGGCGCGGGCAGCATCATTATGCTGGAGAGGGCAAAGGGGCGGAGCCGCCTGGGGCAGGAGCACTGTGGCTGGGGAAGCCACGGGGACAGGCCCGGAGGACCTGAGGATTGTCGCCCTGAAGCTACTTCTCCCGCGTCTAATGGCGTGAGTTCTCTGGATGAAGGCTCTATGGCCCAAGAACCCATCTGAAGCGGAGATCAAGACATCGGGGACTTAAGACTAGAGTGTGTTGGTGGAATAGGCTTGCGAGTGAGGGTCTGTTCATTTTCAGGCTTCTTCAGCGCGCCGCCGCTGGCACTACCCGCTAGTAAAAAATCTTATTTTTAAAATCTTAGTGTTTTTCGTCTTTGCAACTAGGAGAGGAAAAAAAAAAAAGTTGAAAATCGAATGCCGCAGACTTATAGCCACAACAGAAACCTTTTATTAATACATCTTCTTGGCTTTTCCCCCCATGTGTCATTATGCGTGCGCGCTCAGTCGCTTTAGTCGTGTCCGACTCTTTGCGACCCCAGGCTTCACTGTCCATGGGATTCTCCAGGCAAGAATACTGGAGTGGGTAGTCATTTCCTTCTCCACGGGATCTTCCCGACCCAGGGATCAAACCAGCGTCTCCTGCATTACAGGCGGATTCTGTATGGCTGAGCCACCAAGGATCCCTTGTGTCATTATGTAACAGGACTAAAAAGCAAAAACTTTTCATTGCCTATATCCGAGGCCGAGCGTGTAGGAGCGATCATCCCTGTCTGTAAACCGCTTGAAGCGTCCGCCTACCATTTGCGCATGTGCAGAATTTCTAGCCGTTAGGAAACCGTAACCTACGCTTTGCGCAGGCGCAGAATTTATATTCCACCCCCCCCCCCCGCCCCGCTCCCGCTCCCCCCCCCGCTCCCGCCCCCAGCGTAAGACGAAGAGCATTCTGGGAATGCCGGAGGCTGAGGTGCTCTGGTCTGACGATACCTGTGTGTGTGGTTGCTCGGCCATTCTGTCTGTGATTAAGAGTTTGTCGTGAACCGTTAATCAGTATGTGTGACGCACACAAGGGTACGTGAACATTCAGAACACTCCGCGGCGAGCCATCTAAGGCGGGAAACGTAGGGAGCTGGACGAATGAAGGGTTTGTGGCCTCATTCCCGATCCAGGATTTTGGGCTTCCCTGGTGGCTTAGGCGATAAAGAATCTACCTTCAATGCAGGAGACTCGGGTTGGATTCCTGGGTGAGGAATATCCTCTGGAGGAGGGCATGGCTACCCGCTCCAGTATTCCGGAGAATTGCCTGGAGAGAATTCCGTGGACAGAGGAGCCTGGCAGGCTACAGTTCTTGCGGTCGGAGGCGACTGAGCGACCAACATTCTTTCACTTTACCGGGCCGGTCGGACCACGTCCCCAGTCGTTTACCCACATTCTCCAGGCTGGGAAGGAGTCCGGGATTTTGAGAGGTGGAGGGTTCGGGAAACGTAGCCTTTATGATCTCGGTTGGAGGGACTCTTCTTTCGGTTGTCTGCTTCTCGGTAAATCTGACACTCCCTTCGCGTATTGAAAATAGCGTACAGAAACAGGACAAATTCCTCTGTTCTGACTTTGATGCAAAGGGCAGCTTTCTTGATTTCCCTTAAGGCCAAAGTTAATGGATTTATTGAGTTGGTGAATTTTTGAGCCTCAGCCTGTGCCAGGCACTGTGCTTGGCTCTGGAAATACACCGGGAGACAAAGAATGGAGTGGGCGGTGGGGAGCAGGGACTGATCTGGTTTGGCATTTCTTCATGATGTCATGTGCCTGTGTAAATTATCCTAAAAGATGACTTTTACATATCCTCTTTCCACAGATGATACAGTTATAGGCACATATATTACTGAACACGGTCAACATATCTCTTTTTATTTCTTTTATTATGTAGAATTCTTAGTCATGTCCAGTGTATTTTGAAAGCTCCCAGTTCCATTCTCTACAGCTTCTGTTTCAAACGTCGTTTTCTTCTAGCTCCTTATACCTTTTTCAACCCTTTCATTTCTCCTCATTCTCTCAGTTGCTTCATGGAGAAAAATAGATGAAGAAGCTTAAACGCTACTATTTATTTCTGTCACCTTGAGTCTAGAAATCATTACATTCAAAATTGAAACCGTTTTTTTAGCTCAGTTTTCGAGGTCATGTATTCTCGTGGTTCATAAACCATTAAAATGTTAACTGTGAGGTCTTATTCTTTTCCACCTTCCTTTCCTGTCCACCATCTGCTCCTCTGTAGGTAACCACTATTTTAGATTCTTAGCTCTCCAGATGCTTCATTTATATTCAAGGAAATACAAATAGTGTTCTATTTTTCCTGCTTTTACAAAGCAAAAGTAACTTGACACTTTTCTGTACTTTTATTTTTTGCTTTATATATCTATATCCAAAAGATTTTCATATCAGTACATAGAGAGCATCCTAATTTTTTTCACAGATATGTAGATTGTATGGATATACTATAACTAAAGTTGTGTCTTGATGTATAGTTGGGTTATTTCCAGTCTTTTTCCACTTCAGACAGTGCTGTAATGAATAATCTTGTACATATCATTTTGTTCAATACAAGTATATTCTGCAGGATAAAGTTTTAGGTATAGAATTTCAGGTTAGAAAATGGACACTTGTTACACAAATTATTAACATTTTGCTAAATGATTCCAAGCAACCACTGTAGTTGATTGTGTTAATTAATATTCTCATTAGCAATGTATAATAATCCTGTGGGAAAAGAAGTAATGTTAGATTGGTGATCACATTTGCTCTAGCATTGAGTCTTCATTAAATTCCTGATTGTGTCCTTTGATATCACTGTTAGATATGCTCTCATCGGGTTTTAGACACTTGTTTTTCAGCTGGCTTCTTTTTATGTGAAATATTAGCTCTCTCTTGTCCTTGGGAAAACATGTTGAATATTTCCTTTTTCTTTCAGTATTTTAAGAAAATGAGTGACATCTCAATTGATAAATAAAATGGACATTTTTAAAACCTTATGTAAACCTTTTGGTAGTCAACACTGTTGATGACTTTGCCATGAAAACTCCTTCCTTCCAACTGCTACATCCCTCTCACTTAATTCTCACCTGTGTGACTTTTTTTCTCATTCTCTTCTGCTGTTCACGTTATTCTTGGATGATTTCATTCATTCTCTGTAGCTTCAGTTACCATGTATGAGTGGATGACTCCTAAGTACAGTTGGCCCTCCATATGGGTAGGTTCAGCATCTGGGGATTTAACTAACTTTGGATGGAAAATATTTGGGAAGAAAGTTCCAGAAAGGAAAATTTGAATTTACCTTGGGCTGACAAGTATTTATAGGCATGCTTTTAAAAATTTTGCTCCTCTTTATATGCTTCACAATATTACATTCTTTATAGATTTAGCTTTATGACAACCCTGAATTGAGCAAGTCTATTGATGCCATTTTTTAAACTGTATTTGTTCACTTCATGTCTCTGTGTCACATTTTGGCAATTCTTGCAATATTTCAGGCTTTTTCATTATTATGTTTTTTATGGTGATCTCTAATCAGTGATGTTTGATTTTACTACTGTGAGTGGCTGAAGGCTCAGATGATGGTTAGCATTTCTTCACAAAAAAATGTATTTTTAAATTAAGGTGAGTGCACTGTTTTTTTATTTTTAAAATTTATTTATTTTATTTATTTTTGGCTGTGCTGGGCCTCAGTGCTTTACAGGCTTTTCTCTAGTTGCATAGAACAGGGACTACTCTCTAGTGGTATGTGGGCTTCTCATTGCAGTGGCTTCTGTTGGTACAGAGCATGGGCTTTAGGGTGTGTGAGTTGCAGCTCCAGGGCTGTGGAACACAGGCTCTGTAGTTGTGGTACACAGGTTTAGTTGCTTCATGTCATGTGGGATCGTCCCAGATCAGGAGTTGAACCCATATCTCCTGTTTTGGCAGGCAGATTTTCTACCAATGAGCCACCAGGGAAGCTCCTACATTTTTTTTTTAGACATAATGCTTAGTAGACTATGGTGTAGTGTAAACATAGCTTTTATATGCCCAGCAGGCTTTCTCTCCTGTTCTGTGTTTCTGTTTTTGTGCCAGTACCATGCTGTTTTGACTATTGTAGCTTTGTAATATAGTCTGAAGTCAGGGAGCCGGACTCCTCCAGCTCCATTTTTTCTTTCTCATGATTGCTTTGACTCATCTGGGTTTGTGTGTGTGTGTGTGTGTGTGTGTGTGTATTTCCATACAAATTTAAAATTTTTTTTCTAATTTTCTGAAAAATGCCATTGGTAATGTGATAGAGATTTCATTGAATCTGTAAATATCCTTGGGAAGTATAGTCATTTTGACAAATTGATTCTTCCAATCCAAGAACAAGGATTTTCTTGGATCGGAAATGTTTGTGTCATCTTCCATTTCTTTGGCCACATTTTATAGTTTTGGGGATATAAATCTTTTGCCTTCTTAGATACGTTTATTCCTTGTGTGTGTTTTACTCTTTTTGATGTGATGGTAAATGGGATTGTTTCTTGAATTTCTCTTTCTGATCTTTTGTTGTTAGTGTACAGAAAAGCAAGAGATTTCTGTGTATGAATTTTGTATCTTACAACGTTACCAGATTCATTGATGAGCTCTAGTAGTTTTCTGGTAGCATCTGTAGGATTTTCTATGTATAGAACCATCTGCAAACAGTGACAGTTTTTCTTTCCCAAGTTGGATTCCTTTTATTTCTTTACTCTGATTGCTGTGGCTGGGACTTCTAAAACTGTGTTCAATAAAAGTGGCAAAGAGTGGATATCCTTGTCTTGTTTCTGATCATAGAAGAAATGCTTTCAGTTTTTCACTGTTCAGTATGATGTTAGCTATAGGTTTGTCATTTACAGATTTTGTTATGTTGAGATAGGGTCACTCTAAGCCCACTTCTGGGGGTTTATTACCATAAATGGGTGTTGAATTTTGTCAAAAGCTTTTTCTGCGTCTATTGAGATGATCATTTGGTTGTTGTTAATATTTTTCAACTTATAATGTGGTGAATCATACTGATTGATTTGTGGATATTGAAAAATCCTTACATCCCTGGGATAAATCCCACTTAATCATGGTGTATGATCCTTTTAATAGATTGTTGGATTTGGTTTACTAGTATTTTGTTTAGGATTTTCTATGTTCATCAGTTACATTGGCTTATAATTTTTTTCTTTTTTGTGTGTTATCTTTCTCTGATTTTGCTATCAAGTAGATGGTGGTCTCATAGAATGAGTTTGGAGTGTTCCTTCCTCTGAAATATTTTGGAATAGTTTCGGAAGGATAGGTGTTAACTATTCTTTAAATGTTTGGTAGAATTCACCTGTGAAGCCATATGTTCCTGGACTTTTGTTTGTTGGAAGCTTTTAAATTACAGTTTCAATTTCAGTGCTTGTGATTGGTGTATTCATATTTTTTATTTCTTCCTGGTTCAGTCTCAGAAGATTGTACCTTTCTAAGAAATTGCTCATGTATTCAAAGTTACCCATTTTATTGGCTTGCTTGTAGTAATCTCTTATGATCTTTTATATTTCTATGGTGTCCCTTGTAACTTCTCCTTTTTCATTTCTAATTTTATTGATTTGAGTCCTCTTCCTTTTTTCTTGATGAATCTGGCAATAAGTTTATCAGTTTCCTTTGTCTTTTCAAAAACCTGGATTTTAGTTTAATTGATTTTTGCTATTTTTTTGGTCTCTATTTCATTTATTTCTGCTTGATCTTTTAAAAATAAACTTTTTATTTTGTATTAGAGTATAGTGTATTAACAATGTTGTGATAGATTCAGGTGAACAGTGAAGGGACTCAGCCATACATATACATGTATCCATTTTCCCCAAACTCCATTCCCATCCAGGCTGTGACATAACATTGAGTTTCTGCTCTGATCTTTGTGATTTCTTTCCTTCTACCAAGTTTGGGTTTTGTTTGTTCTTCTTTCTCTAGTGACTTTAGGTGTAAGGTTAGGTTCCTTATTTGAAATTTTCCTTATATCCTGAAGTTAAGATTGTATTAAAAGCAGAGACATTACTTTGCTGACAAAGGTTCATATAGTCGAAGCTATTATGGTTTTTCCAGTAGTCATTATTGGGATGTGAGAGTTGGACCATAAAGAAGGCTGAACACCGAGGAACTGATGTTTTTGAGCTGTGGTGTTGGAGAAGACTCTTGAGAGTCCCTTGGACTGCAAGGAGATTCACCCAGTCCATCCTAAAGGAAATCAATTCCTGAATGTTCATTGGAAGGACTGATGCTGGAGCTGAAGCTCCAATACTTTGGCCACCTGATGCGAAGAATTGACTCACTGGAAAAGACACTGATGCTGGGAAAGTTTGAAGGTAGGTAGGGAAGGGGATGACTGAGGATCAGATAGTTGGATGGCATCACTGACTCAATGAATATGGGTTTGAGCAAGCTCTGGAAGATGATGATGGACAGTGAAGCCTGGCATGCTGCAGTCCATGGGGTTGCAAAGAGTCGGACACGACTGAGTGACTGAATGACAACAACAAGATTGTGTTACTATAAACTTCCCTTTTAGAACTGTCTTTGCTGTATTCCATGGGTTTTGGATTCTTGTGTTTTCATTTTCATTCATTTTTATTTTATTTATTCTTTGATTTGTTCAGTGATACATTGATTGTTTAGTAATATATGGTTTGGTCTCCATAAGTTTGTGTTTTTTACAGTTTTTTTCTTGTAGTTGATTTTTAATCTCATAGCACTGTGGTCAGAGAAGATGCTTAATACTGTTTCAGTTTTCTTAAATTTACTTAGGCTAGCCTAGTGGCCCAGCTTGTGATCTATCCTAGAGAATGTTCCATGTGCACTTGAGAAGAATGTGTATTCTGCTGCTTTCAGATGTAATGTACTATAAATATGAACTAAGCCCAATGGTGTAATATGTCTATTAAGATCTTTGTTTCCTTATTGATTTTCTGTCCATTGATGTAAGGGGATTGTTAAAAGTCCCCCACTATTATTGTATTACTATTGATTTCAGCTTTTATGATTGTTAGGATTTGCTTTCTATATTGAGGTGCTTTTATGTTGGGTGCATATGAATTTAGAAAGCTGAGACCTGGTGGCTTAGTCAGTAAAGAATCCTCCTGCAATGCAGGAGACCTGGGTTCGATCCCTGGATTGGGAAGATCCGCTGGAGAAGGAAATGGCAACACACTTCAATATTCTTGCCTGGGAAATCCCATGGACAAAGGAGCCTGGCAGGCTACAGTCCGTGGGGTCCATATTTACAATTATGCAAGACAGAAAAAGAGACACAGATGTATAGAACAATTATAATGTCTCTTCAGATTGATCCCTTGATTATTATGTAGTATCCATCATTGTCTCTTATAACAGTCTTTGTTTTATTTATTTTAAAAACTATTTGTTTATTTATTTGGCTGCGTCAGATCCTAGCTGCAGCACTTTGGATTTTCGTTTCATCATGCAGTATCTTTTGCTGTGATGCATGGACTCTCTAGTTGCAGCATACGTGCTCAGTAGTTGCAGTGTGTGGGTTTAGTTGCTCTGTAGCATGTGGGGTCCTAGTTCCCCAACCAGGGTTTGAACTCACATCCCTTGGATTGCAGATGGATTCTTAAACACTGGAACACCAGCAAAGTCCGGGCATATGTATAGTTTTTATTTACTTGTGATATATTATTTCTATTTTTGCCTCTGTTTTAAGAAAGTGATGAAGTATAAAACTTAATGTCTATGGAATATGGCTGTTGACTCTGAAGAGTATCCGTATTTGTAAAGTGGATTAATTTAGCCAATTTATATGCCATCTTCTACTTAAAATGTCAATTTTGGTTTAAATGGAATCATCAAAACTTTTATGGAAAAATATTATTTGCCTTTTTTATGTTGTTTTCATTTTAGCCAAGATATTTGCTGAAGTTTGAATAAATTTACCTCTCCAAACCTACCCATTGGGAAAGAGATGATGCTACTTCAGTGATGCCTCATGAAGCCAGGTTAAGAAATCTCATGTAAGAAAGAGTTATTTTAGCAGCTGATACTGAAATAAAATAGAAAATGTAATTTTAATCAATTGAGAGTTTTAGCAATTACCTTACTATTAGTTTGTGATCTACTTTTATTTTCTGGTCCTCTTTATGTTGATATTATGGAAATAGTCATAAAGGAAGGTAAAGAACAACTTCAGGTGCAGCATCAGAAAACTTTCATGGTGAAACTCCAGTTATGTTGCAGTCAATATACTGCCTATTCAGTGGCTTAACAGATCATGATCTTTGTGAATTAAATGGATGCCCCTTGGATCCTGATGGCTCTTTCATTCTTAATGGATCAGAGAAGTATAGTAGCTTTATGTAAAAAAAAAAAAAATTACACAATTAGCATTAGATTTATATTATGAAAGTTGAAATTAAAATGTAAGCCTTTATACAGAATAATCTGAAAGTGGCATTTGAATTATTTAGGAGGGTGACAGCTGAATTTACATACCAAAGTTTTACTCAGCTGCATATACTATGCACTAGAAATTTGGTTAGTTGTAGGTTTCTATGGAGCAGTTTTGCAAAGTGGAGTTTATAAAATTCAAGAGTTGATGTTTCAGTGAGCCTATGTGATGACATTAAATTAAGATGCAGCTTTCACTGTTCTTTCTACTTCAAGGACCTTGTGGGTTTTTATGGATATAACTTTTATTGTCCATGTAGGTTGTGACTGCTCAAGAGAAAATGGCAGCACAGTCTATGTGTTTGCCAAAAAGGATTCTAAATATATGTACACAGGATAGTGTGGATCATGTCTGGAGATGTGAAGTATCTCTGCAGAGATACTGATTCCGTAGGGCCTGATTCCCTGGGGCCACATTACCACACCTGTTTGTCCGTTAAGCTGTTCGAGGAGTCTTACTGGATTGTCTGGTTTCCCTTAGAGGCCCACCTACCCATGAATGCTCCCACCGAGGCCCTACACTCATCTTGATCCTCCTTAACTCCTTGCCTTTTTTCTGTAAGGCATAGTCTTTTTACTTCCTTGTGGCCTGTGACACTAGTTTATAACTCTTGAGAGAATATTATAAGTGCAAGAGGACTTCCCAGGTGGCACAGTAGAATCTGCCTGACTATGCAGGAGACGGGATTGGATCTTTGGGTCAGGAAGATCCCCTGGAGTAGAAAATGGCAACCCACTGCAGTATTCTTGCCTTGGAAATTCCATGGACAGAGGAGCCTGGTGGGCTGCATGGGGTTCCAATTAGTCCTGAGACACGACCGAGCAACACACATAAATGCAAAAAAAAAATCTTCTCTTGTTTTTATCTTGAATGTTTTGAAACACTGAAATTTTTGGAAAGGATAGACTTTTTTTTTTTTTTGGTAGACTATCCTTCAATTTGGATTTTTCTAAAATTTCCTCATGATTATATTCAATTTATGCCATTTCTTGGCAGGACAAATCTAGAGGTCATATTGTGTGCTTCCCAGGACATCATATCAGGAGTCACATGATGTCATTATGTCCCATCATTGGTAATGTTAACTTCACAGTGGCAGCTGTTAGGTTCCTCCACTGTAAAGTTACTATTTTTGTGGAAAGTTTTATTGAGTCTAGATAAATATGCATTTCCTTATCAGTCTTTTCCATTGATGATCTTTGTCTAAGGCATAATTGATATTCATCAATGGAAAAGATTGCTGAGAAAATGCATATTTATCTAGACTCAAAGCTGGGCTGAATAAAGCATAAGCTGGAATCAAGATTGCTGGGAGAAGTATCAATAACCTCAGATATTCAGATGACACCACCCTTATGGCAGAAAGTGAAGAAGGACTAAAGAGCCTCTTAATGAAAGTGAAAGAGGAGAGTGAAAAAGTTGGCTTAAAGCTCAACATTCAGAAAACTAAGATCATGGCATCCGGTCCCATGACTTCATGCAACTAGATGGGGAAACGATGGAAACAGTGACGGACTTTATTTTCTTGGACTCCAAAATCACTGCAGATGGTGACTGCAGCCATGAAATTAAAAGACACTTGCTCCTTGGAAGAAAAGTATGACCAACCTAGACAGCATATTAAAAAGCAGAGACATTACTTTAAGGAAAGGTCCATATAGTCAGAGCTGTGGTTTTTCCAGTAGTCATGTATGGATGTGAGAGTTGGACCATAAGGAAAGCTGAGCACCAAAGAATTGATGCTTTTGAACTGTGGTGCTGGAGAAGACTCTTGAGAGTCCCTTGGACTGCAAGGAGATCCAACCAGTCCATCCTAAAGGAGATCAGTCCTGGGTGTTCATTGGAAGGACTGATGTTGAAGCTGAAACTCCAATACTTTGGCCACCTGATGGGAAGAACTGACTCATTGGAAAAGACCCTGATGCTGGGAAAGATTGAGGGCAGGAGGACAAGGGGATGACAGAGGATGAGATGGTTGGATGCCTCATGCCGACTCAATGGACATGAATTTGGGTAAACTCCAGGAGTTGGTGATGGACAGGGAGGCCTGGCGTGTTGCGGTCCATGGGGACACAACTGAGCAACTGAACTGAACTGAATAAAACTTTGCACAACAGTAATAACTTTATTTTACAGTGGAAGAACCTAACAGCTGCCACTGTGAAGAAACTTCTCACTGTGGCTGAGTGTGTATAGATGCAAAAAAATTTTATTGTTAATCTTTAATTATAGCTTATTATAGGGTTACTAAGTATACAGTGCTTTTGATTTTACATTTTAGTGCAATCAAGATTTTTGTTAATGGCTGCTGAATTGGAATACATAAATATCTTGAACAGCATATGAATACTCTGTGGAAATTGTGGTGTCAGATGGACATCATTGTGTCCCAAGTAAGAGTCTTTAATTAACTAAGATCTATGGGATTTCCAAACAAGGCATAAGACTAGTGAAAGTTATCTTTGTATTTGTATCTTTCTTGAACTGCTTTCCTTTGAATTGTAAATTTTAGTCAAAAGTTTAAGTGATACTTTGAGCTAAATTTAATTATAAAATATTGCTGGCTTTATTGCTTGAGATATATGCATCTAAAATTTTTCTTTTGAGAATCTTTTTGTAAAGCTGACAACAATATTTTTTTTTTTTTTTTTGAAGTTTTGAAAACTTTTATTTTACATACAAAGAGCTAGTATTATTTCCGCCTAGGGGTGATGTGCTGGATGAGCCATCTAAGGAAGTTCAGTTAGTCCAACTTAATGAAGCCGATGTCCTTCGCATACTGGCGGAAACACTGGCGGCACATATTGAGGCCGTATTTCCGGATCAGACCGTGCCGGTTTGAGCAGACCCGGCAAGAGCGAGAACCCTGGCCGAATTTTCTCGGATGGCTCCAGTAGAGCTGCTGGTGACCCATGTTGCTTTCTCGGTTGCAACGAGGTAAAAAGAACAATATTTTTTAAAAAATGAATGAGGAACTTCCCTGGTGATCCAGTGGTTAAGAATCTTCAGAGGGCACAGGTTCGAACCCTGGTCAAGGAAATAAGATCCTGCATGCAGCACAGTTTAGCCAAAAACTTTTTTAAAAAAGAGAGAGAAACAGAGAAAAATGGATGAGCATTCTATGATTTCCCCTTTGTCTTATTCTAGAGATTCATTCATGAAATGTGATACACCTCTAGATTTTCTCATGTTTAGATAGCTGTTAAAGTACCCTGGGATTAGGGTGAATTTTTTTTTAATCATTAAAATAGAGTATGAGTTCAGTTCCTCCCCAAAATAGGGCTTTTGCTTTTAGTGTACTGTATTGAGGGATAGGGCTCAGACTTTTGATTCTCTCAAATACGCATCTTGGAGTCTGTTTTGGTGAAAATGGGTTTAGAGAGAAACTGTAACACACTTTAGCCAGAGCTGGTCTTCTGTCTATGTAGCAAAGCAGAGAATTGAGATTTGGCTGCTCCAGGTCTTGCTCCAGTGGATGATAGACCCTGAGTTTTGACCTGAGTGTTTTCATAGCTTGAAGTTCAGGAGCAGCATGCTTCACTTGCAGGGATAAGAGAAAACCAGATAACCAACACTGGCTGTGTTTCTATGACTGAGAACTTACTGTTAATGCGTGTATTTCTGAAGAGAACTGCCTTCAGCTTTTCTGTGTTCTCTAGGGTAAAATTAAGTTCTTCATGTTGTTTTAGGCCTCTTTACCTTCCCATGGGCAAATTCCCTCAACCTGGAATGCTTGTGCAACCTATTTCCCATGCCTCCTCAAAAATGGGTAATAGGAAGAGGGGTGCTTATTACTTTTTTCAGGTAAATCTCACTTATTATGTAAAACTTTAGTATTGACTCTTCTTCAGTGTACTTTACCTGACCCCCCAATTTGATTTAGATCAGAGATTGGCTAACATTTTCTGTGAAGGGTCAGATATTAAATATTTTAGTCTTTGTTTACCTTACAGTGTCTGTTGTGTATTCAACCCTGCCATTGTAGTGAAAAGCAGCCATAGACAGTACATAAACCAATTAAACTTTATTTACAAAAGTAGGTGGCAGATGAAGGCAGATTTGGCCTGCAGGCTATTCTCTGAGCCCCTGATTTAGACCTATCTCTGTGACTGTATATGGCATATTTTCCTTAAATAAATTCTGACAGAATGTGTACACCAGATGGTAATTATTGGTATATTTGCCTACTTCACTCACTATACTATTCACTTCTCAGAGGCAGGGAATGTGTCTTAATAGGACTTTGTATTTTCAGCTCTGAGCATGGTGCCTGACACGTAGTGTCCGACAGTGAGTGTTTGTTGAACCTATAAATGGACCCTGTGTCCTTGGACTGGGCTCTTTAATCTCCTGTTGAAGAGCGTTAGGAGCCTCTAAGTAGGAATATTGTGTTTATTTTTCATGTCTAGTACTTTTCTCTTCCTTCATATTTTCTGATAACCAGAGGTCCTCATTTTGCTGGTTTCTAATAGACTTTCCTGTCAATAGTCCTTTCTAGATCTACTGAAACTCATATATTTCCTTTGGAGCACATGATACTGTTTAGTCTTCGAGGAGAACACAGCTCGCTTTATTTCTTCCTGTTAAAGACAACAGTTATATTCTATTAGCTCTATTGTAATATAATATTCTATGTTCTATTCTGAGTTCTCTAAGGATTCAAAGCAGGCGTTTGAGAATGCCACTCATACTGTTTTGGCTCCCAGTGTTTCATCTTAGGTTGTTTTCTATGGACTGGAAGTGGGCTCAGAATGTAGCACATTTTCTGTTTCTTGACTTTGGACTCTCTGGGAGAACTTGATGTTTTTGACCAAGCTTTTATGATTTACTATTGTTTTAAAACTTACTAATCCATGTAACTCCATGGCTGATTCATGTCAATGTATGACAAAACCCACTGCAATGTTGTGAAGTAATTAGCCTCCAACTAATAAAAATAAATGGAAAAAAAAAAAAAAACTTACTAATCCAAGTCTTTTCCTAATAAACCTGATCTTTTTTTAAATAAAAGTATCCAGATGTGATTTTACTTTTTTAAAGTACTGTTGTGATCGCTTCTCAGCCTTTTGGCTAAGATCAAGTGTAAAGTACTATTGTGGAAAAATGCTGTTTTTCCATTTTCCAACTAACCAGCTGTTCGTTTCTTAGTTGACTTCCAAAATTATATATTAGATATAAATAATTCACTGGAAATTCTTCTTTGTTTACTTTTTGACTTATATCTTTATATATGCATGCATTCATGCTGAGTCGCTTCAGTCGTGTCCAACTCTTTGTGACCCTATGGACTTTTAGCTCTCCAGGCTCCTCTATCCATGGAACTCTTCTGGCAAGAATACTGGAGTGGATTGCCATGCTCTCCTCCAGGGGATCTTCCCGATCCAGGGATCAAACGGTTATCTCTTAAGTCTCCTGCATTGGCAGTCAGGTTCTTTACCACTAGTGCCGCCTGGGAAGCCCATCTTTATATACAGATACTTCAAAATCTGAAATGCTCTTAATAATTATTATGTCCTCTATTGCATATTTTCATGGAGTATATTTTCTAGTGCTTCTCAGTAGAAATAAAATGTAAGTTACATAAGCAATTAAAATTTTTCTAGTTAGCCATATTAAACTAAAAAAGAGATAGAGGAAAATAATTTTAATAATATTTTTATTTGACATGATAATCCAAAATATTTTAATTTCAACATATAATCAATGTAAAAATTATTAATGAGATTTTATATATTTTGTGTGTATGTGATATGTCTTTGAAGTTCAGTGTGTAGTTTATGCCAACAACATAATTCATTTCAGAATTGCCATATCTCAGGTGCCCAGTGACGACCTGTGGCTAGTGACTGCTCTGTTAGACAGCTTGACTACAGCCCGTTTGTCTGCTGGGCGATTGTGAGAAGTCAGGCTTATGATTGGGAAAGCCTGATCAAGGCAGAGTGATACAGGGCTGGATACTGAAAGATTACAGAGTGAAGTATGTATAATTATCAAAGAAGCAAAATAAGAAATTGTCATATACAGTTGACCCTTAAGCGACATAGGTTTAAATTACATGGTTTCACTTATATGTGGATTTTTTTTTTTTTAATTTTTTTTTGCCACACCACGTGGCATACGAGATCTGACCAGGGATTGAACCTGTGCCCCCTGCAGTGGGCAGCGTGGAGTCTTAATCACTGGACTGCCAGGGAAGTCCCGTATGTGGATTATTTTCAATAAACACATTAGAAAATTATTTGGAGATTTGGGACAATTTGAAAAACATCACAGACTAGCCATGTAACCTAGAAATATTGAAAAAAATAAGAAAGATATGTCATGAATGTATAAAATATATTTAGATACTAGTTTATTTGATCATTTTCTACCATAAGATATATAGTAATCTATTACAAGAAGTTAAAATTTGCCAAAATGGGTGCAATGACTTATAGATAGTACATGATCCAGTATACATGATCCATTTACATGCAAACATGTAAAGCTGCAATTTTGAATCATAACTGCATAAAATTAAATGTCGTGTACTATTATAATTGATCTCTTAATATTGTGGTAAGCTCAAGTGTGTTTTATTGTTTGTTGCTGTTTAGTTCCTAAGTCATGATCAACTCTTTTGCAACCCATGGACTGCACCCCAGGAGGCTCCTCTGTCCATGGGATTCTTCAGGCAAGAGTACTGGAGTGGGTTGCTATTTCTTCCTCTGGGGATATCCACTTAAAATGCCATGAGACACTAATCATTTCCAGGTGAGCACTTCATCTTTCCAGTAAACTGCATATCACAGTAAAAAGTGATCTCTTGCAGTTCTTGTATATTTTTCTTTGTGTTTAGTGCAATACTGCAGACCTTGAATAACACCATGAGACCAATATGAAGTGCCACTAGTGATTCTAGAAATGCTTCCATGAAGCAGAGAAAAGTCATGACATTTCAAGGAAGAGCTGAATTGCTTGATGTGTACTGTAGATTGAGGTCTGCAGCTGCAGTTGCCAGCCATTTCAAGATAAATGAATCCAGCATAAAAACCATTGTAAAAAGAAAAAAATGAAAGGAAATGTGTGAAAACATCATTACACCTATGCCAGCATGCATGAAAATTTACCTTTTGTGAAATAACTTTTTATCTTATATCAAAAATGCAGTTTTTATGTGGGTGTAGAATTACTATAAGAAAAGCATACCTACTAATATGATTTGAGAAAAAGCAGTCATTATTATATGATGACTTAAATGGGAAGGGAAGGATCTTAATGCCAGCAAGGGTTGATTTGATCATTTTAGAAAGGGGTTTGACTTAAAACATGTCAAGATAACAGGAGCAGCAGCTTCTGCTGACCAAGAAGCAGCAGATCAGTTCCCAGGCACCATTAAGAAAATCATTGAGGAGGAACAATAACAGGCTAAACAGGTTTTTAATGTAGACAAAAAGAGCCCTATTCTCGGTGGAGGGGGGCGGGGGGGAAGTGCCACAAAGGTCATTTACTAGTAAGGAAGGAAAGCGAGTACTAGTTTTAATTCAGGAAGGGATAGGCTAACTCTCCTGTTATGCACAAATGCAGTGGGGTTTAGGATAAGGACTGCCCTCATCTATAAGATCCATGGGTCGGGAAGATCCTCTGGAGAAGGAAATGGCAACCCACTCCAGTAGTCTTGCCTGGAAAATCCCATGGACGGAGAAGCGTGGTAGGCTACAGTCCATGGGGTTTCAAAGAGTCGGACATGACTGAGTGACTTCACTTTATCTATAAAGCTGCTGACCCACCAGCCTTGAAGGGAAAAGATAAAACACCAGCTGCCAGTGTTTTCATTGTACTGCAACAAGGAAGCCTGGATAATGAGAACCCTTTTCTTAGATTGGTTCCACTGATGCTTTGTCCTTGAAGTCAGTAATTATATTGCAAGTAAAGAACTGCCTTTCAAAGGTTTCTTTTTATTGGACAGTACCCCTGGCCACCCAGAACCCCAAGGATTCAACACTGAAGGTGTTGAAGTGGTCTTGCTGCCTCCAAATACAACATCTCTAATTCATTCTCTAGATCAGGGAGTCATAGGGACCATTATGTCTCATTACACGTAGTGCTCTATGTAAAGGATTACCAGTGCTATGGGAGAGAACTCCATGGAAAGGTCCTGGAAGTCTGGAAGGACTACACGATTGAAGATGCCATCATCACAGGAAAAGCTGTGAAGACCGTCAAGCCCAAAGCAATAAATTCTTGCTGGAGAAAACTGTGCCCATATATTGTGTATGACTTCACAGGATATACACAGAACCAATCAAGGAAATCATGAAGGACATTTTAGATAATGGCAAAAAAGGTGGGGGTGAAGGGTTTCAAGATAGGGAGCTTAGAGAAATTCAAGAGCTAATAGACACGATACAAGAGGAATTAGCAAGAGATGACTCCGACAGAGTGCTTCCGAACCAGTGCCACACGATGAGGAAAAAGACATGGAAGAAGGAAGAAGCAGTGCCAGGAAACAGACTGACATTAGACTATCTAGGGCGAGAGTTCTGATCATTAAAAACTGCTTTTGACTTCTTTTACAGCATGGACCTTTCTATGTTCCTGGTGCTGGAACTGAAGCACACAGTGGAGGACGGATTCTTACTTTATGGAAACATTCATAGAAAAATAAAAAAGCAAAAAAGTCAGAAATTAGGGTGTATTTCCATCAAGTTACACCCAGTGTGCCTGCCTCTCTTGCCTCCCCTCCCATGCCTGGGACAGCAAAGCCAATCCCTCCTCCTCCGCCTCCTCAGCCGAGTCAATATGAATCAAAGACACCTAGGATGAAGACCTTTGTGAGGATCCACTTCCACTTAATGAATAGTAGATAATCATCATGTCCTGCAGTTAACCAACCTATCTGTTATGTATGTGTGTG